>NC_059079.1:18597203-18900233 GCF_020497125.1 Mauremys mutica
AGTCTTATTAATGAAAGTGTTGCGGTCTAGACCATGTCTACACTATGAGCTAGGAGTAAGATTCCCCTGCTCAAGTACGCATATTCGTGATTGCTTGATGAGAGCTAGTAAGTGTTTAAATAGCAGTGCAGCCCTGGTAGTGTAGGCAGTGGCAGCTGAGGCACTGCTGAGGCATGCCGAGTACAAACCCACCTGAAAATGGTGGGTATGCACTTGACACACTGCAGCTGTGGCCTCCGTTGCTGCTATTGCCTATGCTACTGCAGATACTGTACTATTTATGCCCATGCTAGTTCTCATGAAGTTACTGCCAGTATGTGTACACAGGGAGGAGAATCATGCCCTCTCGCATGCCATGTAGACATAGCCCAAAACACTTGTATTGCATTTTTAGAAGATAGTCTCTGGAAAAAAGTCCATAAAAATGTTCAGTATCTTAGTCACTGAAACAATTTATGTCCCTGCCCTCTGCCCTTTTTTTTTGTTGGCATGAATGTTGCATTCCACACATTGCAATAAGAGTTTGAAAGGGGCAGCATTTACAGCAGCCTATATAGCAAACAAAAGTTGGCTGATGTATTAGACTTGACAGTGTCTTGCCTTCAGGAGTTGTGTGGTAACTTTATTGTTAAAATAGGTGAAGTGTTATTAAAGCAATATTAGCCTTTTCTACACCCTCAGGTTTTTCACCCTTTAATTTTTCCTTGGCTTTACTTCCTTACACATTAATGTTCACCAGCATCAACATTTGTTAAAAGAGCAAGTGAGCAGACTTTCACAGACGCTGTCAGTGCAGATTAAAGTAAATAGGCTGGAATGGTCATTGTAGAACGGGTACATAAGAATCTTGATTTTTACCAACACCAATCTTATGAATGACCAGTCATACAAACCATTTTTCTCAACAGAAACCCCCTCCCCACGTGAAAAAAGGTGATGTTGCTGAGGAACAAGTTGACATCCGTTCACATTCCAGTGCCTTCAGTGCATCGGAAATCACATTACCGTGATTTTAAGGACAGGAAGAAAGTAATGTGGTGCACCACACTGCGACTTTTGCACTGTATCTACTGTTATTTTGAGATGTTCAGTTTTATGGACTTTTTTATTTTTATGAGCTCAATCATTAATTATGTCTTAAAATAGGGGTTTACTGTAGTGGTAACATTCCCTGCACAGACTGGACATGTTATAGATGGAATTTATAAATTTTGACTATATTTCTATTTGACACACCCAGCTCCAAAAGGTTTGAAATGTTGGTCATAATATCGTTGGCCTCTACAAATCTGAATATAAAATGAACCAGTCCCAATGGCCTTGTTTTGTTGGCCTTTAAACCCACTTATTTTCCAACACTTTAAGTAGCTTCCTAAAAGGAGATGAACAGAAGCTCTTAACCTGCCCACATAGGCTGCTTGATTTGCACATAAGCCAGTAAAGCAACTGTGGATAGTCAGGCCAAATTCATCCCTGCTGTTACCCTTTTGAATTCCATGGGGTAACACCAGAGACTGTTTAGGCCAACTCTTTGTAAAATGGCCTGCTTCTATGAAGAACTATTACTAATTCTAATCTAGAGGTGCTAAGGTTAAATTTGAGGGAGAGGTTAAATTTAAGGTTAAATTTAAACCTCTAGGATAGTTTTGTGCATAGGCAGCGAGTTATATGGGCCTGTGGTGCCCGTGCTCCACCAATATTTAGAAGCGTGGGCCCAGCTTCACCAATGTTTAGGCTTACTGCACTTTGTGGGGGCCTCATGCTTCAGGGCAGCCTGGGGGTTTAGCGGGGGGGCCTGACACTGGCAGCAATGAGCAACCTGGCCCCAGCTTGCTCCACCCTTCCCTGCGGCTCCCGGCGTTGCTTGGGGGAGGGGGCAGAAGCCAGGAAAGGGCCAAGAGAGGTGAGGGTTTGGGGGAAGGGGAGGGAGCGGGCTGGGGCCGGGGTCGCTCATTGCTGCTGGCTTCAGGCCCCCTGCTAACTCCACAGGCTTCCCTGGACCCCGTGTCCCCCTGAAGCCTGGGGCACCCAAAGTGCAGGGCCCAGAGTGGTTGCCCGGACCATCCTATGGACGGGACGGCTCTGCCTGGACCCCATGTTCCCCTGAAGCGCAGAGCCCCCCAAAGCGCGGGGCCTAGGGTGGTTGCCCCGGTCTGTCCTATGGACGGAATGGCTTTGTTTGGACCGGTTCTGGTCACCACCAAAAATTACACAAACCACGGCGCCCAGGTGTGAGATATGTAATCTGGAATATTTACGTAAACAAGTAAGTAACAGTCTTCCCTACCCTTCCCCCCACCCACTGAGTGGGGTCCTTCATCTCCCTTTGGAGTTGTAAGGATACAACTCTGAGCATCAAGTCCCTTTGGCCATCTCCTGCTAGCAATGGAAGACGGAACTTTCTTCACAGCCTTTCAGTATTGAAACCAGCAAAAGCTAACAAAGGTAAATGTGAGGCTGTAACTCCACACTTAAGCCACCCGGTTGTGCTTGTGTAAATACAGAAGTCTCTGAACAACTGAATAGCTTTGTATACCTGATGAAGCGTAGGCGTTACATAAGAACAGGTCCATCCAGCCCAGTATCTGTCTACCGACAGTGGCCAATACCAGGTGCCCCAGAGGGAGTGACCCTAACAGGCAATGATCAAGTGATCTCTCTCCTGCCATCCGTCTCCACCCTCTGACAAACAGAGGGTAGGGACACCATTCCTTACCTATCCTGGCTAATAGCCATTAATGGACTTAACCTCCATGAATTTACCTAGTTCTCTTTAAACCCTGTTATAGTCCTAGCCTTCACAACCTCCTCAGGCAAGGAGTTCCACAAGTTGACGGTGCGTTGTGTGAAGAACTTCCTTTTATTTGTTTTAAACCTGCTGCCCATTAATTTCATTTGCTGGCCCCTAGTTCTTGTATTATGGGAATAAGTAAATAACTTCTCCTTATTCACTTTCTCCACATCACTCATGATTTTATACACCTCTATCATATCCCCCCTTAGTCTCCTCTTTTCCAAGCTGAAAAGTCCTAGCCTCTTTAATCTCTAGGACTTTTCAGCTTGGAAAAGAGGAGACTGAGGGGGTTAAGCTCAACCAAGTGAGAGAACCCAAATTTTCTGGCTTTTTTGATTGGAAAATAAATTTGATTGTTTTCTGACTTTATGGAGAGAGCTGTCCAGCTCAGATTTTCAGAAGTACCATATGTCTGTTAAAATAGGTTCCTGATGAAAGTGTTGAGAGAATCCCCGCTGTGTCATGGGAACAGCACTTACATAAGTCTCTTTTTGCTCCACTATAATCAAGTACATAATCAACATCATTAATTTTCACACTAGTTAAAAGGAAAAGCTAAAATAAATTGTTAAAATGTTTCTAATTGTGAGGAAGCTCTTTCCTTAAATATTCCAAGCAATTTTTAAATAATCTCCATCACAGCTAGTTGCTAATTGCTAATCTTTATATTGATCAGACTCATTTTACTTCGTAGCTAAGCCATCCTGCTCTGCAATTTAGCTTTGTGGATATGTCGTTTTGAAAGTGTCAGTTCTGTCTTCACAAAAGGGTCACAAAAGTACAATAATCCAGGCTTGAATTTTTAAAAAACCCAAAATTAAGTTCAGTTCAGTTTCAAAACTTTAATAAGAGAAAAGACTAGAACAGAATCTTAATTAAAGGAAAAATGTTTGATAGCCCTTACTGCCATTATACTGAGCCTGAACCCATAGCAGATAACTATTAGAGTGAGCTTTGTATTGTCATTTTATTTTTCTGTTAATCTCCTGTTATTAAAACATCGGAATTGTCATTTATTTCTAGAATGACAAAGATAATGGGTTCAGTCCTGATTTTTTAATATACATCACAGGGTAAAATCCAATCCATCTGCACAAAACCTGAATAATCGGTATATGTGGGTAGAGTATGGAGTGGTTGAAGAAGTAAAAACCTTTCTCCCCTTCCACTCCCACCTGTGGTTAGTAAGTGGTGCTGCTCCATAGCTTCTTCCCATCCCTTTAGCAGCTGCTATTTCAGCCTTTAAAATGTAATAGCAGCTGCTGCTCTTCATGCCATGGGCTACTAAATACACCCCACCCTAGGCTTTCCCCCATCTGGACCAGTGTGGAGCTGGTGTAGAGAGCTCTTCTGCAGTTTATAAAGGGGTGGAGGCACCCCTGCACTGCAGCACTGCCTGTGGTGTGTCTCTGCATAGTGTAACTGGTCCAAAGAGCTTTGTGCTATTCTTGCATGCCATAGGAAATCCATTCATGAAAGTGCAGTAGTTGATTTTTCACAGATTGCTACATATTAGTGCATAGGATTGAACCGAGCACTGGGCAGAATTGATTTTACAGCTTTAACCTCAAATTCTATTTTAAAGTTCAGCTGTATGCTAGCAGCTAGGCTGATGCAGCATAAAGTGCTGAATTTGTATTGTTAGGGGGAAATTGTTCTGCTTTTATATATGCTCACAATTTCTGTGGGTTTTCTAGTTCTTATTTTTGCTTGTATACATTCTTTCTATACTAAAAAAAAGGGGGGGGCATTAATGTAGTTGAAATTTCCATGGAAACAATTACCATAAAGTATTGATCGACTAAGATAGATTAGTAAACACAGGACGATAGAGGTTGTCTCTATGGAAACACGGACATTTAGAGAAATGCAGTTTAAGAAAATACCTATTGTTTCTTTTTCCTCATTAAAACTTTAGGGCTAGTTTTAAAATTATTTTGTACTCTACAGTTTAAAAATTTTTTAAGATACTATTGTTGCTAACGTCATTCTTACATTTTCTTTCTATGGTTAGAAAATATTCTAAAAATAGATGGAGAGAAGGAATTACAAGGAAATTACACCATGTGAGCAATTCTGTTTCTTCAGTTTCAAATTCAAAGTACCTGCAATTTTGTAGATAATGCTTAATTTAACAATAGGACAAAACAATAGTAGTTTTTACTTTTAACAATTAATGTAGAGTATAGATTAAACAAGCCATAACTTGCTGTTGTTTGCACTGAGTTGTACCTAGAGTATATCATTCATTAATGTTTTGTAACGTTACCTATTGATCATCCTAGATCTTGCTGTCAAACATAAATAAACATTTTGTATCCAGCTCTGTACATCTGTGTTAGTTCTGATTTAAAATATTTTTTGCCACACAAAAACATAACCTCCCCTGTTTAATAACATAAGCTGTTCACTTTCTTCTGTAAATTGCTTGCAGTGGCTTAGGAATACTTGCATTTTAGTTTTGGCAGTAAGATACAGTCTTTGAATTTTTTTAGCATGGTCTTTACCATGAAGAACTTCTCTGATGTTTAGTAAGGGCTGAATATGGATGAGTTTTTTCTAATGTAAAGATGGATGGTTGCACATCTTCAAGATATATATCAAGCTTTTTAAGTAGCTGTAGATTTCTTAGTAATTTTAAAAATATCCTGTACTAGAAGGAGTTGTGAATATAATAGTCATTGTTTTAAATGTTCATTAAATACTGGAGT
Organism: Mauremys mutica; assembly: GCF_020497125.1. Taxonomy (NCBI): domain Eukaryota; kingdom Metazoa; phylum Chordata; order Testudines; family Geoemydidae; genus Mauremys; species Mauremys mutica. The sequence goes on from NC_059079.1 coordinate 18,602,709, forward strand.
CTCCAATAGATTTTGATATATCTAAACTAACAGACATTTCATTAAGCTGCATTCTGTATTTTTTTTTAATACTTGCCAGTGACGTAATTTTTAGCTGAATTTTCAGTGCCATGTTGATCTCTATTGGTCATTTACTGTGCCTAGAATTTTTGCTGATAATAGTCCTCCACTAGTTGTTCTGCTGCATGGGTTTTACACAGCGATCCTGGGGCTATTAATGTAACCAGGGTGGATTTGTTTTAAATCATGATTTAAATCACTAGTCAGGAAGACTCGATTTAATCATGGATTTCTACATAAAAGTGCATTTTTGTTGGTTGTTATAACCTTAATACATATTATTCACAACTCAGAGATAGATGTGGGTTTCATTTTAGAAGGTACACACTATACATTTTTAAAGTGGTTTATTTTGAAAACTTTTCAGATTAATTTTACAGCTATATCAGAAAATGAATGATTGTTTGGTTATTTCATTTACAAAGGTAATTGAAGCAGATATTTATGAAGTCATTGGGAGATGAACTATCTCCAGTTCAACAGGTTAATCATTAATATTTGGAGGATTTTCTTGCCATGCTGTATTAGGAGGGGAACATCACCAGACAGACATTTAAAATGTTTGTTTTAACTAAAACAACAACGTTATGTATTCTGGATTTTTTTCTCCAACAGCAAACATATAATATTTTAAAAAACAAGCATATGATTTTTTGAATTAGTTAAACATTCAAGTTTCTTAAAATCAGGTTTGTTTTTGTTAAAATTGTTTTTAACTAAAATAGTTAAATGAAATATTTTTTAAAAACCCACAAAAATTAAATTGACTATTTCAGCAAGGTCAAGATGAGAAACTTAAAATATTGGCTTTTGCAGCTAACTCAGTCATCTTCAGCTTCGTTTTCCTGTTTGTTCATAATCTGGAAAAGAAAAACAAGCTTTCTTGCTTTTTCAGGTCCCAAACAATTTCTCAATTTGGAATGAATTAGTCCAAAGGAAGAAAATATTCTTTCTACACCAGCAGAAGAAGCTATTGGTGTTAAAAGTGAGATTATCACTTCAACAGTCTCTGAATCCAAGTGCTTAAATGACTTCCACCAGTTCACTGGTGTGACTTTCTTTAAAACATCATTGGCAAACATCTATTTCTTGAAAGGTTCACCCTTAGCTCTGAAGTTTATTACAGTTGGCATTATGGAGGGATGATTGCTGGATGTCCATGTCATAACCAACTCCTCTTCTTCAGCAGTTAAGATTTGACCTTGGCACCGAGTATTGAGAATATTTGCAAGAAAATGAGCTGGAGATAGTGCTTGTCGCATTTGTTTTTTTAATGCTTGTAATTTAACTCTGTCATTGCATATTTCTCTTTTTAACATCTCACTCAGTTCCTTCCAAATTTCAACAGTGTCAGCAATAAAACCACGGTTTCCCTGCATTTTGTTCGAGGCTACATAAATAGGCTTCAGGGCACTCAGCATGTATTCAACTTTTCTCTTAAGCCCAATGTTCAGAACTTTGGCTGTGACCGTGCCATCTATTTTTTTTTCATGATTTTGTTCACAAACTGTCATCAGATTAGGTCAGTTCTTGATATAGTGCTCAAAACAGTCCATTACTGAGATCCATTGCACATCTTATGGGAGAGTTAGGTTGGTTCCTCTTACTTTTTTCAGAGCGGCTGCTGCGAAGTGATTGTTATGGAAGTATTTTGCAATTTCAACAACATGAGCCTTTATTTCTGGAACACTGAAGTCTTTGGCTAGGAGGTGCATCAAATGAGCGCTGCAACCATATGTTATTAGCTTAGGAATCTCTTCTAAATAATTTCTTCTCATCTTGGATACATGTGCAGCATTGTCTGTGACCAAGCTGCATACCAGACATTTGAATTTTTTTCACAGTAAGTATTCTGCTGTGTGTGCATTTCCTGGTGTACTGATTGTTTCTGTAAGGAAGACATTCCCTTCTTCTGTTGTCACACAAGCAGATGAAACAGGATCATTGTGGACATTGCTCCACCCATCAAGACTGAAGTTAACAATTTTACCCTCTAGACCTTTAGCACACTGCTCAATTTCTCTTTCATACACTTTATCCAGCAATTTGCCTACAACATCTGCTCTGTTGGGTGGACTGTATCCTGGAGAGTTTGTTGCATAAACAAACCGGGCAATTCTTTCATCAATCACCTTTTTTTGTAATCTGCTGGTTCTTATCACAAATTTATCTATGGTTGTTTCTGGATGATGGAGATTTTTTTTCTTTTTGCTACAGGTGATATACTGTGGCTATGTGACATACATGATGTGACTGAAACACTATCATTGGCAGCTAACTCTGAAACTATAGAAAATGTTGGTGATCTTGAAGGTGGATAGTCTTCAGAGTCCTGTATGTTGAGGATGTATTCTTCTAAACAAAATACGTCAATGCAGTTATTTAATTATTACCATACTGCTCATTTAGTATTACTGATTGTATTCACTGACACTCAGTACTACTTTAAAGGTGAAATTGTAAAAGGAAGATCTGCCTTTTCTTAAACATTACATGAATATATTATCTCATACTATAGAATTAGAATTTATAATCCCTATTCCATGATGAGATATCTTTTAGCTATAATGTAACTTAATGAAAACTATCTTTAGATAGGTTTTTTCCTCAAATAGCATTTTATCAAAAAAATCCAATTTAAATAAAAAAAATCACTGATTTTTAGCCATCCTGAATGGAACCATGTAGTCCATAGAAATGTCTCAAGGTGTACAGTACCTGTTTTCTGAAATTCCCATAATGCTGCTTTGCCTTGGGAGGCAGCATAGAGGTCCCACCCTGAGATGGCAGTGAAAGAGTTCCTGTTCTTTCTATAGGAAAAGCCACAGAGACCTGACTCTTATTGCAGTAATGCTCAGGTCGTTAGGGTGGTGCCCACTGTGGAGAATCAGTGAATTCCTTAGCATCCTAGAAAAACAGTGTGATGGGTTGGACCCCTGGGGTTGTCACTGAGGTGCTGAAGATACCACTGAGTCTACCTGTTCTGCCAACCTGGGTCCTCTTTAACCTGTCTTGTTGAGCCAGGCTCTTAAAAGCTCCTCTAACACACATAGTCAGGGCCATACCCAGCAGCAGATCAGCTCTGGGAAGACTCAGTTTATGGGACTTGCTCCAGCAGTCAGATGTCCACCTCCCTTGGAGTGCAGACCCAAAATTATATGAAATTCACCTCTTCCCTCAATGTGGAAGAGGGTACGCACAATTTCTCCATCTCCCCCGCCCCCTTAGAAATCACGCAAACTGGATTGTATTATAAACCAGAAATAAATGTATTAACTATAACAGGTGTATTTAAGTAGTTAAGGAGGTAGAAGACAGAACAAGGCAGATTACTAAGAAAATAAAACTAAGCATAATACACTAAAGAAACTGGTTACATGTGAATTCTCACCCTCAATGTGGTTCTAATAATCTTCTTCACAGGCCAGATGCCCTTCCAGCCTGGGCCCAGTTCTTTCCCCCTGTTCAGTCTGAGTTGTTTCCAGCAGTCATCTTGGGTGAGGTAGCAGGGGAGCTCTGATGACCTGGATAACCTCATTCCCCACCCTTAAATAGGATTTGCATAAGGTGGGAGTCCTTTGTTTGTTAGTTTGACTTCCCTTACAGTGGAAAGTTACAAGAAATCCCATGTAATGTTTTTAGTATCAGGTGACAAGACCGTGTGCCATTCTTCACAGGCTGCTCCACATGTTCAGAGGAAGACTAAGCTCTTTTACAGTCCATTATCCTTGCTGATGGGCCTGTCTGGCTTCATTCTTTTACCTGAAGTGTTAGCAGTGGGCATAACCCAAAGTAGCATAGTTGAAATACAGACATAGTCAATATTCCTAATTTAAGATATAGAAATGATACATGCATATAAATAGGAGAATCACCTTCAGCAAATCATAACCTTTCCATGAGCCATCTTTCATGAAGTATATCTCATTTATATCATATTCATATCATAAGCATATTTTCATAAAGAAGATGGAATGACATGTCACAAACAGAGAGATATGAGCCATGATTTAGCAAGGTACTTAGGCATGTGCATTTCTTATGTACATGTGTAATTCTACTGACTTCTGTAGGATTGCTCATGCTTAAAGATGAGCATGTGTTTAAGTGCTACTGAATCAGAGCCAGAGTGAGATGGGAGACAGAGAGAAAGTGACTCTGCAGGGAACATAGCTCGGGTGGGCGGGTTTCATAATTTCTAGTACACTTGGCTTCCTAAATTATGTTGTCTGTTCCTTTTGACCTACCTGAAATAAGCTGTGCTTTACATTTTAAAAAAAATTAGTTAAGTTTTACAATAAAACACCTTTGTAAGTGTTTTAACTTTACCAGACTAACCTGTCACTTTCCCCAAGACCACATGTATCTTTAATTTTCCTGCAATTTGGAAACAGAAAAGCAGTGTTGCTAGCTCATTTAATTCAATTTAGATGCCAAATGTTCTCGCAGATCAGTATTGCTTTTACTAACCTCAATGTAATGGTCATATTCTCACAATGGTTACTTTTTTAGGGGGTAGAAAGTAAAATATTTGTTTTGACTAAGTTATTCTTTAATTTATTGTTCCATACGCCACTTACAGAAATGAATACACTTGTCCTCCAAAGACTGTAACAGTTTCTTTCCTAATGGTATTTGAGAGGATTCTTTTGTTTTAATAAACATATTTTGGTTTGGTCACAAAAAAATATATTCACCTAATACATCTATTCTTATATAAGGTCAGTTTTCTTTTCTGTTGGGCTTTATGGGAAAATGGCAGCTTACACTTTAAAATAAATGTTTTTCTCTTTAGATAATTTTTAGATTGTTTTAGGCTTGGTAAAAGAAAAACTTATTCTGTCAAGAGTGATTTGAGGACTGGGACCCAAGAACATTTTGAGTTCTAATCTCAGCCCTAACAATGGCTCCTGTATAACTTTGGGTAAAACAATTAACGGCTCTGCTGCTCTAATTTCCCCTTATTTGTAAAAACGAGGGAGGCTAATATCTCACACAGGTATTAATTTGTTAATGTTGTGAAAACACTTGAAGATAAAATGTGCTATTATTAAAAAGTGTTTTAGGTAAATTTTCACTTTATAAGTAACTCTGCTTTAATTGAGACTTAATGTAACTAAAATATTAGAGCCAAAATATGTAGATGTGTTCAGTAATTTGATGTGCCTTAATTTTGAGGCGACCAATTGGACAAACTTTGTACATGATCTTTAGAAGAGTGGAGTACATAGAAAAGACAGTAAAGCTATATCCATCCATCCACTTTTTAGATGTGGGTTTCATGATTTTTTTTACAATTCTTCATGTGTGTCTCTCTGGTTTGTATAGTTTTTGTGTTTGATTAAAAGCTCTTTGAAGCAGGGACTTTCTCTTTCTGTAGGTTTCTCTTTCTCTTCCTGTAGTGTACAGCACCATGTACATTGACAGCTTCCAGTAAGCTTTGACTAAACAGTAACAGTATCGCAGGTCAGGCTTGTTCTTCAAAGCTTGCAAGGCATCTGTTTTCATTAATCAGTGCTATTAAATTCTCTCTTTCATAAACACCATATTCACAAAATATAAGAAAAGGATTTGCTACACAGGCCCTTTTGTGAAAACAGTCATCGAACACTAAATTTCTTCTGTGCACAATAATAGCTGTAACTTTTTTTTTAAAATAGCCCATTTTTATATATAATTGAGCTTTCATTACAAATGGGGTAATTAAAGGTATAAGATATTTAGCTTTCTGTCAGGTTATGAATTCTAGAAATAATTGGCCTCAGTGGTACAAGTGGTATGTGTACTTTTGTTACTATAAAATAGTAGTAAACTATAAAAATAGTACTATAAATAATAGCTCGAGTTTATTTTTCAGTACATTTGCTTAAAGTTATGAAGTCAATGGAAATTATTCATAATTCTGTCTTGTAATGAAAGCATCTTTTAAGTTTTGTTTAAAAAGTGCAAATGTATATAACCCCTTTAATTCTAACCCATTCGTTCCTAATACCGCTCATCTGTCTTGTGAAAGGCCATGATTTATTGCAATCCAGTGATACTTCGCATAAACCACAAAGGGTGAGTGGGGGGGCACCAAATGCAGCAACTAGTATGAACAAAGGAAAATGGAAGAGCTAATGTTAAACAACAAGATTCAGTCATGGAAAAGTGTCCAGTATGCAAAGTTGCAGTGGCAAGCAAGATTTATTTCAAGGAGAAAAAATTACTAGTGGTAAATTTTGCCTTAAGATGTAGAGAAGTGGAAAACCCTCTTCAGCTGTGCATTCATTGTATTGGATTTCTCTGTAAACCAGGCTCAAAGTCGTATTAAAAAAAATTTCTACCATCCAACTAGCTGCCCTGCTATAACCAAAGCTTCAAGGTTTACTGTGCTAACTGTGTGAATTATCGGTGTTTGATTGTAGATGTTGCACTGGTGTTTATATAAATGAAGAATGGCTGTTGATTATTGTAGCGAGCCCACAACATTTAGCTTTTAACCCCATTTTTTAAACTACACCATACAACCTTAAGGACTCTCAAGTGTTTATATTTTGCTGCCAGTTGCTTGCTATTAAAAGTTAAGCACAAATATTTTTTGCTTATAAATGCATCTGCAGTGGCTGCATCCATGAAGGTCTGTGTTATGTCAGGTCCACTGTACTTTAGATACTGGGCTTTTGAAAACACATTATCTTATGAAATCAAAATACAGCTTTTCCAAGACAAAATAATCCAGGTATTTTAAAAGTTTTTGTCCATGGAACTGTTCCTCAGTTTACAGAATGGATTTGCCAACTATTATGTATATTACTATTGCATAAAACGTTATGGTGTGAGTAGATTAAAGTTCTCAGGGAAGATTTTCTTTTTGCCTCTTGTGTGTTAATTAGATATTGATGAAATGCATTCTGTTGACAAGGAATTATGTGCTTCCTGAGGGAAAAGTATGTATTGATACTGGAACTTCTAGATGTTTTAGACAAGCCTTTTGTCTTAATATTTGGTTTATTCAGATAATGAGCTGTATACTGACAGGCTCTGTATATGCTGCACATATCTTCCATGAAAATTCTTGTTTGTAGTGTTAACAGATTTATTTGAGCATAAGCTTTCGTGGGTAAAAAACCCTCACTTCTTCAGATGCATCTGCAAATAAATCTGTTAGTCTTCAAGGTGCCACTGGACTCCTTGTTGTTTTTCTGAATACAGACTAACACGGCTACCTCCTGATGTTTGTAGTGTTGTAACCATGTTTGTCCCAGGAAAATAGACACACAAGGTGATGAGGTAATATCTTTTATTAGACCAACTTCTGTTGGTGAGAGAGGCAAGCTTTTGATTTTACAAAGAAAACGTGTGTCTTTCCCCAACAGAAATCGGTGCAGCAATAGATATTTCTTCACCCACCTTGTCTCAGGAAAATTCTTGAAACTTTCAGGCAAGAAAGCTTATTGGTAAGTGTAGTATGCAGGCATCAATGTTTGAACCTAGAAAAGGATTTGATTTAAACCAATCTGTACTCTTTGAAGGATATGTCAGATGAATTTATATGAATTTCTTTTGTAACCTTTCAGAGTTAAATATCTTATTTTTTGAATGGGAGTGTGTTTTCTAGCAACAGCAGTATTTATCAACTATCTGTTTAATTTTCATAGGGCCACTCATCACCATGACATCTGAGTGACTTCTTTCTAAAGGAACTAAACCAAAAATATTTCTGTCTTCCAGCCTTGCTGGCAGAAACAAGCTTAAAGTTATTGCTGGGATTTTTTTTTTAAATCTGTGAAATGCTAATGTAGTTGAGAGAGGGTAATTGTGGGAAAACTAAATTGAAGAGCCGGTTTTCATTAAGTTCTGAATGAGGAGATTCTTATGTCATCTGGCAGCATGTTCCATAATTCTGGTCTGCCTCATCTTAAAATCTTCTGCTGATACAAGTCTTGTCCTTTGTCAACAGCTTTACTTCTGCAAATGAGCTGAAGCTGTTGGGTGAGGTCGTGGAAGCAGATGAGATCTTTCATGTGGCTAGGGCTGACATCATGCAGGGCTTTTGAAAATTGGTACAGCAATAGTAGTTCACAAAAAGTATTTCAACACTTCAAATGCTCATACTGCCTCTATTATCGCCCTGTGATCTCTATCCTACTGCCTGTTATGGTTGACAATGTGTGAACTAGGGAGACGTGTAGGCTTAATCCTTTGTTTGAATAAAAAAATTAAAATTAAATGTTGTATAATTAAAAAGTGGGTTGGCTCAGTTATATCACAGAACAAGGAAGGAGGCTTCTCAGTTTTTGGGATACTGTCATTGTATCCCAGTATCAGGACATCTCAAGAGGTGTGTTATTCCAATGAGGACAAAGTGATTGTTGTTTAGGATCTCCTGTTCAGTCAAGAAGGGCTTCAGGAAAGCAGAAGAAAGCAGAATTTGGTTTGCTCAAGAACCAAAATATAGTGCGTGTGCAATCTGTTTTTTACTGGCCACTGAATGTCAGTACTTCTATCACTGCCTGTTCAGTTGTCCACAGCTATCTTCAGATTGATTCTGGGATACATATAACTAGGGTCCTGCCAAATTCACGGCCATGAAAAATGTGTCTTGGACCGTGAAATCTGGTCTCCGCCCCCGTGAAATCTGGTCTTTTAGCTGCTTTTACCCTATACTATACAGATTTCACAGGGGAGACCAATGTTTCTCAAATTGGGGGTCGTACCCAAAAGGGAGTTTCAGGGGGGATCACAAGGTTATTTTGGGGGGGTTGTAGTATTGCCAGCCTCACGTCTGCGCTGCCTTCAGAGCTGGGTGGCTGGTGAGCAGCAACTGTTGACCGGGCGCTCAGCTCTGAAGGTAATGCGCCGCCAGCAGCAGCGCAGAAGTACGGGTGGCATGGTATGGTATTACCACCTTTACTTCTGTGCTGCTGCCTTCAGAGCTGGGTGGCCAGAGAGTGGCGGCTGCTGACTGAGGGCTCAGCTCTGCAGGCAGCAGAGCAGAAGTAAGGGTGGCAATACCATACCCTGCCATCCTCACTTCTGCGCTGCTGCTGGCGGTGGCTCTGCCTTCAGAGCTGGGCTCCCGGCCAGCCACCACTACTCTCCAGCTGCCCAGCCCTGAAGGCAGCGCTGCCAGCAGCAGTGCAGAAGTAAGGGTACCAGTACCACAACCCCGCCTACAATAACCTTGTGACCCCTCCCCCACAAGTCCTTTTTGGGTCAGGGCCCCTACAATTAGAACACTGTGAAATTTTAGATTTAAATAGCTGAAATCATGGAATTTACTGTTTTTAAAATCCTGTGACCATGAAATTGATCAAAATGGATGGTGAATTTGGTAGGGCAAGTACCTAGACCTGTCCAATGCTCCAGGTAAAGGAAATGGCTTTGGACTCCATCTCCCTTGCTGGGGGCAGTTTCACACCCTGAAAGCTGGGTGACAGAATTTCCCCCACATCTTTATTTCCTCCACTCTTTTAGGGAATTTCCTTTCTCCTGGTCTCTGTAGAAGTTCCTCCAGCGTAGGAAAGGACCTGTTCTGAGCCTGGGGTACTATTGGGGAAGGGTGATCATCAGTGATGGGAAACATGGGGAGGGAGAGAGAAGGAGCCATTGCCCTTTGCTCAGGGGATCTTGGCAAAAGGAGGAGGAGAGGAGCCACTGGTCTCTGACTGTTGGAAAGGAGATTCTTCTCAAATCCCTTTGTTCAGTGGCAGCTATGCAAAAAGGTGCAAAGCAGGGGAGAGGGAGAAGGCAAGGGTCCTGATTTGGTTGTATCCAATTAAATATGACAGTGGTCCCCAACCTTTTCATCCGGCGGGCGCCAGACAAAGGACCGTGGCGGCGGTGGAGCTGCTGCCGAATCTCTGCGGCGTTTTGACGGTGACGCCTCTTGATGACGTCGCTTGCCGCCGACAATTGACGTCATCAAGAGGCGTTGCCGCCGAAATGCCGCAAAAAATTGGCGGCATTTCGGCAGATGCTCCACCACTGGCCAGGACACGGGCGCACCGCGTTGGGGACCCCTGAAATATGAGATCCCTCCCCAGTTCCTCCCACTCTGGCCCTGATCTTTATGGTGTCAGCTAGGTTGCTCAAGTCTATGGTTGATATCCTCTAGAGTCTAAATAAATGGGGATGAGAAATAAAATAGAATAGCTCACTCTACTTCCTATTGAGGATCCCTATTTCCTTAGGAGATTAAGGCACCTCCTTAGTTGCCCATGGGAGATAGAGTTACCCATGTTTGAAATGCAACACCCCCATCACCTCCACACACACACACACACACACGGCAAGTCTGCCACAACCCCCCTTTCAACAGTCACTTATAGTATCTAGAGAGAGAACATATATAGACAAGATTGATAACATTGCATGTCTCCTCACTCTTGCGTGACTCAAACCCTCTCTCACACATGTGCGGTGCCCGTGCGTGTTGGTGGGCAGACAGCTGCTGCATTTTCAACAGTTTTGATCTGTTATCACTTAAACTGCAGAAGTGGGAACGCTGCTGCATCTTTAGCTGGACAGAAACTTGTAACATTAGATATCCCAGTGTACTGTGATAATAGTGCAAATCTTTAGACCCATGTGAAAAAAACCCAGAAGATTAAATTATTTTTCTGGCAACTGCCAAATCCTTAAAAAAATAGCCAGGGTGGTCAAAAAACAGCCAGGTGGTAACCCTAATGGGAAGGCACCAGAAATCAGGAGCCTCTCAGGGAAAGCCAGAGCCACAAGAGTGCTACCTTCCATTTTCTTCCAGACTACCTATATATTGCTCATGTCAGCCACCTGGCCAGAATATTTCTGTAATATCAAGCTCCTTTGAACCCAGCTTCAGGGTGTGCTCAGATTTACCATGCTAAATCTCCATTGTAGGTTTTGATATGATGTCTGGCATGAGATACAGTACAGAAATAGTTTGGATTGCAGCTAATAAGATAAAATGTCCCTTTAATTACAACATCAAAAATTCAGCTTGAAAGAGATTCTTTAGAGGTAGACTTTTATAGTTAAATAAATTCTGTAAAGGCTGCTTTCTCTTCTATGCAACTGTACTCTATTTCCTGCATTTCATTAACATGGTGATTTCCTGTCTCTTTCCTACCTCCACTCCCCTTTTTAATTAAATATAGGTTTCAGTCAAGAGCTGGTCTTACTGACAGATTCTTTGTTTCACTTTCAGTTCTAGATTGCTTATTGTGTTTACCTCCCAATTACTTCCAGTAACTTGTACACACAAGTACAACATTAAGCCTGTTTGCACAGTCACAACAACATTCACTTTCTGCGATTTATCTTTTAGTAGTCAGATTCCCTTTTATTAACACAAGGCATTGTACACAAGGAACTGCATTAAGCACTTCCTCAATGTAAGTTTCACGGCTCCCAGTCTTCAGGACTGCAAAATAAATCTATGATAAGGTGAAGCAAGAGGGAAATAGAAAAGTAGGAAAAGTGGCATTTAAGTGAAAGGGTACTGTCCTTATCAACTGTAAATTAATGGCAAACATTCCGATTTTAGATAACGTATTCTACTCCTTTCAAGCTTATGTTCATGCAAGTTCTGTACCATATTAAATGTTAAGAATTCCCTTCCCAGTGTTCATAAACATAGGGTTTCACAGATAGGTGGAAAACTTCTCCAACTCCTGTTTTCGGTTACAAAATGAATGACTGTTCACTGTTAAGACAAAATAAATTAAAAATTCCCCAAGTTATGAAAACACTTCCTTTAGTCTATGAATGCATGTCCTAGCCAAATACAGTGACTTAACCAATGAGTGCAGGCAATACAACAACTCTCCCAGAAAATGTTTTGTAACTTCCTCTTTTGTCAAAACAACCCTAGCCAGGCTAGGAGTAGCATTTCAGATTGCCATCTGGGTCACAATAAGTCAAGCAGTAGTAGATGGGAAAATGTAGTTTAAAGTCAGTGAGTTCTTCTGGTGTCCTGGAAAGCTTTACCATTACTAATGGCAGTGTAGCTGCAGGCGTCTGCTGCTACCTAGAACGTCAGTGGTTTCTGCAATATTGAACGCGCTCTGAATATGTATGGCGGGGTCTGTGTGTTGTGGGATATCACTGAAATATTTCGATAGTTTCCCACCTTTGAAGGTTATGGACATCTGACCAGGTCTGTTATTACCCTGGTACGTGATACACACTCACTTCAGTTTCTGGATATGACTTCATCGTTTCTTGCAGACAGAGAATTGGTTCACTGAAACAATTGGCATTAAATGTCTATTTTCCAAAATTAAAATAGTTCATTCATGCTTGTTTTTTTCTCTCACAGAAGTGGCTTTTTTAGCAGACGTAACAAATCTCAGGAGTGAATTCAAACATGTTTTCCTCAAATTGCCTTTCTCTGTGGTTCACATGTCCTCCTCGGCCTTCTTCCAGGGAGTTTTCTTGTCTTTCCTTCCGCTTCTAATCTTAAGGAATCTCAGTGTTGCATGGCTGTTTGTGGCAATGATGTGTTGCTGTGCTCCAGGATCCATCTTAGTACCAGCCCTGCAGTGTTGCAAGCAGGCATTTGTAGGGAGAGAGGCAGGCTGCAGTGGCTACTAGATTCGCATCCATCTCTCTCTTTCTCTCTCTCTCTTCCTTGATCACTGCAGGTGCAGCTTGTGTGGGGAAGGAATGGTTTCCAAGGGCTATGTGGTGCATCCCTCCCATGTACAGTAAAAGGCACTTCTGGCGATACACAAGCAGGTAAACTGCTGCAGTTGTGTCAATACTGGGGATGTTCAAAGAGCTTAAAATGCTAACAAGTAATTTTGGGTTAAGCTGTAAACAACTTTTTACTGCCTCCCCCCTCAAATGTAACCAGTTTCTCTCTAGTTAACACAACGCTCAGGAGATGACTGGCCTAAATTTTTTGGAGTGGGTTTGTGAGATGACTATTTGGGGATACTCCCCAAACTTACCTGACTTTTTTACATTAAAGCTGTGTGTGATGGGAACTTAAGCTACCCCAGCCTTCTGCTGCAGGAGTGCCATTCAGCAGTATGTTCCTTTTGCATCTTGAATCAGCTTACACTGACATGGTGCAGGCTTCCACCAGCAGACCTAGGTACTGGATGGACACACAGGTTAGAGTTCACCTATCCAACTTGCAGAGAGTCTGCACAATAAAAATATATCCTGTCTCCTCAGGGGCTAAATGTTCACTGGAAGCTTATTCTTGGCCATTGCATTACACCTAGGACTTCCTAGAGCTGCTGGTCCCTCACTCTCAAAAGTACTTCAGTGTTCTAAATTCTCTCTCACACACACATACAGGCATAAGTCAGTTATTTATTAATAGAGGCACAAAATCTGCTGAGTCTTCCTGCATCTGATCATAATTATTCTGTAAATAGAACACCTATTGTAACGTATTAAAGTATTTTAAATCCATTTTGATAGTTCAGCATGCAATCTGAAGTACTTTCTGTAGTAATGTAACTAAGCGGATAGATTAGGAAGCCAAAAACCAAGCAGTTCATCCCGATGAGAGATGCTTATTAGCTCATAAAAACAGTATGGCACTCCTGCTATTATGCTGTGAGTCTTTTACAATGTGTGTTTAAATACATTTTGAACATAAGCCGTTACCATATGACACGTGGAAAGAAATACTGCAGGAAATGGAATAGGAAGGCAAGTATGAAGTGGTCCTCAAGTAAAGTAGGATGAAAATACAAGGCTCCTTTCTACTCTTAATTGTATAAGATACAAGAAGAATTTTTAGGTACTTTTCTTTGAGGGTGCAATTTGTTTTGTGATTGCAAAATGAACTGTGATTCTATGAAATCTGAGTAATAGTACCACTAATAATCTGATTTACATCCACCTTTTTAAGGAGATAGTCACAAGTTCAGAGACATGCAACTACAGTTCAGTTGTGATAACAAAATGTTGGGGGTAGAAATTGTACGCACAGGCAGAATGCTGCCCCTTTTTAGAACTTGATTCGTCTCGGTCCCATCCATGTCAGCCTTCACAGTGGCCCCTGTCCATGACAACTGGAGGCAGACCAGCAGAACATGGGCTCAGGACCACTCCTGCGGGAGAACTCTCCAGAATTCTCTGCCTCCAAGCAGCACACGCAGCAGACTCCAGCTCTCCCTTGGTTGCAGAGCTTTCACAGGATTTTTAACTAAATGTCTGTTTCTTCATTCATTTTGCAGCTTTTCTCCTCACCTACTAAACTGAAAAATTATTTTGGCTTTCTGAGGAGGGTTTGAAGGATAGCACTTCTCCTGTCCACCCCCTCACACGGCATTCAGCTCCTAGCTGGCATGTGGCCCAGGTTCACACTGAAACGGAGGCCACAGTGAAACTAGCTCCCAACTGGTGTGTGAACAAGTTCCACCTGAGAGAGTTGAGCAGACTGTATGGGAGCTCTGTTCACAGAGACCAGGCTAGCATCAGTGGTGTGGAATCAAGGTAAATTTTTCAAAGCCTCTACTGCAAGCATGTAGGAAAATTTCACTGAAGTCTCCAGAATTTTGGGGCAAGGCAAAGACCCTCTGAGGCAACCCAGAGGAAGAAATTCTACTGAAGATATGATCTAATATGTCAGTCAGACATACTTTAACTTCTGCTACAGCAAGCAGCAGTTTCAATACAGAATACACACAACTTCTACATGGGTATTCACAAATGCCATGTCATCTCTCCCTGCAAGTGAAAGGGATACATGTCTAGCCTGGTCTGGACAATCTTGTTATATTATGCATGGCTCAGCAGCCATTGCTGAAAGCCTTCAATGAGCAAGCTGAAGGACCAATTATAGGCGTCAGAAGATTTCACCGTACATTACAGACTGTAAAGCACTTGGAGCTCTACTGATGAAAAACATTATATAAGAGCTAGGTATTTATTATATTTGTATTACCATAGTTCCTAGGAGGCCCCCAGTCATGGACTGAGACTCCATTTTACTAGACACTGTATGAACATAGAACTACAACTACAACATTGAGAATAACTGGCTAGGCAGTACTACCACTGAAAAGAATCTGGGTGTCCTAGTGGATCACAAGTTGAATATGAGGCCACTAGATGATGAGGTTGCAAAAGAGGCTAATGTCATTCTGGGGCATATCACAGGAGTGTCAAATGTCAGACCCAGAAGGTAATTTTCTTGAGTCCTCAGCTGCAGTATTGTGTCCAGTTTAGGGTGCAATATTTTAGGAAAGATGTGGTCAGGTTGGAGAGAGTGAAGAAAAGAGCAACAAAATTAATAAAATAATGTATTAAACCTAACCTATGAGAAAAAGTTAAAACACTTAGTGTGTTTAGTCTTGAAAAAAGATGACTTGGGGGAATCTGATAACAGTCTTCAAATATGTTAAAGGCTGTTATAAAGACAATGGTGATCAATTGTTCTTCATATTTGCTGAGGGTAGGAGTAGTAGTATTGGGCTTAATCTGCAGCAAGGGAGGTTTAGGTTAGATATTAGGAAAAACTTTCTAACTATAAGGATAGTTAAGCAATGGAATAGGCTTCTGAGGGATGTTGAGGAATCCCCATTGTTGGCGGGTTCCAAGAAAAAGTTGGACAAATTCCTATCAGGAATGGTTTAGGTATACGTGGCCCTGTATCACCGCAGGGAGCTGGACTATGGGCATGTCTACACTTACCTCCGGAGCGATCGGTCTAGCGAGGGTTGATTTATTGCATCTAGTGAAGACGTGATAAATCGACCGCTGAGCGCTCTCCCACCAACTCCGGTACTCCACCAGAGCGAGAAGCATAGGTGGAGTTGATGGGGGAGCGTCAGCAGTTGACCTACTGCAGTGAAGACACTGCGGTAAGTAGCTCAAAGGACTTCAACTTCAGCTACGCTATTTTTGTAGCTGAAGTTGTGTAACTTAGAACGACTTAGCTCGCGCCCCTCCCCCCAGGGTAGACCAGGTCTATATGATCTTTTGAGGTCCCTTCCAGCATTGCATTTCTATGGGGCTCAAGGCCAACACATCTTGGAAAGACAAGGCAGCAACTGTAGGCATATTGGACTCTCAGAAACACATGATTCTCTGTTATCACTGGCACATAACAGATTAGCAAGAATCACCACTCTTATCAGACCTCTGCCATTCTGGAGTTCCTGTCATGATCTTTCTGTGTGTGCTAAAACCACCTTTTAGTTCCACAGTAGGTAGGTCTCTTCCTGTTCTCCCTAAAAACTGTCTTGCCACCTCCTTGTCCAAGGGGGTTTTGGAGCTTGGCTTGCTTTTGTTTCGCAACCTTAGTTGTGTGGAATGTGTCAGAACTGTGAACTAGCCAGGTCACTGCAGTCTTCTTCCTACCACAGGAAGTGATATTGTTGCCATTCTGGCTGTATCATATCATCCTAAGGACATATAAATGTATAAGTTATATATGAACAGATCCTACAGAGGAATAAAGGAATATATAGCAGAGGCATTCAAAGCTTCGGGTACAGCTCATCTAATTACTCTGTGAAAAGATGAGCGATTTTGTGGCTGGAGAGATCATTCATATCTTATGAGGGGATGTGTATAGCTCCTACAGGGTCTTCCATCCACACTTTATCAAACAGGAAAGAGTTAATCTCCTCCTCCTGGCTGAGGTAGCATTTGGCAGAAGGTAGGATTTACTGAGGCACCCTGTTCTGTAAGTTCCTTTTGAATTCTACATGGAACAATTGAATCCTCCCTCCCTCCCTAGGGATAATATACTGCTTTCTACATCCCACTGTGAAGATTGTCTGACCTGGAGGGAACTGAGAGAGAAAATCCTGGCTGACCTGTGAATTTTCATTCTAGGACCCTCCATGTCTGACAGTGTGACCCATTCTCATAGGCCTGCATTATGTCCAGGGCTTTTTCTGGTTATTTCTCACTTGTTAGTGGTTTGAAAGAGAGGAGGGTGCTTCTCCATGTTAAGAGATGAAAGTGAGCTTGTTATGAATCAGAGGTGGGATTAATATCTGAGGAGCTGATAAATTTGTATTAGGAAGAGGCAGAATAATGTAATTTGGAGGAAAAGGGACAGAATGACAAGACATCAGTTTTAAAGTAGAATGACACAATGGGAATAAAATACTTTAGAGACGGAGTCTCTCTTCAGATACTTGTGCAACACTCCAGTTGTCTTCAAGACAGTTGTTGCATGTGCATATCTGAAGGCAGAATTTGTTCTTAAAATACAGATACTAAATACAATGATATAGTTCTGAAGGAGAATATCTGATAATGTTTTAATTGAAGGCAAGAGTCAGGAATGCTTTGAGAAGAGAAGGTGCTAGTATAGTTCACCATGAAGCAAGAAAAATAAAATCACAACGTTTATAACGGAGCCTTAGAATGTGAGATACAATATTTAGAAAGAGAGATCAGTTGATTAAAACAAGAGGGAAACTCAAACAATGTGACATGGTCTATCCAGAAGAAAAAACAAATGTTGTTTATATGAATGACACAGAAGATTTTCCATAGTGGGATACATAATTACATTGGGCTGACAGGTTAGCTAATATTAAAAGTCATGTTTCAGCATCTGGCTCAGAAAGCAAGATGTTCTGACTGCTAGTTTGTGCAGCTGTCAATATGGATAATGAGCTCAGCCCACACTACTTTATTGGTTTATCTGTTCATTTGTTTTGTGTCTTTGTAGTCCCAAAACGAGGGTAAAGCCTTGAATAACAGTCAGATAACTAAAATTGCGTCGACCATAATAAGAAATAGATGTAATGACAATAGTGTTAGTAAATCTTCCATATGGGGAATTTACAACCTAATCTGTTACACAATGTTAGAGGTGTTAATGTATCAGATCTTGGGGCATTGACCTGGGGGAGAACAATCAGTAATTAAAGCTAGTGTCTTATCATCTTTCTCTTCAATGTGTGTTTCAACAAAATTCTGAATATAGGAGCAAAGAAATTAGAAATTGAAAAACCCTATTAGGTAGTCAATTCCCTGCTGTTAGTGAAGTTTTATTTATTTATTATTATTTATTAATGAACTCTTTTGAGTCTATCAAATCACTCAGATATACAGCTCTAAACTTGCTATTAGTCTGGCAGGCATCTTGTAGGGCTTGTCTACACAGTGCAGCAAAGCACTTTGGAAGGGTATGATTTGTAGAGCACTTTAATGTGTAGCCTGGTAACTGTCCCACGTAGTCCCAGCTGATGTGCTCAAAAAGGTACATAGGTATGCAAACTAGGTATCTGTTAGAGCACACCAGCAGTGTCTACATGGGGTAGTTAGAGTTGAACACTCTACAGTACTCTACAGATCACACCCCTCTAGAATGCTTTGCCGTACCATATAGACAAGTCTAGATTCTAGTTGTATGTGTATGTTGATGTGCCAATATATCATGTTGCCTTAATGGTTGATTTTCATGTGGCATCTGTCGCTGAAGTAAAAAGATGTAAATGTGATGTGTGTGTGGCGCCAACCAGGTTATATCCTCCCACAAGGTAGTACTATATTAGCATAGTGAAGATGGGTGGCTTGAGACGAACACAAGTCAGGTGTGTAGTGTTCCTTCGACTTCACTGATAGGAACGCCGTGGATGGAATATGGAATGCTGTGGTGTTATCTTACACATGTTAATTACAGTGGTTAAGAGTTCTCTCCTCAATGGCTCTTTCCAGAGGTCTGTGCAATGGCTGCCATCTTGGCCAATACACGAGGGACCTCCAGGGCTAAATGCATGAGCTGTTATGTCTTGAGCTTGGGGGAGCTGTAACACATGAATATCCTCTGTGGATTAGGCACAGTGGGGAACCTGTAACACACCCTCACCAGTGGATTATCTGCATTGAGAAATGTGAGTGTGAATTATTTCATGCTGAAATCTAAGACTTAATATTTTCAAGCTTGGTAATAGGAACATGCAAACATGTCTACATAGTGTTACGCGAGATGTGGGAGCAGCATTACAAATCAGTTTTATCCCCCTGTGTCCATTTGTCATTGGTCTTCTTTTACAGATCTGGCGGCAGGTTGCTAGATAGCTAGCTCTTGTCATCTCTCTTCCCCCACCCCAGGGTTAGGCACAGTTTTTAATCACTTTTTTATGAGAAGTTTTCTATGATCCCTGATAACCTCAAGAAATATCTTTATTGCATTTTCTTGTATTTTGGTCATTGATGTAGAAGAGAATACCTACCTCTCTGTCTCCTACCCATACTACAGTACTTTAAGTTTACAAAGCAGTTCACAGAGATTGGTATGTCTCAATCTCTTCTTTGTCTCATTGGCTGCCAGACATTCTTCTCTGTGTATAGATGACTGTGCTTTTCACCATCAATTTCCATCTCTAGTTATGATCTTTGATTCTGTGCTTAGTGAGAGTCTTGCCTTAATTTTCCGTGTTTCACTTTGAGGCGAGTGTCTGCTAGCATGATTGTTCTGTGCAGGATCTGTAATTGTTTAGCTTGTTGCTGTTTGTTTAGTTGATCTTCCCAGTAACTTGTTCGCTGGTAATATAGGTGCTGATTTAACATTATGGATATTTTGGGGTCTGGGGCTGTATTTAATCCACTGGTCAGGTTAGAATTTTTGAGCCTAGAGAGCGCTAATATATATTGCTTTCATTTGGATTTTATTTTTGATCCTCTGCTGGTTTGTTACTCCTTCTGATTCACAATTAGTGTAAAGAAAGAATTATTTATAGTATTGATGCTGCTTACCTTAAATTAGGTTACAGCAGAGGTGCAAATAATAAGGTTATGTCTGCATTCCCATTATAAACCAGTTTTTCAAAACTACTAATTTACATATTGTCTTTTTTTTTTTAAATTAACTCTGATCTGAAACTCAGCATACAGAGATGTAACCTATTAGCAATTTGAAATTTTAGGCTGTGGAAAAGTTGTAATGTTTGAGTAATTCAGTGGACTTTTTTATTCCATGTAAAATTGTTTAATCTTATATGAAATTTTGTTATCCTGTGTTTCAGTTTAGAGATAGAACTAAAGAGCTAAAAAATAGGCCTCAGAAAGTCTCTGTGAATATGTAGTTAGAATAGTACACCACACTTCTACGTCATTAAGCCTCCATTTCTATCCCACAAGTATTAAGAAGCCTCCCAAAGGCTTTATTGGTAGTAAAATCCTTTAAAGATGATTACATCAATTACAATTTCTATTTAAATTAAATATTTCTTTTTCTTGGAATTTTTTGTTTAAAAAAAGAACACAGAAATATGGGTGTTAATATCATCTTGTAACACCAAACTGACAAAACCCAGAAAATTAAGGATGACACTGCACAGCATTTACACAATTGTTCATAAAACCTCTCTGCACCTACACCTTTTATATCTGCCTGCAAGACTTTGGTTGTCATTTTTAAATCTAAAATGAAAACATTTCTTTACTGACAGTTTGTAGATCTTTTAATGTTTTAATTCAATGCTGAGAGTCATTATGATTGGTGAATGGTATATACAAGGTCTTGATGTGTATTATATAGCTCAGGTAAAATAAATTATCTGAAAGGAAACTGCTTTTGTATACAAATCCCAATCTGGCAATATAAAGATAAGTAATTAGATGAAATTCCTGTAGCAGGTGGAGTATGACGCATGCAATTTGACAGTAAAACTTGATTACACTCTTTGGGTGGTTTGTTTCCATTTAAAAAAATATTTAAATGTTTCCTTTTTGTTGATTGGAATGCTCAGCGAATTGAGGAAAAAATCTATCTGTGCTGATTCTATTTTCATCTATTTTATTTTGAAGACCATGTCAAAACAGATTATGCTAATTTTCAGATGGGAAATACAAGGAGCAATGAATAAGAATGATCCGGCTAAGATGCTTGGGAGTTAAATCCCATTGACAGTCACTTGTGTGTTAGTTATTTTCAAGAAAGTTTGATACCCTGTTGTGATAGGTCTCGAGTTCTAAGGAAATAGAATCCTTTTAAATTATACCTCAGATAAACTGAGGATAGGTAGGTATGATACATGATGACCACTTGAGTCATGAGGTAATAAAGTTTGCTTAATTTTGGCCTATTTTACCTCTCGCATAATTTATATGTAAAAAAGTGTCACGTATAAAAATATGAAACAAACAACCTTGTTTAGTACTTAAATAGAATTGTATTTCTTACAAAAAATGCATCAGACCTTATTTATTTAAATTAGCATTTGGATAGATATGGTATTTTATTTTGACTCTCAGGTTTTGGTTCATTGTACTAAAGCTATAGAAAGTAATTTTCATAAATTTTCATCTGCTTTGAGATACCCCCTGCCCCCCCAATCCCATCGAGCTTTTTCAGCTTCTTCCTAATAACATCACTTCCTTTCTTTTTTGCTGTTCTTGTTGTTTCTTACAAAAAATCTAAGAACATAACTATCTCACCCTTACCTTATTTGGCAAGAGCTGAAGATTTAGTAGTCGGTTTTGTGATCTTCTAAAACTATTAGTAAACAAATCACCCAGACACAGCCACTTCATACCATTTAAACCCATACCCTTGCAAAGGCAAGCTGGGTTTCTGGTAATGCTCTTCATTCAGCTGATATGAGCCCTTTTTAGGTTAGTGAGGTGGAGATTCATAAAGAATGTATTCTTGTTCAGGAAACTATTGTATTTAAAGGGCCAGATTCTACCCCACAGCGATGTGGATGGGGTTGTTGCCACAAAGAGGGGTGGTTAAAGTTGGACCTGGGACTTTCTCTCGCCCCACATAGCTGCCACCTGCCACCCATACTCAGCTGTCAACATGCTATGCCCTTCTAAACAGGGGCCAAGCTACTGCTCTCATGTGTGCATGTAACCATAATATTTCTGATTCAAGTCAATTTCTGAAGTCAATTTTTGTACACTTCTTATCGAGAAGTATTTACCAAGGGTTTTTTATTTTTATTTTTAACAAATGTTAGTGTAAATGCAAAGATGAGGTTTCTCTCTCTATAAGAATCAAATAGACGATACCATAGGAAGCTTGACATTTTTATTCTTTTTTTCAATACAAGTTCTTACATTTTCTGGTTCAATAGAATCTTTCATGATCTGACTTTTCACCTCCTTTTCTGACTTGTTCACTCCTCAGGTGTGGTAGCATTCCATGTTGAGGGGAGAGTTGTTAGTGTTGAAACTTCATGAAAATGATTCATAGATAGATCTAGATTTTGAGGTATAGACTCCATTGAAAAAAACAACAGTAAGCAAGGAATAATTTATTAACACATGTACCCAGTTCTTAAAACGGTCAATGACTTAAAAGTACCATCCAGATGACTAAAGCTCTATCTCAACTGGGATATCACTGTTGGTCACAGTTACTGGCACCAGACGGTGCTAATTCCAGCATTAACCAGCATACATATTTGATTTGTACATACACATTTTGTAAGCAGGGCTACCAAGTAATAGCTTTTACGTATTTTAGAGAATGTTCTGTTCTCCTGTAGAAAAATTAAATGTTTTTTACCTCCAGAATTTCTCATATATATGAATTACAGACTGGAAGGATACATTTATCAATGAAGTGAGCTACTTACCTTCTGTAGGTTTGGTGTTATGATTTCAATTTATTGCATAGTTCCCTATTATATTCCAGTTAGTCAAACCATCCAGTGATTATACCTACCAAGTAATTTATGCCAGTCATTTTGGAAGAATGACTTGCTCCTATTTTCACTCAAATTTTGCCTTGTTTCTGATAGACTTAGTATTTATTTATACAATGCTCCAAAGTGTGGTGTGTGCTATACAAGAGCAAATAAAAAGAGAGGACGTGATCTCTGCTCCAAAGAGTCTGAGGCCAGCCATTTCACTGACACTAATTGTGTATGTAAAGTTACACTCAGTCATAAGTGTTTGCGGGATTGAGGCCTAATTTCAGCAGTGTCAGTAGGTGAAGATAACAAACAGTATGAAAGCATGGGGAAAAGAAGAACAATTACAGGATAAGGGCAACTATTCCCCTGCCCTGCAGTGCCCTTCTTTGCAGGTCCTGACAGTAGAATTTGTGTGCACTGCATATCTGCCAAACTAAACTGATTCTAAACTATTCCTTTGTGTAAATTACAGCAAAACTCAAAGGAATGTTTTAGTTCATATTATAAATGAAAATCTTTTATTAGAGAATTACAATGGAAGAGTGCAACGAAAACGACTTACCAGCAATGAGTAAATCATTCAACTGGCAAACCTTTAGGCAAGTGTAGGTGAATTTATGCAACAATTACAATCCATACGTAGTGGTTCTCATAGGACATGAAGAGATTTCTCATATGTCTGTTTCAATAACAGTAGTATATTGCATGCTAAATTTTGCAGATTAAAGGATATCAATGGTCAGGTTTCATGGTGAACTCATTGCTTGCTGTGGTCAGGGAGGAAATAATATTTTCTTTGCCTACTGGATGCATCATGGCACAATTATCTAGCAGCGGTATTAGAGGAGTCAACTCTTGTAGAATAGAGTACATTCAGAGATGGGTTAGATGGACCAATAGCATGCTCCAAGTATGGTAATTCCTTTTTCCTGATAAGAAGAAATCTATTTAATGGTGCATGGTAAAATATTTTTAGGAAATCACACCTTCTTACCGTATTTACAATTGTATCAGGTACTACTTTATTGTAGCTATCATACTTACGACCACTGAGCTGGGTAATATTACTAGATTTTTATATGTATTTAGAGTAAAGTAAAACTCTGATCATCTTAAAATTCATGATTTTATTCATGAAAAATATATGCTCATGTTTTGCTGTTGTAGCATAAATTATTCCCATGTTTTTGTTTGAACTAAACCTTACAATACAATGGACGCTGCAAAATAAATAAATAGTTTTATATCATCATATAGAAAGTTCATATGAATTTATATACTATATTTTTTAAAAATGTGGAAATTTCTAGAATGAAAACAAAATCTCCGGAAAGGACAAAACAGCATAGAATTCAACAGCAGTTTGAACAGCAATGACTGTATCTTAAAATGTCCAGGCTGACTAACTCAGGAACATAGAAATTGCCAAACTGGATTGGACCTGTGGTACATCTAGACCAGTATTCTGTTCAGTACCAGATGTCTCAGAGGAAGGTGCAAGAACATAACAGTAGGCTGGTGTGGTATAATCTGCCCCCTTAATAAATACTAATATTTGCAGTTGCAAGTCCCTGAATGTCAACACTAGAAAACTTTTAAAAACTTATCATCTAAGGAGCAGAAGGAAGAGAAGAGTGAGCCGGAGAAAAAGAAGAATATAACGTGTGATATTAGGAGATAAATGACGAAGACCTAGAAATAGGTTCCTGCTATAATATTCTGCCTCCTAGCTGTAACTGACTTTATTCCTGTTTCATATATTTCATACATGTCTCTAGTTGTAAAATCTTCAGCTGGCAATTAAAGAGTCAATCAAGGTAAAAACTGTAGCCAAAAATTTCATTAACTAATCTTTCATACCTAATCCATTCAGTCACAGTTTACTGGGATTTCCTTTATCCAAGGCAATTCCATGGTTTCCTAGCAACCTAGTTTCTTGGGAATTTTTGGGTTATATGTACTGATGCATTTTCATTTCTATATGCAAGTTAAAATCTGGGAAGCAAAAGCACAGTAAAGGATAACTCATATATAAAGAACCAAGGTGAAAATATCTTAAATAGGTAAAGATTAAATTACTATTTTAAAAAACACCTTTCAGATTAAAAACCTAATAAAAGCAAATATTTTACCTATGTAGCTAACATCTACTTTGATAATTAATATAGAAATAACTTTAAAAATCTAATTTATTTTCACCATTTATTTTATTTGCTAGCCATTTTCATTTCACTCAGTTTGCACAGTGAGGGAAGACTGTTTCCAAAGAAGGTTTACAATGTAATTTTCTGACTCTTGCAGTACTGTTGCTTTGCAAATGCTACAGGGTAATGTTTAACCCAGAGCAGAACTGTTTTCATCGGAGTTTAAAAAAACAACAACAACAACAACAACATGGAAACATTTTGACTGATCTCAGATTTTCAAATCTTGTTTGAAGTTGTCATATGGGCTAATAGTAAAGGTATCAGAATCTTGTGGTATCTTTCGATACTTTCATCAAGTTATCTCCTGTTAAGAGGATGCAGAGATATTCTGTGTGTTGGTTCCCAGCAATAAATGACTTTTAAGAACCTTCTTTCTAACATTTGTATACAGGCACTAATCCAGCTGAAAAACACCTTTTGTGGCTCATGGCTATGG
Organism: Mauremys mutica; assembly: GCF_020497125.1. NCBI lineage: Eukaryota > Metazoa > Chordata > Testudines > Geoemydidae > Mauremys > Mauremys mutica. Next base: position 18,627,953 of record NC_059079.1, read on the forward strand.
CACTTTTTATGGGCCCATGATCTAGAGCCCCAGAAACCACTTCTAATTCAGATAAGACAGAGTATACCTCATGCCTTCAGCTGATGACCACTACTGTTCCATCCCAGTTAACATATATGGCTATCAGGCTCCTGACAGTGAGTTAATATTCTTGGTTGCATCCCTTATGTCATAATAAAGGAGTTGGTGTATGTCCTATTTACGTAGAAAGTATGGGCCTTTAGTTCAAAGGAGACTCTCCCTCGCTTGCAGGTATATGTCAGATTCAGGCAGTACAGAGGGGTCCTGACCTGAAATATTTTTTTCTCTCTCTTTCATTAAATACAGTTGTCATAGGTGTCACCCCCACTCTGAACTGTAGGGTACAGATGTGGGGACCTGCATGGACACTTTTAAGCTTAATTACCAGCTTAGATCTGGTTTCGCTGCCACCATCCAGAATTTCTGAGTATCTGGATCACTCCCTTTCCCCGCCAAAACCTTCCCCTCCCTGGGTAGCCTTGAGAGACTCCTCCACCAATTCCCTGGTGGACACTGATCCAAATCCCTTGGATCTTAAAGCAAGGAGAATTTAACCATCCCTCCTCCTTTCCCCCTGCCAATTCCTGGTGAGTCCAGATCCAATCTCCTTGGATCTTAAAACAAGGAAAAATCAATCAGGTTCTTAAAAGAAGGCTTTTAATTAAAGAAAAGAAAGGTAAAAGAAAAGAACCTCTGTGAGACAGCATACAGCTGACCTCACAGACAACAGATAGAAAACACAGGATGTTCCCCTGGGCAAAAATCTTAATACACACAAAAATACCCAATTTGATAATTCCCTTAATGGCACCAAGACAAGTTACAAAGAAAATAAACATAAACCTATTTATCCCTTTCTAAAACTTACTACTCTGATAAGAGGCTGGTTCTTTGATCTTTCTCACTCGGCTGAAACTGAAAAACTAACTAAACAAAGAAAACTTCCCTCCTTCCTTTTGAAACATCTTGTTCCCCCATTGGTTCCTCTGATCAGGTGTCAGCTAGGCTAGGTAAACTTCTTAAACCTTTACAGGTAAAAGAGGCATTAACCCTTAACTATCTGTTTATGACAACAGTAGATTCTGCTCACAGGCAATCTGGATATTAACAACTTCTGGTTAATAGCAACATTTTGCAGAAATCAATCCTGTCCTATTGAGTTAAATGTTAATGGGAGTCAGGTATTTGTAACGGCGTGCCACTCACAAACATTGTTTGGGTGAAAGGCCCCAGCTCTATGCCGGTTTGTGGGGGTGCAGCCCAAGAAGGAATGCTGAGTTGATTAGATTCAAATGTAGAATGTGGGTACAGGATATACCACACATCCAGAGCTACACAGCAGATCTTTTCTTTTATAGACACTTGCACGTTACATTGCACGTACTATACAATACATTACATAGGTTGGGATTTGCCTGGTCACTTTGCAGGATCCAATCCCTGTACATCATGCTCTGTCCAAGCACTATCCATACATGATTTACTCTTTACCTTGTCTTACGTTCCAGGCTTATCTTATTCATTGTTATCTTGTCCATTGTAAGTGATTCCCTGGGTGTTTCTCCTTATCTTAGCTAGTACAGACATTCTGTTTCCAGTTGCTAATATATTTACATATCTTAGCACAAACATTCAGTTTTTAGCCTGTGGACCTAGTTACCTCCCTAATCCTGCCTTCCAAGAAATGAGGTCTCCCCCATATTTAATTACTCATGTTAAGTCAGGCTTACATTTCATTGCTTTATATATACAAATTTGTTTTATTTGTATTTTATTGGTTTTTTTATAAATGTTTATTATTTAGTAATACATTTTAAAGATTATAGTGGTTGTAATTATTTGAATTCTTATAAATACTATGCTTAAAATATGAACCAGGGGTGCAAGCTTAGTTACTTTTATATAGCCCACCAGGGTGTGATTTTATATTATAAACTGGCTTTGCTTTTAACGCATTTTTTGTAATTTTTACTTTGCTTTTATTATATTATGAAAAACTAGCATAAAGTATATTTATTACCATGGGAAATTTAGGCAGAATTAAGTGAAAGAGAATATAAGCCAATTAAAATAACATTTCCTGATCCACACCACAAGTGGGTTTTTTAGCCACCATGCAATATTTACTATTCCTAGCATATGCAGTGTTGTTGTCATTAGCAACACTGCATATAACCAGCATAGGCAGTTTTTATTTTACCAAAGTTCTAGCAGTGGGGTGGCCAACCTGGGGCTCTGGAGCTGCATGCGGCTTCTTCAGAAGTTAATATGTGGCTCCTTGCATAGGTGCTGACTCTGGGGCTGGAGCTACAGGTGCCAACTTTCCACTGCTCAAGCCCAGGCCCTGCCCCCACTCCACCCCTTATCCCAAGGCCCCCGCCATTTCCGGCCCCCGCCCCTCAGCCTGCTGCACCCTTTCTCCTCCCCACTCCATCCCAGAGCCTCCTGTACACTGTGAAACATCTGATCGTGGTGGACAGGAGGCATGGGGAGGGGGCGGGAGGTGCTGATCGGCAGAGCTGCCAGCGGGCAGGAGGTGCTGGCGGGGCGGGGCTGGTGAGGGCTGCTGATGCATTACTGTGACTCTTTGGCAATGCGCATTGGTAAATTCTGGCTCCTTCTCAAGCTCAGGTTGGCCACCCCTGCTCTAGCATTTCAACTATGCTGTGCAATTTGGAGACTGTTCCCCCAGAGTGAACCCACGTGCCATCAGCTTTGTCTATAAGACATTATACTTGCACATGTAAATGTCCTACAGCAGCAAACAGCAGTACAAGTCTGGGGTTTTTCAGACCTTGCATTGTTTTGCAATGGAATTTGAGGAGGGAAAACAAAAAATTTTTACACCATGTGGATTGCAGTAGTTTTACATTTAACTTTATGGTATTGGACCCTTGTTAACTTTCAGTGAAGCCCAGCTGATTGCAAGAGCTCCAAGGCCCCTGATTGCCTCCAGATTCCTGTCCTCTGGTTCCATTGCCTGAACCTGACCTCCTGGTATCCTGACTTGGCTTGACTTTTGATAATTGACTCTTGATCCCTGTATACCATTTTATCTCTAAATTCTGATCTCCTGATGTTCCAGCCCAGCCTGTTTCCTGCTAATGGACTCCTGGCCTCTGGGGACCAAGCCACACACACCCTGACCCTGAGAAAAATACATTGGTGAAAAAATTTTAAATGCTAGAAATCCTAATTATTTTTTATCTGTTACTGTAGATTCTTCTTTTGTATGGCTTAGAAACAATACTGTTCGATGTCCAAGTCTATGTTGGCAATCCAGCTCATTGCTTTAGGTGACACGGAGGGGATGTCAAAGGATACCACCAAGATATGATCTTTTGGAACATTGATTGATGAGACATTCCATAGTGTGAAGTCCGTTACTGCAATCAGAAATAGGATTGTGTCCCAGTCCCCATCTGCCATGTGATATGTGAATGCAATTCAAAGTAGACCATATTTTTGTGGGAGTGAACCACCACCGATTCTTTGGTTGGGTCTTTGGTGAGAATGGTATCCTTCCACCTTGCTCGCCGTTGACCTTTGTGAGAGAACCCTGAGTCTTCAAACTCTTGCACTACAAGCTAAAAAGGTTGTGAGTCAGAATGCCAATATATGAATTAGGTCTTCATGTAATGGAAGATCCTTTTTCTCTCTAATGCAATGGGACTCTCGAAGGAGTCGCCTGTCAGAGTTTGGGGTGGGTAAGTGTGTGCCAGTATAGGAGGCCATGATTATGGCATTGATTTTATTGTGCCTGTAATGATTCGTGTGGCAATGTGAAATTGAGGGTTGACAAGTGATGTGTGGGAACTGTGTGTCTAGATGGGTGAACAATATTCTGCGGTAGAGCAGACAATGGCCAGTGAAGAGGTCAGTAGAGTTTTTTAATTGGCTGCTTAGGCCATTCCTGCAAGTTTCTGCGGGAGTCATGGATATTTTTCAGGTGCTGGTGGTATGTGAGGCTTCAGTCTAATGTCACACAAACATATTTTGGAGGGGGATTGTGTCACATCTGCTGGTGACAGAAATCCACATGCTGTTTTGCGCTAGCCTTTTGCTTGAGATTGAATGCTGACATGACAGTCTCAATGAGGTTTCGTTTTAGTTACCAATATAAGAAAAACTAGTTCCATGGTTTTAAGATTTTTGGTTAGGGTTTGTTCTATGCTAGGTAAATTCCATGCCTGTGTAGTCACAGCAACATCATTGGCATAGACAAATTTCCATGGTGATGATATTCGAGGAAGGTCACCAGTGTAAATATTAAATGGGCTCAGTGCTAGGACTGATCCCTATGGTATGCCATATTTAAGAGTGCATGTCTGTTGACCTAGTCACCAAGATTGATAAGAACTTCTCAGAAGAATTTTGTGTACATATATTTTTATCTGTTGATTAAATATCATACATGGGGAGTAAATATTTGTAAGAATCTCACTTATATAGAATCTCACTCCTTTATATAGATGTAAGCTAAAATTTTCAGAAGTGCCCAAGTCTCGTTTTGAAAAGAGACTTAAGACATATTTAGCCTAAGCCTCATTGACAGTTTACTGTTCGTTTCTCCTTTCTTCTGTTCTCTTTTTGTCCTGCTTTTTTAATATTAAGCTCCTTTACATATATTCATTTATTTTTTCCCTCTTTCCAGTTCTTTTTCTACATTTTTTTTCTTTTAAATGTGTATGCTTGGCTTTGAACTAGCAATGTGAATCATGAATATGAAGACAATCAGCATTCTATTATGTAATGCACTATCATGCACAGTGACAGAATTTATTTTAAATAATAATTGTAGAATATATTCATTCACAAAATATGTACATCCTGACAATTTTCTTTCCTTGGGCCTGCCATATATTTTGAAAGTTCATTGATGTGCACGGAGGATGGACTGCTAGTTTTAGAAAAGACTTTTCCTGCTTGGTTATTAACATAATTTCAATCCGTATTTATTGTGTGTTTGTTTTTTCTTGGCTTTGTTTTGAATTAGGGGAAGAAAGACATCTCTGAAGGAAGATTATAAAATGCACATTATTACCTGAAAGACTCTTTGATAAATCCTGTAGCAGCAACAAAGCAGTGTATTTTTATCTGCGAGATCCATCTCTGCAGGAAACTGCAGGAGGCAATATATTGTAGTACAGATTTCTTTGTTTCCAGGCGGAATCCCACAGAATGTCACAAGTCCCTTCCTGCCAGCAAATTCACAGTTCAGTGGCCTTCATTGTATGCACTTAGGTAGATCTTTTAGAACACGTTTTATTTACCTAATACACTAAGAACACCCACACAGAAGTCATTCTGGGTTACTTGGTAAACACCGTATATATTTAAATGTTTAGACTACATATTATTAACCTGATGGGTTGCAATGGCTCATTTTCTGCCATTCTGCTATGTTGAATATATAATTAATTTTAAAACATTACAAGTAGTAAATAAAGGAGAAATGTATGGAGTACATCAGTATTTGATCTCACATCAGCCTTTAGTAGGAATGATTTACTTAATGGCAATATGATTTTTTTTAACTAATATGTGCCAAGTGTTCATTTCATTTCCTGATCTAATGAAATACCTTTTTTTATGTGTTTATATAAAGAAACACAGTGGGCATGGAAATCAGTCTCGCTCCCTTTAATGCCAATGGGAGTTTTGCCATGGAATTTGATGGGAGTCGTTTTAGTTCCTAATTCTAAATTACAATTTATTAAAAAAAAACCCACGAGTAACCCCACCAAATTTCTTTTCCAAAACATAGTTGAATTCTTGTGTATGTCTGAAGTGCATATGCTATTGACAGACAGCTCTTTGATAGCCGTTGTCCATAAAAAGTAGACAAGTGTCCACATCACAAAACCCACCACTACAGTCAACATTGTTTGGTGGTGATTTCAGCACAGAAGCCAAGGCATGACCCTCTCAATCCTTAAAGTTGTCCTTCCAGGGCAGAACTGAGGCATTATAGGAGAGGTATGTGAATGCATTGCCATTTGTTTGGGTGCAAAAGAGAGAACTTTAGTAGGAAAAGTAGAGAGCAAATCAAAGCTCGTCAATCAGACCCCGTTCACTAGCATTAAAAACATTTAAAGCTCTATGGGCTGGAAAGCTAACTTGCCAAATGTGATGGCTCAGGAGTGAGCTGCACGTGTGGATGTGACCCCAATCTCTGCTGTGGGCACTGCCTCCAAGTGACAGGCCTCTGCCCGCAGCTACATGAACTCCATGGTTCACTCCACTTCAGACCAGACCACAAGGCTACAACACTGCGTATTCCAGAGGTGGGCAAACTATGGCCCGCAGACTACATCTGGCCCACAGGACTGTCTTGCCCGGCCCTTGAGCTCCTGGCTGGGGAGGCTAGCCCCTGTCCCCTCCCCTACTGTTCCCCCTCCCCCGCAGCCTCAGCACCCAGTGCCACCAGCGCTCTGGGTGGCGGGGCTGCGAGATCCTGCCGGGTAGTGACACGGCATGGCTAGCTCTGGTCTGGCGGTGCGGCTGCCAGGCCAGGTGCTCTGAGCAGCATGGTAAGGGGGTGGGGAGCGGAGGGGTTGGATAAGGGGCAGGAGGTCCTGGGGGGCAGTCAGGGGACAGGGAGCAGGGGGAGGTTGGATAGGTGTGGGAGTCCCGGGGGGCCTGTCGGGGAGGGGGTGTGGATGGGCAGTCAGGGGACAGGGAGAAGGGGGGGTTGGACAGGGGGGTGGGGTCCCGAGAGGGGATGGTCAGGGGACAAGGAGCAGGGAAGGTTGGATGGGTCAGGAGTTCTGAGGGGGGCAGTCGGGGTGGAAAGTGGGAGGGGGCGGATAGGGGGCTGGGGCCAGGCTGTTTGGGGAGGCACAGCCTTCCCTACATGGCCTTCCATACAGTTTTGGAACCCCGATGTGGCCCTCAGGCCAAAAAGTTTGCCCACCCCTGGCCTGGGTGAACAGTGCCTTATATCCCTTGCAGCCCTCATGAGGGCATCCTTGGGGAAAGGTTCTGCCACTTTCACCTTTTTCTGGGTAGAACCCGGCAGTCCCACAATTCTTAGGCTGGATCCTGGCGTGGCAGCCGCTCTGTTTCCATCTCTGTTACTATGACAGGCCCAACGGCAATTGGTACATGCAAGACACTCCTCTTCAGGTGCCTGTGACTAGCAGCTGATTAAAATGACTTCAAACAGCTTTTCTCATACAGATGTATTGTCTGTTTGCCCAAAGGTAAACAGCAAGCAGGGAGAAAGGGTTAACCCCACGAAAGGCTCACATGCCTGGGCTTGCCTGCAGCTCATCACCTCTCTCAAAGCTTAAGTGATCCTAGCTGTTTCAGGGACATCCTGCCTAGCAATTGCCTTAGTTCCATAGCCCTGCTGCCTATATAAGTATCACTCCCAAGAAGCTGCCTCCCACTCCCTCCTCCTTTTCCTCTAGACAGAGGGTTTTAACTGCTTAATGTCCTTTTTGGTCTTGGAAAAATAGGCATTTCACCCTTCTGGTGACAGTCAGGTAGGGATTTTCCAACGACTCGCTCACTCATTGTTTCTCTTAAGAACCCGTGGTACTCTCTTTGAAGATACCTTCTCTGTCATTCTTGTATTTCCTGCTTGCTCCTACTGAACAGCCTTCTTTGAGGTAACTCCGTGCAATTGGCTAGAATAATATCAAGCAGGTAAACCGAGGCACATTACGTTCCTACAAAATAATACAGATTTCTCCTTGTTCCTCACTCCAAGTTAAAGACCAGAATTATTATTTTTATGGATAAACTACCAGTATAAGGTTAGGCAATGGAATTTGCAGTTCAAGGTTTTCTAGACTAGCATGAATATATCATAATATTGCATTTGTATTCTATTAATATATTTGAGATTAAAACTCCCAAGGGCACTGATTCTTGGCTTTGTCTGAAGAATGGACGGGCGTGCAAAGGTGTGTTCTCTTCCTGGTCGTGTGCCAGCCTGGTTCTATGGCTTAAGTTAGAGCATCCAGAGCTTCCTACCATCTTTGTTCTCTAGTTGCTTTATTTAGTGAAAAATGATAGATGTGAAAAGTTTGTCTGAGCCATTGCAGGTTTGCACAGAAGATCTACTTCTTTCTATAAAATAATGTGGCCTAAGTATTTACTGATTTGGCAGAGAGAAAGTGTGTCACAGTCAACAGAAATGACTTTCCAGAGGCTTGTCAAGTGTAATCTGACACTTTTTTTTTTAGTATTGCTCCGGTATACTGTATACTTGCTCAGGCTAAACCAACTGTTCATTCTTATATTAGCAACACACTCATGAAAAATAAATATGATAGACTGCAAACCAGCACTCAGTTTTAATGAGTTTCTTGTTTAGAATATTACAGTGCCATGGATTGGAAAAGAAGAGCTCACAGGAAACTTTAAAGATGTTGATGAGAAGTCATGAATATTGCATTCATTTTCAATAGTGATTTCGTGCCATGAGTAGTCCTGCACATTCTTCTGTGAGTTACAGTTACTTTTCACTGAAGAAAGCTATATTTATGGGTTCCCAAAATATCAGTGATCTGCCTTTCATTTTACATTGATCATGGTGTATGGCTGCCAATCTTGCATGGCAATGAATAAGCTAAACTTGTAAGAAAATTATCTAATAATAAAATATATTCTAAGTCTTCACAAAATGAGAACTATAAAATTAATGGTGAAAGAGACTACAGCAGATCTAATTACCCCAGGAGCATATTTGCCCAATACAATTTACAATATTATTTTCAGGGTTTCTTTCCCCCACATGTACCTTTGCGTTTCAGTTACGTCTGAGTCTGCTCATCCTCTAGTGATAATAATTTATGAATGTCTAACAGATGTGGATGAGTCATATACAGTGTGGCTTCAGGACAGTGGTCATATCATCAAAGATGATACGGTCATATGTGCCCAGCTTGTTAGTACCATAATACCTTTGGGAATTATGCCACTGGGTCCTTGCATGATTCATGTTTGCTAGGCAAGGTAGAACCAGCATTTTGTCTGTGGGGAGAGGAAAGTACAAGCAACCCTTGTTTACAACGTTATTTTTGCATTTTTATTTAGCATGATGACTCAGATCTCAGAGAACAGCTGCACTGGCCTTCCCAGCCTCGGCTTGGTCTCGTTTGTAAACTGAAGAGGCAGGTGAAAAACATTGAATTGGCTTTGTGCCCTGTCAATTTAAAGAACTCCCTTGTGGCAAAGGACATAGGTCAAATACATACATATGTGAGGGGAAACCACTTAAATACCTGGAAGGTGTCATATATATGATATGATATGACATGATTTTTCATAGTTCCTTCTTTACCTCACCACTGCTACCAATACCTTTCTTTATGAAAGACATTTTTTTACTCATCTGAGATTTAATAGGATTGTCTTAGGTTTTCACTGATTTCCTTCCCCCTCCACCCCCCGCATGGATATTCATTGTACTCTGTGTGGCAGACATCTAGGTGAGTAATTTTTATCCAAATAGAACATTTTGCAACATGCATAAACCTGAAAACTGCATCATGCACAATTCCAGATACCCTGTTTTTTACCTCTTTTTGTGTTTAATATTTTAAAGCTTATTTTAAATGTGCAATTGTAATTCTTGTTTAACTCTTATTTTCTCTCATAACCTGCAATGTATGTTAAACTATCAGTTTATATTACTTTGCGGCAATGAAAAATAATTTTAATTATGAAAAGTAGATTCTAATTAAAGCAAGAGCAATAGATCTGCTACTACTGCTCTAAGCTGTAATTCTCTCCTATTACATGACTTGCGTACTTTTGATATTAATGAATGAAATCAGTCTGAGTGCTAAACTCCAATAAATGAATGTCACAGATGTAAAATAATAACAGGAAATGTTATATTTTATTATAGGCTTCTGTCTAAGTACCTTTACTAAATTTAAATTAAAATAATCTGTGCTTTTCAATAATCTGTGCTACTGAAGTGTGACTGTGCCCAATTATCTTTCAGTCTTCTTGGTCTATGTGACGATGTGTTCACCCCACACTTGTCCTGAAAGGGTTAAGGCATCTTGAGAAAGGGGCTAATTAACCCAATAGGCCACAGCTGAGAGGAATCAGGTGACTGAGGCAGGGAGCCCAGCTGGGGAAGAAGGAGCTGGTTATAATCTATTTCCCAGATCACTAGACTGGGAGTCAGTGACCTGGATTCTGTTTCCAGCTCTGCCATTATTGTCTGTGTGATTTTAGGCAAGTTACTTAACTTCTTTGTGCCTCAGCTTCCTCACTTCTAAATGGAGTTACAGTGGTTCTTCACCTTTAAGTGCCTTGAATCTTCAGATTAACGGGCTCCAAAAGTGATAGGTGAGGTTTTCAAAAATGCTTAAGGGAGTTAGACACACCGTTTACATGGACTTCCAAAAGGAGTCGGGCACCTTTATCTCTTAGATGCTTTTAAAATCACACCCACTATGTAAGGTTTAATGGTGGGATTTTCAAATGATTTAAGGAGCCACAAGTCCTCCTGATTTTCACTAGGACTTATTGCACCTAAGGGAGTCAGGTGCCCAACTTCTATTTAAATTCAATGGGAGTTAAGTGTCTACCACCCTTACGCCCCTTTGAAAATCCCAGCCTGTGTACTTAGTCACTTTTTAAAATTCTACCCTAAAACACTGGAGAGACAAGGCGGGTGAGGTAATATCTTTTATTGGACCAACTTCTGTTGGTGAAAGAGACACGCTTTTGCACTACACTGCTCTTCTTCAGGTCATCTTCAGCTTTATATAGCTCAAAAGCTCGTCTCTTTCACCACCAGAACTTGCTCTGGTAAAATATATTACCTCACCCACCTTGTGTCTCTAATACGAATGTTAAAAAGCCTAGGCTGACTCTGGGGGTGAGGTTTTCCAAAGCACCTGAGGGAGTTAGGAGAGACTTGTTCTCCTAACTTCCTTAAATGCTTTGGAAAATCCCACCCTACACCAACAGATTCAAATAACAATTTAAAACCAACCACAGAGTGGTATATAAGGTACCATCGTATTTGCCTACATCCACAGATAGTGTGGTGCACTGCCTGTTGGTAAATTGACTTTTAAATGGTGGCCAGGATGGCTGATGAATGCAAGGCATACAGTATGTTCAGTAGAGACACAGCCCTGATTCATTACAGCACGTGAGCGTTAGCTGATTAGGGATGGATTTAAACACATGCTGAAGTGCTTTGCTGAATTGGGGGCCACTGTCGCTGATGGTTCCCAGAGCAACATTCACAAGTTTCAGAGCTTTCCTACTAGAAGGCCTTCAGCTGTGGAATTCCGTTCTACCAGAAGCCAGGGGCAGCTAGTGTCTTAACAACTTTAGGGCTCAGTGTAATATCTTTCTATTTGTGCAAACCTTTCTGCAACGAAGGTGGCTGCTGCAGCATAGGCTTGGCAAAATTACTCCCAAAGATCAAGAACCAGAATAACTCCCACTTGAAAATGTGACATAACCAAGGGAGAGGTAAGGATTTGATCATTTGTGACAGAAACAATGCTTTTTTAATATATAGCGGGGCCCCTGATACTCTGATGCTGGGTGCATTGGAGAGGTATAGTTAGGGTGACCAGACAGCAAATGTGAAAAATCGGGACAGGGGGTGAGAGATAATAGGAGGCTATATAATAAAAAGACCCCAAAATCGGGACTGTCCCTATAACCCTAGGTATAGTTTAAATATTTACTGTCAGTACATGAGGTTCTGCTAAGGTTAGTCAGGTCTTTTTAGCCTTCACTAACACACCCCAAATGTTGTTGGTAGATAGAGCTTTGTTCCTATTAGTCATTTATGGGATGATGTTCATAGTAAGAGCAATCCCAGCTCTTACTGAAATCAATGGAAGCTGCACATGCTCAACTTCTTTTGAAAATAAGGCCATTAATCTTTAACTGAAAATGAAAAGTTGGCAGAAGCACAAGACAGCACCACTGAAAGCCACAGTAAGTCATTTGTTTCAGTTTTGAAATCTATGCATGGGGGGAAAGACAGAATAAATAAAAGCTTGAAAAAAATACATTTTAAACCATTTGTTATTTTAAAAAAATAGTTGAATTATTCATGTAAGGCTGAAATTCCATTGAGGGGTAACTGTGAGATTAATAAAGCAGTCAAGCTTGCTAATGTCATTAGAAATCCCCTCTCTGGAATTACCGCTATGTACAATTAGATGAACATTAATCTATATGTTACTATTTTCATTAGCAGAAATTATCTTTAACTTATTTTTTTTCTGTGGCACTACAGCTTCTATTAACTGGACTGAATTTCCAGATAATGTTGAGAACAAAAGAAATTTCTCTGTCGCTCTACAAATAAAAATGTGTTCCATTTGGTCAAGAAACCTTTTTAGGTCATTTTTAATTAAAGAACCACATAGAGTAGGTTGACATAGCCCAGGAACACTTCCCGCATAATGCAATTAAAGTTAGAGCCAAACATTCAGATTCTGGTTTAATTTGGTCTGTTATATATATTACAGACAAAGGTATTTGCATACTTCAAGTCCAGGTTCAGTTTCTGAACACCGTTAAATTTGTGCATGTTCAGATTTGGTGTTTTGATACACTGCCATTTCTCATTGAAATCACCCATTTCAGGAAGAAACTGGCCTTATTTTCTATAATGATTTTGTAAAATTACACTATATTAAAGACTATAAAACTTGCTAATATTTACCTATTTTTTCTTTAAGAGGTTTACTGACCAGTGTCTTAGTTATCACTTCTCTCTGCCCTTCCTTGCACCCTGACCTGGAGCAAGAGAATTTACCACCGACACGTGCAGCTGTGGACGGTGTAGAGAATGAACTGTGGGGAAAGAATCTTCTTAAATACATGCCAATAACTAATGCCAGTAACTAAAATCTGCACGGAGATACTGGTGGGAGACTATGCCCTTCACCTCTCCTAACTTTGGGACCTTTGCTTACTGTATGTTTTAGTAGTGTATTTCCTCTGTGTATGTGTATTGGGATGTCCCCAGTGGTGTAAGTAGGGCAGTATGGTCTGATATGCCATACCAGTAAGCTATTTATAGCCGGTATGGCGTACTGCAAAGACACAGAAGGAACAGAACGTGGGGCCACCCCGTGCAGGCAGCTCCTCTAGTGCGGCTGTACCCACCCCCACCAGCCCTTCCACGCAGCTGCATGCCTGTGTGTCCTGTCCGGGGTCTGTACTGCAGCCCCGATCGGGTACAGGGCTGGGGGTGATACAGCCGCACCCGAGGAGCTGCTGGTGTGGGGCCACCCGGTGGTCCAACGCTCGGCTCCTTTCACCGCTGTGGTTCCCAGGACAGGTTTCAGCCACGCTGGTAACTGAGCCCCACACCGACAGCTCCTCCGGCACGGCTGTACCGTCCCCAGCCCTGTCCTCCGACGGGGCTGCTGTCAGACCCCGGACAGGACTCAGGAGATGCAGCTGTGTGGAAGGGCTGGGGGCGGTACAGCCGTGCCGAAGGAGCTGCCATTGTGGGGCTCACTTGCCAGTGTGTCTAAAAAAAATATTCTCTGTTGTCAGAGGGAACTGGTTTGAAGCTCTTCTGCTGGCAATTCCCAAAGCAGGTGCGACTCTGTGAGCCGGCTATTGTTCCAGAAAGCAAGCCCTCCTCTTCTCCTAATGCCGTGTCCACCCACTAGGAGCACTCCCCCCACCATGGGTAATGTAGGATGGATAATGGGGAGGAGAGAAGAGGAGGAGAGCATGGGGCCCTGGGCTGGGGGGCAGGGCGGTGTCACATGAGGAGTCATGTGTGGAGGTCACGTTTCTCCCCCGTGTTCCCCGTTAGCTGGTGCAGCATACCAGTAAGAAATGAATTCTACTTGCACCACTGGATGTCCCGAGCCCAGGAGCCACTACCCTCCACCTCAGTGAGACAACTTCTCACCGCCTTTGCTTTTCTTCTTTAGGCCTTTTGCTCTGTTTTAACCTACCCAGTATCTCCCAACGATCATCATTGCTTTCTGAAATGAAACACCTAGGACAATGACACTGTTATATGTAGGTTCCTCCCTCTGTGTTTCTTTCATTTAAACCAGGCCTGTTCATGTTCTTCCATTCTCCTTTGCAAAGTGACTTTTTTCTTTTTATATAAAGACTTTCTAGAGCTATAAATCAGGTTTTGTGCCACTGGCTCCAGTTTGTGGGTTGTCCAGTAAAGTTTTCTTGCAAATTGACTGGTTTATTCTGGCATCAGTGCATAAGTGAAACACTTATTTATGTTACTAGTAATGCTCCTATATATACAGGAGCATAGAGCTCAATATACACTAGTGGCTAGAGTAGGAAAAATAAGGAGGTTGACCTTTCCATTACTCAAAGCAAAATAGTTTTCACATCACCTGTTTCCTCATATGTATCCTCTGTGACAACTAGTACAGGTTTTTATCTCAGCAGGTAGTTTGCCTCTTTGCAAGTTATAGAACCCTATTCAATTATTATGTCTAAGAAACTCTTTTAGTGCTGAATGGGTAATGGGTGTGGTACTAGGGCCCAATCCAATTCCAGATGAAGTCAATGGGAGTGTTTTCATTGACATCAGCAAGGGCTGGATTGGGTCTCTAATGAGGCATTCCATTTAGGTGGGAGAAAAGTGGGTTGTTTGCCATCATGTTCAGGAGACTGGATCCACAATGTGCATTTTGTTATTAGAGTCATTTTCAAGGGCGAGAGAAAGAAATGAGAATTTAATGTTGAATCATCTCTTTTGGGAAAAGTAGTGGCATATGGTGCCATTAATTTGTATTTCTGCTGGTTGGTCATTTTGCATTCTCCTCTCCTGTCACTAAGATTGAACATGGGGGCAGGGGGACATATAATGGCCAAACAATCATACTTCGACATTTGGAAAGGTCACCATTTTTCAGTAAACTACTATATCTTATTAGATACACAGGAAGCATTAAGATTCTGATGTCTCATTCTTATGACATGGATTGTAACAAGAACAGAAGATGGCACTTTATGAATTCCTTTTCATGATGATTGTAAATTCTTTAGCATAATTAATCCTTGTTGCCATTTTATATATTCCCTGGTGATATCCATGACCTAACTCTAACAACTGTTCTGCAGTGATATTAAATTTTTCAGTTGTCACCTCAGTGATAGGCAGAAGCACCAAAAGGGTGGAAGACATTAGATTGCACAGTCTCTCCCCAAGTTTTCCATCCTTGCTTCAGGACAATTCACCAAGCAACCTCCTCCTCTTCCATGACTGCAAGGAAGAGAAGATTTATTCAACTTGGATCAGAAAGTGAATGACCTAAAAAGAGCAGCAAGAAATGTTTATTTTGCAGACAGCCACTTTTACTCACAGGCACTGGGTCTGATTGCCTCTCTTGCCCTGAAGATACCAAATTACCAACCAAAGCCATTTTAGAAACATCTGTCATGCTTGGGCCTTTGGCCTTCAATAGTTCTGACAAACATGCTTTATCCAAACAGAAGTCTACAGAAGAGGTAGGAAACCTTCCTTAGTCTGTCTCTCTAATTATTAAAATTGTCATATAAACTGCCGTTAATCTTTCCTTGACTGGGCCTTTAGTAGTAAAAGCTTCCATATAGTTAAGAGGACAAGTTGACCATTCAGTTTTCTCTCTCTCTAAGATGAGATAACCAGTTACAAAAGCAGGCTTCTCTATTCATCTGCTGCACAAGGTGAGGCAGTCTTCTTCTTTAACAGTTTTGGACAGCTTTACACACAGAATTTGGGATTAAAGTTAAGAGAAGTCGCTCGTCTTTAGCAAGAGACTGTTGTAGCCTGACCCACTCTCTTCCTATGTGTGGCAGTAGCAGCCCCCCATAACCAAGTCAATTTGTGTGAATTGGTGTAAACCCCATTTGAATCACCACTCTCCTGTTAATGAGTTCTGCTACAGAGCCCAGTCTGCCTATGCACCTATTACCAATGGATTTAGAATTAAGTTTAACTCTTTGACCATTATCTCCAGGAAACTTCCATTATCAGCAAAGGAAAAACCCAGATGATGGCGTTCTCCCCCATACAGGTGTGAATGCACTAATTGTAAATTAGTGACTCTTGTAAATAACTGGATACTGCTGACACTCAGTGCTCCCTTTTCACTCGGTCAGCTAAGCTCTGCAAGCTAATGGCTGCTAAGGCAAAACTATGGTCTTCAGCCCTCAAAGTAGATTCTGCAGTGACCTCTTGCCTGAGCAGATTCTCTCTCCTCAGAAGGAAATGTCACCCACTTGGAATCCTGCAAAAGAGATTTGAATGGGGCCCATAAGAGCCCTGACATGACCACGACCACCTAGTTCACCATTTATATCTGTTTTGTAGGTGAGTCCATATTAGAGGAGTGATTGTGGGAGAACTTCTGGCCCTTTCCAAGAAAACGGCTTCTAGATCCTTCCACAGGGGGGGTTGACCCTCTGAGATCTAGTTTTCTGTTAAATCACTGATGAGGCCAAGGGTCTCTTTATAGCCTGTCTTGCAGTCTGGCTGACTGTGCATTAGTGAGAAGGGTCTGGGGCTCCAAGAAAGGTCAAGTCTGATAAAGTCATGCTGCTTTCATGTAACGAGGGGGAGGGTCAATCGATAGCCCCTCCATATAAGTCACAGAACCCTTAGACCAAGCTTTCAGACATCCAGTTGAGACTAAGAGGACACTGTTCTCTAGTCAGAAGACTGCGATTCTAATTCAGCAAAATACTTACGCACGTGTTTAACTTTATGGGCATGTGTAATTTAATCCTTATTCAGCAAAGCACTTAAAGTGTACTTAATTTCCATTGACTTGTCTATTCTTTTTTACTGTGATGCTTAAGTGCAAAAGATGGGACTTCTGAAAGCACCTAAGTCCCTTAGGTGCTAATGAATCTTAGACCCTAAATCTTCTAATGTTTTGCATTCGTGTAATAGGTCCAAGCTCCATGGTTTTAAATTCTTCCTATTATAGTCCAGGTAAGAGATACTATCAGGGCAATTGCTACACAATCAGGTAATTTTATTCCATTATTACCCTTGTGAAAGATCTGTACAGCCAGTTGTGCCTCTGTTGCCTTCCCCTTCAGTCTGGGAGTCCCACTATCAGTGGCAGTTCATCACCTGCAACAGCTGAATGATCTCCATAGTGTCTTGCCCTGGCTGTATATTTAGTATTCACCAGAAGTTCTAGTTTAGTTTAGTTTAGTTTGCAACCAGCAGGTCTGATATGGGGAATGAGGCTGTTGAAGATTCAAATGGGGAATAGGGGTAGAATATTGCTCTCTCCCATCACTTACCTTTGGCTCATTCATTTGAATCAGCTACAAAATGTCATTACATTTTCTTTTATTTAAAATTGTTTGATTTATTACTGAAACAAAATTACAACAATGTACATTTTAATCAAAAAGACATGATTGGAGTACAATAAATCTTTCCCATTCCAAAATATTTACACAAGGGAAAAGAAAATTTGTCAGAACCAAGTCAACTAATCACCAGAGGGTGAAAAAGACAGTCTAAACATCACTAACCATTTCCCATTCAGGAAATCATTTTTCCTTTATGGTAATACATCTCATCTACATTTTACTTAAATCAGAAATAAACAATTAGCCACCGATATGTATATTCCTTATGGAAAAGCCCAGTAGAATGTAATAGAAAATGATAACCTTTTTATAGATTTGACACTGTTCTAAAGAACTAAGAAATAATTATTCATAATCAGGCAGGATAGAATTAACCTATACATGTTCAACCAGACCATCCAAATCCTCCTCATTAAGCAAATTCTCACACTCAGTAGTTTTATGTATATTTTTAATGACTGATCTTGGTTTCTCTTCTTGATTTTGCCATTATACCTCTTGCTCAGTACCATTATATCCTCTTGCTCTGTGTCCTGTATTGTGATTCTTGATTCCTTTGGTTTCTGCTGGATCAAAATCTTTATTTACAATTTAGCAATTTGTATTACAAATCCGTAACAAAGGTGTTGCAGCCTCCTGACAGTTTTTCTTAATTGGTACATGATTAACTGAAAAGATGGTCCCCAAGAAACCTGCACCAATTAAAATCCATGGCAAAAATTCTTTGGGCCCGGTTAAGCTATTTGACTGGTGTAAATTAAGGATAACTCCAATGGTCTCTGGAGTCACTTTGGTACAAAACTGATGAAAGTGAGAAGAATCAGACCCATTGACTTCACTGGAAGGAGGACTTGGGGTCAGGGCCGGCTCCAGGCACCAGCGCAGGAAGCAGGTGCTTGGGGCGGCCAAAGGGAAGGGGCGGCATAGCTGGGTCTTCGGCGGCAATTCAGTGGCGGGCCCCTCAGTCCCTCTCAGAGGGAAGGACCAGCTGCCGAATTGCCGCTGATGAATGAAGCGGCGCGGTAGAGCTGCTGCTGAAGTGCCGCCGATCGCGGTTTTGTTTTGTTTTTTTTCCCCCTTCGCTGCTTGGGGCGGGAAAAAAGGCTGGAACCGGCCCTGCTTGGGGTGAAATCCTGGCTCCACTGATGCCAATGGGAGTTTTGCCATTGATTTAAATGGGAACAGGATTTAACCCCTGGTCTCTATGGGTATGTCTACACTGCAGATAGACACCCACAGTTGGCCCGTGCAGCTGGGGCTCAGGATAAGGGGCTGTTTATCTGCAATGTAGACATTTAGGCTCGGGCTGGAGCCCAGGCTCTAGGATCCTGCAAGGTGGCATGGGCCAGCCCTGGGGAGCTGATTGCCATGTACACATAACCTTAACAGCTAAACTGTCAATTAATTTAGCAAGGTTTTGCAGTGAATATTTGAATTATGTGAAAGAAAAATCTGTTGCAAAGGTGACTGAGTTTAAAACAAAATAAAAATCAAACACGCATGAGTATTCTTGTTAATGCAATCGTATACTTATATTTTGATCTCTTAGCCTGATGCAACCAGACCAGATTTCCTTGACATTTATGTGAGATAATCACAGACGGGCAAGCCCAAAACAAGTTTGGATTTGAAAATGGATGAAACTAAGGCTCTTATTCAACATTTTGAGCATAATTAGTAAATCTGCATTGTTATATTGTTCAGTTTAGCAACACTATCCAAAACAATAGGCTTACTTTTCTGTAACCAGAATTGGTTAAATGTAGATACTAATAGACTTATAAGTTCTTACTTTGATTTTACAAAAACCTGAGATTTCTGTAGTAAGGATAAGGAAAATGAGATTTGGTGGTATCAGAATATATTTTTCTCTTTGCTTTCCGTGTTGCAAAATGTTGTTCGTTTATTGAGGATATTAACAGCAGATCATAGATGGCATGCTTCAGTTTTCTGAAGTCTTCTAAATGAATAAATGTTACTTCATATGTCTCTTATTCCTTTATCACTTTGCCTTTATTTTTCATTTAAGGACTTTTTTCTCCTGGTTGTTAACATAGCCAAGTCCTATCATATTATTTTAATGATATTTCTGTGGTTGATAGAATAGATTTATTGTTTTAATTCATCTGAAAGTTTATTATTGCAATAATTGAGCTAAGTGCATTTTCATTGTGTACTATTGCTAATAAAATTGTTGTGCTTTAACATCATGGTGGCTTAAAATAGCTAGACCTTGGGCCCAATTACAGAGTTTTCTTTTGCTTAAGATTCTGTGCAAGGAAGGTTGAAAGGGTTTGTTTCCAAGGAAACAAATGCACTGCACTTTCATTGCATAAAATGTTTCCTGTAAGAAAATTCCATAAGCAGGCTCCAGGGAGAGACCATAACTCCAACCACCATAACTAAACGGTGGTGGTTGGAGCATTTTCTAAAAACATTTGGTTTTGTGTTTCCCTGAAACTATGGTAGTATATTTGTATAACAACTATTTGTGCATTATTATTTTTTAAAAAAGCAACAGTTAGATGATTACTAATTATGGGATCTTAAAACTCGTCGCACTCCCTGAAAAATATTTCTTTTGTTCATTATATTTAAAATATAATGTTGCCTGTGTGTGCATATGTACATACATCTGATGTAAACGTGTTTGAAGGAATGTGCAGTGTTCTAAGTGTATTTGTATGTTATACGTGTACTTCTCAGGGTACCCGGGACTGTGAGTCACTGTGTTACCCCAGCCTCTAGCAAGAGAGAGTCCTTTTTTTTTTTTTTTTTTTTTTTGTGGTGATAGCTGGATTTCAGCTCCCGGACACTGCCAGGCCTTCAGCTACTCGAGCCCTTTCCTCTGGGCTTATGCCAACCCTAATCACCTTGCAGGATAACACTAGGTGCACCCTAGTCTTCAAGTTCCCCTAAAGTGTCTCCCTGGAGCATCTGGCTCCTGCCACTGGACATTCATAGTAATTAACAGGTAAGCTGCCCCCGAACGCACAGTGTATGTACAGCTTGATTTGTACAAATCAGGATCAGGTCCATTAAAACAACACAGCACTGTAATCTACTTACAGTGAAAACAAATATAAATGTATTAATAAAAAGATTCAGATCTGAGAGAGAGAGCAAGGATAAGGAGAACAATAGGTTACATGTAAAACAAAAGGGATAACACACTTCATCGAGTCTAAGCTTAACTTTTAATAGGCTACAATCCTTGTCCAAAGCAAATTCTCCCCTAAAGCAATCTCCCAGCATCACTAGCCCACGTAGCCAGGATCCAGTGTTCATGAATGCACAAAGCTCAGTGAAGGGTAAACAAGGTGTCCTATAAAAAACTGCTAGTAGGGAGCTGGGGAGAAAGGACTAAGACAGGCTGAGCAGGGGGGAGGGAAAGCCACACTGCAGTGGAGCTAGCTCCTGTGGTGGGTCCCTGGAGAAAGGGGCTAGGGCCTCAGGGATGAAGCCCCTATAGGAGGAAAGCAGAGCCAGCCAAGGCTAGGAAGCTTCCAGGAGCTGGAGTGCCAGAGAGTCCTGGGAGGGGTGGCCCGGAAGCCTGTTGCCACGGACTGGATTAAGACTGTGTTCTGTTTGTTAACTTCTGTGGAAATAAACCTCCTTGACTGAGATTGGGCGTGGCAGTGCATGCTTTGGAGCTGGGGAGAAGCAAGGGCCCTGGTGATCTGGTGTTTTAGGTGCAGTGGCTTTCTAAGGCCTGGTAGGATTTGCTGACACTGAGTAGTGGACCCCTTGCCAGATAGCACCAGTGCGTCTCTGTGTCACAGTATTATGTTATATCATCCTAAATCATTAAAGACAGCTTGTTGCACTCATCTACCATTTTTATTATGCTCCCAGCTTCTTCATTTTGCCTTTATTTGCCATAAGTGAGTGTCAGGTGGGGTAATTTTTCCAGCATCATTTTAGAAGCAACGTTTTTGAGCATTTCTTGATATTGCTACTGATCTCTGTAACAGTGTGCTTTTTGCACATGCTGTGTGCTCTGTTGTGAAATTGATGAGAGGTGTGAAATGAGTAACTGGAGTGCTAAGAATTTGGACAGGGAATGGCACATTTTGGGTGTGTTGTTTTTTTCTTTTGAAACCCTGGATTATGAGATTAGGCTGCAGTTTTATTTTGGCAGGAGAGGCAGACAAAGATATGATCAGGAACTTATAGTGAATTGGCCAAATCTAACTGGGATGAGATTCGGTTTAGATAAACTCAGGGTAATGCACCTAAAGAAAAGTAGCAACTTGCAAAAAGTTTATTTTTAAGGCGGGAGGAATACTTCTTAAAGGCCTATTTGCCCCATATTTCAGAAACTATGTTGCTTAGAGAACAGGGTCTGTCTGTGATTGTAGACAGCAAGTTAAATGTATGCACTCACAGTGTGGTGCTGCAACAAAAGACTATTCTGGGATGTATTTACAGACCTTTTGTGTGTAGGTCCAGGAAAGGAATAAAACATCCCCCCAAAAAATCAATATAGGCTACAAAAGTGATGAAAGGATTCGATGTTATGATAGATAATCTTACATTTGTATGCTGTAGCTTCTTACAACCCAAAAGAGGATCCCACATTAGTTCACAAGCTACTATACTTACAACACTACTCAGGTGAGCTCACCTCTGAGACAGAAGACGTTGCAGTGCAGCCTACCTAAGTATGGACGGAGGGGATATTTTGGCTATGGATATAGGAGAAAACTGCTGTGCTTATGAAAAATGCCACAGAATCTTCACTGTCCACACAGAGCAAACAGCTATTTGTTTTTAAGGTCTCAACTGAAGACATACACACAGAGAGGGAAATTAACAGTTTCCTCTGATGAGGAGAGGAGAAGGGAATTCATAGTTTAGAGACTAGGCAACATGCTGAAGGATATTCACGGTGGCCAGTAGTGTAAAATGAGTAGTAAGGACCTGAAAAGAAAAATGTAGGTTATACATTTAATAAATATGTTTTTTAACAATGAGGGCAGTTAGGCAATAGAACAAATTAGTGTGTAATGTGGGTGAAGCACTGGAGGGCAGTTAGGCAATAGAACAAGAGATGGAGGATTGTGCATAAGGCACTCTTTCGAGAGGTGTTCAAGAATAGATAAACACTGGAGGGAGAAGGGAGACCTACACAGGAAAATCCTTCTTCCTCACTAGGGCCTGAACTAGGTGTGAGCCAATGTGTCTTTTTCACCCCTCCTGTCTAGGATTCTAGAAAACTCCTTGCATTGCTATTGAATTGTCAATGATAAGAGCTTTGGTCTTCGTTGTAACAAATAGCTACTGAAATCAATGGATAGTGACCCATCCTCATCACCCTGACCCATGTCATAGGACTGTGGCTAGGAAATAAAGCGCGGTCTCTTGCCAGCAGTTCTCTGTGTCACATCTTTATTACACTACCCTCTTGCTGTAGATTAATAAGATGTAAGGGTCCGGTGTTGGGGGCTCGACCATCTCAGGCGCGGCTGGGAGCCAGGCCGCCTCACTACAGGGGGCAACAAGCGACAGTTCAGGGCTCAGACCCCCAGGCAGGGGCTGAGTAAACAGTTCAGTAATTTAAGCCCAAGCCCTAGGTCAGGGCGGGGCAATAAACAGTAGTTCAGAGCCAACAGTTCAGTAAGCCCAGGCCCTAAGTCAGGGCGGGGCAGCAAACAACAGTTCAGGGGCTCAGACCCTCAGGCAGGGGCTGAGCAAACAGTCAATAGATAAGCCCAGGCCCTTGGGCAGGACGGGGCAGCAAGCAGTTCAGGGCTCCGACCCTGAGTGATGGGGTGAGGAGGAGACTGCCACCCGTGAGTGGGGTGGCAGGGGGGATGCAGGCCCACCCACTCCACTGTGTCCCAACCTGGGGCCCTAACAGCGGCAGGCTGTCTGCTGCTGTGTCAGGGGGGATCCTGGCCGCAACACACTGACATTGGTTCGGGGTCCCCTGGAGCCAGACTGGGGTCGGCTACCCCCGGGCCACTTCCAATCTCCCCCCTCCACTGGTACCTGCGTATCCCACACCATGGGCTCCTCAGGGTACTGAGCGCTGGGTAGGTCGGGCTGCTCCTCAGGATACTGGGTGAGGGGAAGCTCAGGCAGCTCCTCAGGATACCGGGCGCGGGGCAGGCTCGGCCAGCCTTCCTCAGGGTAGCGAGCACGGGGCAGGCTCGGCCCAGCGGGAGCTCAGGCACCAGCATCTGGCTTCTTCGGCGGCCAGCGGTCAACTGAGCACTGGGCCCGGGCCTTTATACTTCCTGTCCCGCCCCTTGACTTCCGGGGGGTGCAGGTACAGGCGGCAGTGGCTCCGCCCACCTCGGCGTCTGTTCTGGCTCGACCGTCTCAGGTGCGGCTGGGAGCCAGGCCGCCTCACTACATAAGCATATATCATTAACTACATTTTAACCATGTTGCTGATCATTTTTAAAATAAAATTAATAAGTATTTACAAGAACAAAATGTGCAAAACAGAAATGTTCTTTCAGAATAAAGCTTTTCCAAACTTTATAGTAGATGTACATATTTTTTTAATTTGGTAAAGTTTGCAACATTTCAAAAATATTTCCCAGTTTTCCTCAGAAGTATTTGCCAAGCAAAACTCGGATGTTTCACCCAGCTGAGACAGTGAAACTTTGTGTTGTGGGGTTTGTATGTTTTGGGGTTTTTTTTAGTCTACTGTAATTGGGGAGTAGAGGATTGATTGGAGGATCAGGAATTGTTGCTTAGATTCTGTGGTGACAGGCGCTAGGTGAAAGCCCAGAGCTGCTTCTACACTGAGAATTATACACTGCTCCACTGGTACTAGCAATGACAAGTTAACTAGAGTTAACTGGGCACAGATTTTTGGTACCACTGCATTGTCAAAACCCGTGGAGAATGTATACGTGTTTCTAGTGAGCACAATTTTTAATCTATGGGTATCATTTAATTGGTTTTATTTTAATCATATACTGTGCAATAGACAACAAAGTTAGTTTAATTTAAACATTACTTTTAAGGTTTCCTAGAATGCCTTTTAAAAGATTCAAATGCTCTCTATAAGTAAGTTAGTAAACTATGGTTACTTTAAAACTTCTCACTAGAGCCATAAAACCTTTATTAGTTTTGCAGAAAGTTGCTTTTCTTCATAACTAATTGGCAGTATCTTCTTCTATTATGTATATGTGATTCTCAATACCCACCTTCATTAATCATTCTGTCTGCAGTACACAGTTTCTAAGGAAAGGTTCAAACAGCAGAACTGTAAAACTATCAGAGATTAAAATACAGTATAAAGAAAAATAAACATTGCATTAAAATATAAAATAGTGGTTGAGATGATAAAAGATTTTTACCAAGACCTTATCTATTGGGTCATATCAGAGAACGGATTAAATAGTGAGTGAGAGAGAATAAAAATGTGAGAACAAAAATGAAATGAGAAGGGATATATATGAAAATGCAAAGAATGGCACCATGATTAAAGAACCAATTTTTAATTTTTTTCTTCTATATTTTTTATACTCACATTTCAGTTTTGCTAAACAAATATTTTTTATTTTTCTTCATTCTGTGTCTCTAGGATGTTCATTCTCAGTGATTTTTAAAAGATCCAAAAGGCAAATAGAAACAGCCCACTTAGTTAAGATGAAGAAAATTTGATCAGTAGTAACATAGTATCCAGTGAGAAGTGTGTGTTATGTGTTTATTGCTACATTCACTGCAGAAAAGGAGCTCAATGAAAAACACCCAGTAGTTTTGTGTGTGGTTTCATGTATGCATCTGTTCTCAAAGTGTGGTTCAGCTCTGAAAAGTGACTGTAAAATGATAACATGGATTTCCTTGCTTATTGTGTGCCAGTATTCCTGCAGCCAGGGATTGATGCAGGATAGGGGCATCCTGGCCGCATCTGCTTTCTTCCGACTATATCCCATGCACCTGCAGCAGGAGAATGGTGAAGGAGCCTCTTTGCCATTAGAGCATCTTCCTGGCATTGTGGGGTAACTGATTAGAACTTAGAAAACAATTCTGTTAATAATGTAGAAAAATGAATAGAATCTACCCTGAAGTTTAAGTGAGAAGTGTTCTGCAATGCTAACAGGAATAAAAAGCAATAGTAACATTAAGCACAGAAGTCAGTAGTTGTGATCTAAATACACACAAGGAGCAGATTTGTGAAGTAAGAAGGTGATTTTTTTTTACTTAGTCACTTTTCAGAGTATTTTAGGATAATATGTTTGTCACAGCTGATTGCTCTGCTTTGCTACTCAGTTATATTTGTGATCTCTCTTTGGAAGAAAAGCAATTTTGAAAATATTCATATGGCTTTTTAAAATATGTCTGCCTAGTTGCAGAATGGTTTGTAAATGCAGTTCTTTTGCTGGTACAGGATAGTACAAGATCCTACTTGTAAAAGATGAAGAATAGATACAGCTAGCATGCTGTGCGGCTTTGAAATTTGATATCAGGTTGGTGTAGCTTACAGGTACATTATCTTGATTTCTGTAGCTTTTCATAACCACATAGAAATCTTCTGTAGAGTCTAATTTTGCTTTCGTGATTTTAATTTCTTTTCTGTTTATGGGAATAATAATAATTTAATTTGTATTTAGTGATATTTACTAAATGCAGCCAATGTGGTTGGTTCTAAGGCCTTGGCTGTGGTTGGTTCTAAGGCCTTGGCTACACTTGCAAGTTATAGCGCAATAAAGCCGCCAAGAGCGCTCTACCTCACTCTCCATCCATACTGGC
The DNA here is from genome assembly GCF_020497125.1 of Mauremys mutica. Lineage (NCBI taxonomy): Eukaryota > Metazoa > Chordata > Testudines > Geoemydidae > Mauremys > Mauremys mutica. The sequence continues at coordinate 18,654,008 of NC_059079.1, forward strand.
AAGGCACATAGAGCGCTCTGACTCCGCGGCTGGAGCGCTCCTGGTACTCCACCTCCCCAAGAGGAATAACATTTGTTGCACTCTCGCTGGAGCGCCGCGGCACCTGTGTGGACACCTAATGCTCTATGGCCTCCGGAAATGTCCCACAATGCCTGTTCTAGCCACTCTGGTCATCACTTTTGAACTCTGCTGCCCTGTCCTCAGGTGACCAAGCATCAGACCCACCCTTTAAATTCCCTGGGAATTTTGAAAATCCCCTTCCTGTTTGCTCAGCCAGGCATGGAGTGCTCTCAGAGCATCTTTCCAGGTGGCCATGCCTCCACGTGCCAGCGATCCCCAGTATGGAGCAATGGCAAGGTGCTGGACCTCATCAGTGTTTGCGGGGAGGAAGCTGTGCAGTCCCAGCTGCGCTCCAGCTGTAGGAATTACGATACCTTCGGGCACCTATCAAGGGCCATGATGGACAGGGGCCATGACCGGAATGCGGTGCAGTGTCGGGTTAAAATGAAGGAGCTGCAGAATGCCTCCTACCAGAAAGCCCACAAAGCAAACGGCCACTCCGGTGCTGCCCCCACGACCTGCAAATTCTACAAAGAGCTGAACGCGATACTTGGGGGCGATCCCACCTCCACTGCAACGACCACCATGGACACTTCTGAGCCCAGCACAGCAAGCGGGGGAGGAGGAGGAGGCAAGCGCAAGCCATGGTGATGGGGTGGGGGGGAGACCCCCCCAAAATACCTGGATGCATGCAGCCAGGAGCTCTTCTCGAGCCAGGAGGAAGGCAGCCAGTCGCAGCGTCCAGTGCTTGGGGAAGGACAAACAACAGACAAGGTTCCTGGTAAGCGGCTTTCTTTTCGGGAAGGAAGTTTTTAGATACAGGCGAGGAGGGTTAGGGTTGCATGCATGCCTAGATGCGGAATAGTGCATTGATGTGGTCTATCACATCGCTGTAATTGGCATCAGTGATCTCTTCAAAAGTCTCAGCCAGAACATGGGCAATGCGCTTGTGCAGGGTTCTTGGGAGAGCCAGCGTGGCTCTTGTCCCAGTCAGGCTAACATGTCCGCGCCACTGTACCATGGCGGCGGGGGGACTATTGTTGTACACAGGCAAGCTGGGTATGGGCCAGGGCGGAAGCCGCATTGTAGGAGAAGACCCTCCCTTGCTTCCCTGGTCACCCTCAGCAGCGAGATATCTTCCAGGACGAACTCCAGTGGAGAATGTTGGGACAGTGTTCAGTGTAGGTGACCCCTGCAGCAGTTGGCTCTCCCCAAAGCACAGAATCCCAGAGGACAGTACAGCCATGAAACAATCAGTCCCCATGGACCCTGTGCTTACTCACCATTTCTGGGGCTCCCGTGGGTTATGTGCGCTCGCTTTGGGACAGGCAAAGTATGGTTTTTGTGATTGCCCTCCATAAGTGCAGGGAAATCCTTGCTCTCTCTGGTGTGTACAGTGCTGCCTCTGTTACGGTAAGTGTTGCATTTTGCCTGTCTAGGTGCAACCTTGAGATCTCAGCCGTCATTCGTATCACCGGCCGACAGACTGAGAAGACTCCGGAAGAGGCCGCGTAAAAGCGAAGAAGACATGCTGCATGAAGTCATGCAGCAGTCTGTAAATGAGAATCGAAAGGCACGGAAGTGGAGGAAGAGCGAAAGGAGGATCTGCCAGGAAAACGCGACGCACTGGCGGCAAAGCACAGGACAGCTGATTAGCATAATGGAGCGCCAAACAGACTCTATCCAGGCGCTCGTTGCCATGCAGGTGGAACACTACCGTGCTCGCCACCCCCTGCAGCCCTTGTCCCAAAACTCTTCCCCTTGTGCCCCCATGTCCCCTCCAACCCACTTTCCCCAACATCTGAGTTCTTACTGCCCCCAGCTGCCTCTACACCCGTAGCTTCACCACCCACCCACGAAAACTACAACCCTTATCCACTGCACTCAACCCCCCTCAACATGCCTTATAGCCATCCTGAAGTGCAGCACTCAGTGCACAGCACTCCAGATAGGATTCAGGAGTATGAAATCAGGACATACTCAAGCCTATGAGTGAACTGGTCCCAACCTCACCCCCTTTCCCTTTTGGTATTTCTGTGTTACTTTGTTTTTTTTTCTTCTTCAATAAATGAATTTTCTTTTCAATAAATGGAGTTTTTTACTTTGAAAACATATTTTATTAGTGCATAAAGCAAAATATACCTTAGCCCAGGAAAGCAACAAGCACTTCAAGTCAGTGTAGCAAACACAGCCACTGCACTTAACTCCCATGCAGAGCACCAGACATTACTGGTCAAATTGCTCCCTCAATGCATCCCTACACCTGGCAGCCCCACGCTGGGCCCTTCTAATAGCCCTGCTCTCTGGCTGTGCAAATTCAGTCTCCAGGTGTTGAACCTCCGAGGTCCATGCCGAATGAAGCTTTCACCCTTCCCTTCACAAATATTATGGAGGGTACAGCACGCGGATATAACCGCGGGGATGCTGCCTTGGGCCAAGTCCAGCATCCCATAAAGAGAGCGCCAGCGGCCCTTCAAACGGCCAAAAACACACTCCACAGTCATTCGGCACCAGCTCAGCCTGTAGTTGAACCATTCCTGGCTGCTGTCCAGGCTCCCTGTGTAGGGTTTCATGAGCCATGGGATTAAAGGGTAAGCGGGGTCTCCAAGGATCACAGTGGGCATTTTGACTTCCCCTACGGTAATCCTCTGGTCTGGGAAAAAAAATCCCGGCTTGCAGCTTCTTGAACAGGCCAGTGTTCTGAAAGATGCGTGCGTCATGCACCCTTCTGGGCCAGCCTGAATGTCAATTAAACGACCACGGTGATCCACAAACGCCTGGAGAACCATGGAGAAATACCCCTTTCGGTTAACGTATTCGGAGGCTATGTGGGCTGGTGCCAGAATAGGAATATGCATCCCATTTATCGCCCCTCTGCGGTTAGGGAAACCCATTTGTTCAAAGCCAGCCACAATGTCATGCACGTTGCCCGGAGTTACGGTTCTTCTGAGCAGGATGCGATTAATGGCTCTGCAAACTTGCATCAACACAATTCCAACCGTCGACTTTCCCACTCCAAACTGGTTAGTGACCAATCGGTAGCTGTCTGGAGTTGCCAACTTCCAGACTGCAATAGCCACCTGCTTCTCCACCAGCAGGGCAGCTCTCAATCTTGTGTCCTTGCGCCGCAGGGTGGGGGCGAGCTTAGCACATAGTCCCATGAAAGTGGCTTTTCTCATCCAAAAGTTCTGTAGCCACTGATCGTCATCCCAGACTTGCATGACGATGTGATCCCACCACTCCTGAGCCCCAAAGCAGTATTCCACGGTGGAGAGCATGTCCGTGAATGAGACAAGCAATTTTGTGTCTTATGCATTACACGACTCGCTATCATTATCAAACTCCTCACTGTCACTTTGGATCTTAAGCAGTAACTCGACTGCCAAATGAGACATGCTGGCGAGACTCGTCAGCATGTTCTGCTGCAGTTCGTGCTCCATTCCCACAAACCAAAAGGGAAGACAAAGCGCACTCTGCACAGAAACCGTTGAAAGATGGCGCCAAATGTGGACAGAAACACAGGGATTGCTGGGATGTGAAGTGATGCTTCACGGGGCGTTGGGACAGGATCCAGAATGCCTCGCATCCCATGTCCTCTTCCCACAAGCCACAGCACCAGAATGGGAAGAGGTGCTCTGTGGGATAGCTGCCCATAATGCACCGCTCCAAGTGCCACTTCAGGTGCTGCGAATGTGGCCACACCAGTGCGCTTGCAGGTGCCAGTGTGGACAGACTGGAGCAATTTCCCTGGTGCGCTCTCTGAAGGCTGATTTAACCAAAGCGCTCTACATCGGCAAGTGTAGCCATGGCCTAAGACATAGAAGGCCTGGTCCCTACTACTAGCTAACAAACTAAATTAAAGAGACAGTACAATTTAAACCTGATATACCAAGAGAGGAGAAAATGGTGCAGTGTCAAAGTGATGCAGAAGAAATTCAGACCCTCAGTCCCAAAAAACTCAAAACAGATTTGGGGCCAGACCCTGAGCTATGTCTGGTGCAGCTGAGATAAAGTAGAGAGGACTATGGGGGCATTAAGTTACCTTTGAGCTCCCTGGTATACCTGGAGCTGGTCAGCCCTGTAACTTACCAGTTTACCATAACTTGGTAAACTGACTATATAATTATCATTATTACTTTTATTATCATACTGTGCTTTGTCATTCATTATTTAAAGTGGTACAATCAAATAATAGTATCCTTCTAGAATGTAACTTTAGCTTGTACTAACCTTAGTAGTACCAGTTAAAAAATATTAGCTAAACACATAACTTTAGACACTGGGCCGATGAAGGTTGCTTATTTTTAAATTGTATTTTTAGTTATATCTGTAAAATAACTTATAATTTGCATGAAAATAAATGCAGTTTCAGCTATGATACCAATAGCAATGATGGAGTTAAATGTTAGTGAGTCACATACATGATTGTGATCGGTAAACATAAATGCCAAAATAATTAGGAAAATAAATTCCCTTTCTTAATAAAAGAGAGGAAAAAACCTTAATTATGTAATCCCTTTGGGGTTTAGAGAGCATGGCCCCTTTAAATCTTTTTCCTAGGGGGAAGGGGGAGAGTGAGAAAAAAGGAGGAAAACTCCAGGGGGGGCTCTGGAGCTCGGGGAGAGAGAGAGAGAGGCAGCAGCCCGCAGGCCCTCGCAAAGGAAGCAGCAGAGAACCTGCCTGAAGCCTGGGAAGGGCAGGGCAGCCGATCGGGGACACATCAGGACAGGAGCCAGGAGGAGCACTGTGCCGAGGGGAATCGCCCGAGAAAGACAGGCCGGAGCTGGACCCAGTATCACGGCTGCCCAGAGCTGCATGGGGCTGTGAGTACTAGGGCTTGTGACTCTGCATTGGGAACAAAGAGGGAGGCTGCTGGCTAGTTAAGTGGGGAGGTGGTCGCTCTGTGTGGCTTTGCAGAGAGCGGCAGAAGAGGGCACCGGAGGGGTTTGTTGGGGGAAAGACCACCAGGAGCACCCAAGACTCACTACTGGACTGGAACTTTGCTCAGGACTCCTGAACTCTGTGTGCAGACACATTGCTCGGTGTCTGTCCTTCCAGACTGTGCTACCACTGGGGCCTTGGTTTGGATGCAGCCCTATTTTACTGCTCCCCTATATTTCCCCTTGTTGTTTTTCTCCTCTCATCCCTCTGTAAATAAATATTTCCCTTTCTTATATCCATTGTACTTTTCCTGTGGGTGGGTGTGTTCACTCTGGCGGGGGAGGGGGGTTTGGAACAGGTGCCCCTGGGGTGGAAGGGATTTCTCCTGCTGCATTCCTGCGCGCGCCTTCTCTTGGCCAGAGCTGCCTGCAGAGCAGACTCCATCTTGGCCATGAGGGCGCTAAAGTTACAATTACATATGTTAAAATTACATTTTTAGTGGGAAAAATGGACTAAAATAGAGTAGATAATGGCAGTAACGCAGATTTTATGCAGATTTTATTTATTTTTATGTATCTCTAATAAAGATAGTGTACAAAGTATCAAACGTGTGTTTCTGATATCTGTGTTAAAGCTCTAGAACTGATACCTCAAGGTTTGGGATTCTAAGACTTACTGAAAATGAACTTAATGGTCCAGCGAACTCCTCAGCCAACTCTTTTAGAACTCTTGCATTCAAGTTAACCAGACCTGCTGATTTTAAAATGTCTGACTTTAGTAACTTCTGTTTTACATTTTCCAGCGATAATAGTGGAATGCAAAGAGCGTTATCACCATGTGATGAGACTATATAATCTTTTCCCCCTATTACAAAACAAATATTTATTGAACACTTCTGCCTTTCTTGCATTATTATTGATCATTCTGCCATTTCCAATTAGTAATGGACCAATACTACTGTCAGGATTCTTTCTGAAGTCAATGAGACTTACATGCATGATGGTCTGGTAAAATGACCAATCCTAGTGTTTGTAACTGAACTAAAATATAGCATCCAGGGTGAATAAAGCTCAAGGAAACGCTTCAGCAGAGTCTGGATGAAGAAAACTAGACACCAAAATATGTTCAGTGTAGATAATGATGCTGAGATAATGATACTGACTCTGAGCTCTCAGTATTTGGAAACTTCCCTTCAAGCATGAGATCTGATTAAAAGAATGCTGTTCACTCCCTGCCTACCTTTTTGTAGCCATTGTACCAGTTTTAATAAGTTTAGAAAAAAATTAAGAAATGTTTCCAGGCAGTTGTATTTGTATTCAGAGGCAATTTAGAGCCAGATGTGGGGACGGTTGGGGAAGGGAGAAGTGAAGGAACAATTTAGTCCTACTCTCCTTTTTGCTCTTCTCGGGAAATAGCTCCATAAGTACTGCATTCACAAATTGTCATCTACTTGTATTAATACAAAAAGCCATAATGTAAAAATGTAAGTTCTTGAATCAAGTAGATATAAAAGCCCGTGCTCTTGAGGATGGCAGCTTAAAGATGCTAGGAAAAAAAGAAAGTGTTGAGGGTCATGAGTCGTATTTCTATGGACGGTGTTAAAGTGGCAGTTGCTTTTTTTTCTTTGTATAAATCTGTGCTGTAAGTGCAAGTAATTGAAAGCCATAGAAGCACAGTGTTCAAGACTAGGTTACTGTTCCTGGTTCTGGCCATTGTGCCTCCTGGTGTTCAAAAATGCAAGGGAAGTTGTTATGCAGCATAGAAAATTACAACGCCAACATTTGCAAAATTGGGTGCCTAAAATTAGGCTATTAAAAGCCACATAGAGGCATCTTAAATAAGTGGCCTGATTAAAGTTGATGGGACCTTGTGGATGTTCAGCATCCCTAGAAATCAGGTAATTTATTTAGGTACCTAAATATAAACAAACTTTAGGCAACTGGGTTTGAAAACTTTGGCTGCAATTTTAGGGCCAAATCTGGTGGTAGCATCTTAAGAATCACTCTGGTGGAGGGGGATAGTTCAGGTGGATGCCACATGCCAGCTGTTGTAGGGACTGGGAAGCATCACAGTGGATGATGGGTAGCCTAACTGCTCTTACCTAACTACTCTGGCTTTTCTCCTCTCTAACTCCATATCATTTTTATGGAAATACTCCAAAAATATAAGGAATCATAAGTTTAAAAGTATTACTAGTACTGGATTTTTTTTGGTAAGTTATTTGATTTAACCACATCCAGAAAGCAGCAATCAATGTTTCTTTAGTAAATGACGAAGTACAATAGCTGCATCTCAAAAATCTGAAGGGTAAAGAGCTAATAAATATCATTTTATGCTGAAAACTCATTTTGAAATATTCGTGGTAGTTTCCCCTTCGATCAGATGAATGTTTGTTATGATTGGTTTAGTCACTTAGAATACTGCAATGGAAACTACACATCCGCTGAAACATCTCTTACAAAAATTGCTTTGTGAAAGCTTGGAGATTTTTGAAATTTTCCAAAAGGAAACATACAGTTAAATCTCCCTAGAGAGGCAATAAAAATGTGGAACAAACTATAATCCAGATGGAAACCTGCTCAGTGCGTGCATAGTTTTTACATACAGTACATTCATAACTTTAATATTTTGGTTTTCTGTTACCAAGAATGTGCGTGAAAGAGATTTCATCATATATACTGTTGACATAAAATAGATGAAAACTCTCTCACTAATTAATAGTAAGCTAAGTCAATATTAAGACATGTAGAAGACGGTAACAGAGCATAGCTCTCTCTTCTGAAATATCCATAAACCAGCTGTTATCATTGATTCATTATGTTACTTCCTGTTGGAAGCCTCTCAACAGTGTTCTTTGCGGGGTTAGAGAGCGGGTATAGTTTGTTTTCTTTTTTCTGACAGTTTCATATGCTTCTTGTACATCATATTCTTGACTATACGCCAGCTATTCATAACAGTCAAAATTAAATCACCGAGGTTTCACCTGCCCTGACATGTACCGCCAACGTTTCCTGTTTGCTTTCTGGATTAACATTTCTGCTTTCTGTATTATCTTAAATCTGCTGTGAAGGCAAGAGAGAGAGTTGACTGTCATACTCTGTGATGGGTTGGTGAGCAATGGTTTCCATATGACATTAACCCAAATGTTTGCAGTACCATGACAAAAACTGAATAATCCATCCTGTAGGAGAGTGTCCTTTATCTAAGGGTACGTCTACACTACGGGATTATTCCGATTTTACATAAACCGGTTTAGCAAAACAGATTGTATAAAATCGATTGCACGCGGCCACACTAAACACATTAAATCGGTGGTGTGCGTCCACGGTCCAAGGCTAGCGTCGATTTCTGGAGCGTTGCACTGTGGGTAGCTATCCCGTAGCTATCCCATAGTTCCCGCAGCCTCCCCCGCCCCTTGGAATTTCCGGGTTGTGATCCCAGTGCCTGATGGGGCAAAAATCATTGTCGCGGGTGGTTCTGGGTACAGCCTCACCCCTCCCTCCCTGAAAGCAGCAGACAAGCATTTCGCGCCTTTTTTGCTTGGTGAACTGTGCGGACGCCATAACACAGCAAGCATGGACCCTGCTCAGCTCAATACCGCAATCGTGGATGTTTTAAACACCTCGTGCACTCTCGTGCAGTATATGCTGAACCAGGACCTTCAAACCGAGGCGAGGAGGAGGCGGATACGGCAGTGCGGCGATGACAGTGATGAGGACGTAGACACAGAATTCTCTCAAACCGCGGGCCCCTGCGCTTTGGAGATCCTGATGGTAATGGGGCAGATTCTATCCATTGAACGCCGATTTTGGGCCCGGGAAACAAGCACTGACTGGTGGGACCGCATTGTGTTGCAGTTGTGGGACGATTCCCAGTGGCTGCGAAACTTTCGCATGCGGAAGGGCACTTTCATGGAACTTTGTGACTTGCTTGCCCCTGCCCTGAAACGCCATAATACCAAGATGAGAGCAGCCCTCACAGTTGAGAAGCGAGTGGTGATAGCCCTGTGGAAGCTTGCAACGCCAGACAGCTACCGGTCAGTCGGGAATCAATTTGGAGTTGGAAAATCTACTGTGGGGGCTGCTGTGATGCAAGTAGCCAAAGCAATCACTAAGCTGCTGCTACGAAAGGTTGTGACTCTGGGAAACGTGCAGGCCATAGTGGATGGCTTTGCTGCAATGGGATTCCCTAACTGTGGTGGGGCGATAGATGGAACCCATATCCCTATCTTGGCACCGCAGCGCCAGGGCACCCAGTACGTAAACCGCAAGGGGTACTTTTCAATGGTGCTGCAAGCACTGGTGGATCACAAGGGACGTTTCACAAACATCCACGTGGGATGGCCAGGGAGGGTTCATGACACTCGCGTCTTCAGAAGCACTACTCTGTTTAAACGGCTGCAGCAAGGGAATTACTTCCCAGACCAGAAAATAACAGTTGGGGGGGATGTTGAAATGCCTGTCGTTATCCTGGGGGACCCAGCCTACCCCTTGATGCCATGGCTCATGAAGCCATACACAGGCAGCCTGGACAGTGGTCAGGATCTGTTCAATTACAGGCTGAGCAAATGCAGAATGGTGGTGGAATGTGCATTTGGCCATTTAAAGGCGCGCTGGCGGACATTACTGACTCGCTCAGACCTCAGCCAAACCAATGTCCCCTATGTTATTGCTGCTTGCTGTATTTTCCACAATCTCTGTGAGAGTAAGGGGGAGACCTTTATGGCGGGGTGGGAGGCTGAGGCAAATCACCTGGCCGCTGATTACGTGCAGCCAGACACCAGGGAGATTAGAAGAGCACACCAGGAAGCGGTGCGCATCAGAGAAGCTTTGAAAACGAGCTTCATCAATGGCCAGGGTACAGTGTGACTGCTGTGTTTGTTGATGAACACCCAACCCCCCTTGATTGACTCATTCCCTGTAAGCAACTCACCCTCCCCCTTCGAGTACAGCTTACTTATGCAAATAAAGTCACTCTCGTTTAAAAATCATGAATTCTTTATTAATTTATTATAAAAAGAGGGAGAGAAGTAAGGGTGTGGTTTGGGAGGAGGATAGGAAGGATGGAGAAGGCCATTAAAAAAATTTCACATTAACGACAGCCTTCTGGTTGGGCTGTCCACGGGGGTGGAGTGGGCGGGTGCACGGAGCCTCCCCCCACGCGTTCTTACACGTCTGGGTGAGGAGGATATGGAACATGGTGAGGGTTGAGGGTGGTTATACAGGGGCTGCAGCGGCACTCTGTGATCCTGCTGCCATTCCTGAAGCTCCACCAGACGCCGGAGCATGTCAGTTTGATCACGCAGCAGCCCCAGAGTTGCATCCCGCCACTGCTGATCTTCCTGCCGCCACCTCTCATCTCGGGTGTCCCTCCTGTCCTCACGTTCACTAGCCTCTTTCCTGTAATTTGATACCACGTCCTTCCACTCATTCAGATGAGCTCTTTCATTGCGTGTAACTTCCATAATATCCGAGAACATTTCATCTCGCGTCTTCTTTTTCCTCCGCCTTATCTGTGCCAACCTTTGGGATGGAGGAGGGATGGTTGAAAAATTTGCAGCTGCATGAGGGAGATAAATATTTAGAAAGATACATTTTACAGAACAATGGTTATACTCTTTCACAGTGAACAGCTCTATTCACCTTACATAGCACATGTGATTTCCCTACAAGGTCGCATTTTTCATCTTAATAGTGAGTGCCTGCAGCTCTGGAGTTACAGATCTCACAGACACAGGTCCAGGCATCAGAATTCAGCTTGCATGCGGCCATGGTAAGCCACTGTCTTTCGGCTTCTGCAGTGATTTACCCCTCCCCCCAATGCATGGCTAATACCACGCTAGCTCCCTGCTAATCAACACCCTTCCCACCCCCCCACCCACTGCGTGGCTGGTAGCTTGGGGAAGCCCCGCTGACCAAACACAAAAAAGATCATTGGCATTTCATTCCTCCCCTCCCCCCACTTGGCTACGTGGAGGAAAGGATTTTTTTTTAAGCTGCTGCAGTCCACGAACCCAGTAGGAAAATGGCCACCCCCCTTAATTAAATTCCTGACTTTTAACCAGGTTATCCTGAACGATATCACTTTGCTGAGGATAACACAACAAGATAAAGAACGGATGCTTCTTGAATGCCAGCAGTCACCGGGACCATACGCTGCTATGCTTTGCCACGCAATGATACCTGATTACTTGCTACATGCATGGCGTGGTAAAGTGTCCTACCGTGGTGGGCGGAACAAGGCTGCCTTGCCCAGAAACCTTCTGCAAAGGCTTCTGGAGTACCTACAGGAGTGCTTCATCGAGATGTCCCTGGAGGATTTCCTCTCAATCCCCGGACATGTTAACAAACTTTTCTAAGTAACTATACTGTCTGCGAATGCATCCCAAGTCCTCAGGGCAAATCAATCATTAAAAAACGCTTGCTTAAAAAACAATGTTTGCTATTTACAAAGGTACACTCACCAGAGCTCCCTTCCATGGCGTCATTGTCTGGGATACTTGCTTGGGAGGGCTGGGAGGAGGGTAATTCCGTCAGGGTGATAAAAAGCTGCTGGGGCTCACGGAGTGCTGTGTGCTCTCTGCTAGGTCTTCCTCCTCTTCTTCATCTTCATCTTCCCCGTCTGCATAATCCTCAGCCATGGCAGAGATTACAACCCCCACCTCGGAATCCACGATCAGGGGTGGGGTACTTGTGGCGCAGCCCCCTAAAATTGCATGCAGCTCAGCATAGAAGCGGCATGTTTTTCGACCTGCCCCGGACCTTCCGTTTGCTTCTTTGGTTTTCTGGTAGGCTTGTCTGAGCTCCTTAACTTTCACTCTGCACTGCACTGAGTCCCTACTGTGGCCTTTATCCGTCATAGCCTTAGAAATTCTTTCAAATACTTTTTCATTTCGTCTTTTGGAACGCAGTTCTTTTAGCACTGAATCCTCTCCCCATATAGCGATCAGATCCAGTACCTCCCGTGCAGTCCATGCTGGGGCTCTTTTTCGATTCTCAGGAGACTGCATTGTTACCTGTGCTGATGAGCTCTGCGTGGTCACCTGTGCTGATGAGCTCTCCACGCTGGGGAAGCAGGAAATGAATTTCAAAAGTTCGCGGGGCTTTTCCTGTCTACCTGGCCAGTGCATCCGAGTTCAGAATGCTGTCCAGAGCAGTCAGTGGTGCACTGTGGGATACCGCCCGGAGGCCAATACCGTCGATTTGCGGCCACACTAACCCTATTCCGATATGTTAATCCCGATATTAGCGCTACTCCTCTCGTCGGGGAGGAGTACAGAAACCGATTTAAAGAGCCATTAAAATCGATATAAGGTGCCTCCTAGTGTGGACGGTTGTGGCATTAAATCGGTTTTACGCTCCTAAAACCGATTTAAACGCCTAGTGTAGACCAGGCTTAAGACTGGTGATTCTACCTGTATGTCTATCTGTATTTCTACATTGTTTCTGAACAACTGTAGTTTCAGCCCTTTCTCGTGTTTTTTGTAACCTATACAATCAAACCATGTAAAGGCTTCTTTCTGTAATATAGTAGTAGCCACTGGCCAGCCCTTCGTAAAGAATATCAGACATTTCTAATTCAAATGCTGTATTACTGGGATTCAGTACAATAAAAGAGCCGAATCCTGCTGTTTGATCCATGCGGGGTTTCTTTCGACTCCAGTAATCATGTGCATGCATCCTAAGAATATGCCCCTACAGTTATAATATAAGCCAATTTATAATGCATGCTAATAGACAAAACCCCTCTTAAAATGACTCTACGTTTTCTGTGCCAAATGTCTGATACTTAATGGCGTTTTAAAACAAATGGCATTCTAATTGGATTCAGGGGAACATGAGCACACAATCTTTAACATGGAGGTTACTCCCTATGTCATCCTTTTTCTTTGCCTTCATTCGTTTTAAAGGAATTCTGACATAATACAGGAAAAAGAGGTGACACTTTTAATTGATATGCCATAATACTGTAGCACTATTTATTTTGTTATAGTGCTATCCTAGTCTAATACAATCATATTTGTTTTTAATGCTCAATATAAAAGCATGTGATAACACATGGAAAACACATATGAGCCGTAATTCATATAATTAAAATCAGTTTTCCCCACAAATGTGTTATGTATTGGAATTTTGGCTTAAGGTCAATTATGAATTTTATTAAGGATGAAAATAAATATGAGCTAGAGGAGCCATTCCCTTGAGGATATTGATAACTATATTATGGGGTGGCTGTTGTAGTTTCATAGGTAAGTTTGAATTGAGTTTTGCGCTTAAAGAGATTTGACATCCTTCTGTATGAAAAATCCAGTGCATCCTCATCAAATTATACACTTAGTTTGATTATAATATTACAAATGATATAGAATAAACTTTTTTATCGTTTACAAGTAAATCTGTTATTTGGCGTATGAGTTACAGTATATCATCTCTGCCACTTGTGGTGCTAGGCTTGAGAACAGCCATTGTGCCCAGCTTTTATGCAGAAGGATGAAGAGTGGTGGAGTCTCCTCGCACACCCTCACAGGACTGCGCACAACTGTAAAGTGCTTTGTGGTCCATCCGAAGGTCAGGTCATCATTTCAAACTGGGAAATAATTTTTGTTTTGTTTCAGCACATTATCCCACTGAGAATGTAAAGCCCTATATCCCTTAGATTTTGTTCACTTTGGAAGTTTTCTTTTGTGGCTGGAAACGAGAGTGGTTTGGAATGTTGTTTTTATTGAGAAAGCAAAATTCAGGTGCAGCATTAATGTAAATCTTAAGTGAGAAGCTATTGTGTGCAGTACGCTTGGGTCTGTTATAACTGACCTTACTTTAATTCTGCCCATTTCAAAATTGTTTTATTTAGGGGAGCATAAACTCACTTTGCGCAGGTGTAAATGACTATGCCAGGTGCAAGGCAGTGGAAAAGCAAGTCCTGAATATTCTACCTGACAGTTAAATGAAGAGCCATCTGCATTGGCAAGAGACAGCAGTGCAGCCTATTCCTAATGAATACATACCTGTAATTATGCTTGCAGGCTGCTACAGTCCAACACTCACTTTCTTTATCTTAGACATGTATTCCTCAGGGATCCTCCTGTATATGCCACACAGTTTATTCTGTACCAAATCCAATTCCTTTTTGGAGTAGATAATTTCATGGCACACTAATTACTTACAGGTTTCAAGCATGTGAAGTATATTTTGTTTGTGGAAAAGCAATTTCAAAATGTAAAAAAATAGACTCATCATGGAATTTATATTTGACTCAAATGCAAAGCTTATTTTAAATTGATGTATTCTATGTTCTGATCATTTAAAACATTTTAAAAATCAGTGATATTTTAGATACAGCTATTTTAGTGCTATAATGTGTGACCCTGTAATGTAATGTACTTAGAACTGTTTGGTCGGTCTTAGGCGCACACTGTTTTGGGAGGGAGAGAATTTGAATTGCAAATCAGTATTTTTGCATTATTAATCAGTGTGACCAGTCATAATGAATGGATGAAAGGAGCCTGAATGGATGAGTAGTTCATTTGGTCCACAGGCAATCTCATCCTTTTCCAAATCAGTACATGCCATTGTACTCCACAAACCAGCCTTTGTTTGTTGCATATAACAAAGAACCATGTAAACATTTGCAAAGGGGACAATAACACTTTGTGGAATAGCCACTGAAATATCCAGGAGCAGCATTATGTGGCTTATGAATGATCTGCTATAGCATTTACTATATTTTAATTTGTGGCACAGTTGGACAGATCTAAAAACAAGAAAGTAATTCCAATTATTATCTGGTATGTCTGACTAATATCTTGATCATACTAATGTTAAAACCAGATAGGAAAACACAAATATTTCTCTATAAATTCTCATTATGTTTTCTTTTTAAAATACATATGTGCTGTTGAGGCACCTCAAGGTGTTCAGCCAATCACATCACTCAATCAGCTGAGCATTCCATGACAGCCTTGCAAAACTGAGCTCATCCACTTGCATAGGGCAAGAAACCTGTTTTGATCAGCAATTAAAATACCATTAATTTTTTTTTTTAATTTTCATCAATATGCTCAAGGGTTGAAGAATGCTTGTGTGAACACCTGTAATGGTAAAAGATTACGATGGTAATTTTACAATGCAGGTAATTTTACAATGCAGTTCTGCCTCTTTTCCAAAAGGAATGTAGCCTTCAAATAAATGGCCATGGACTATTCAATACTCATTCAGAGGTGGGAAAAATTTTATAACGTGTTTTAAAATTTGTTGACTTTTTGATTAAAAAATTAAAAACCGTGTTCTCTATTATGTTAATTGGGATGTCCAGTGACTTTTCTCTTGCTGTAGTAGAAGTGTCGACGTAGTCTTAGCTAGGGTAAGACTGAACTTTGCCTTTTCCTCATGGTCCTTTTTTCGTTTTGAAAATCTGGAAAGGGATGTAAGTGGGTGCTTATATAACTTGCGCATCTGGTTTATTCTACAATATCAAATCATTCTGTCAGCATAATCTTTCTATACATTTTTAGGGAACCCAATGTTGTGGTGTCTGGGCCAGCAGCTGGTGATAACTGGGGGGGGTTAATAGGGGGGAGGGATAGCTCAGTGGTTTGAGCATTGGCCTGCTAAACCCAGGGTTGTGAGTTCAATCCTTGAGGAGGCCACTTAGGGATTTGGGGCAAAAATTGGTCCTGCTAGTGAAGGCAGGGGGCTGGACTCAATGACCTTTCAAGGTCCCTTCCAGTTCTAGGAGATTGGTATATCTCCAATTATTAATTAAAATTAATTAATATGTGCCCAACTCAAAGGATATTTGAAAAACAATTATAAATCATCATGCTCATGTTCCACTTCTTCAATCGATGCAGAATGTAACATTTCAAAAAGCCAGGCTGGATCATGTTCTACAGTATTTTTCTATCCAGGGTCTGTAAAGAATCCACATACTTCTTTCACATCACAGTCTTCGCTGCTGGGTTAGGCTTTCCCAGGCTGAAGTGGCACTGTAGAAACTTATCACAGGATGTGTTTGCCAAGGCCTTCTATTGGCTCAAAATCTACTCTTTCCACTTTTTCTAGAGCTGCAGTAGTCACTTAATTCTGTCTCTGATAATGAAACTCTTAAAATGGTGCCTGTGGCATCCGGGAGACCAAGTGAGGAAAAAAACAATACGTTTTTTAAACTTAGGGTATGTCTACAACAAAATTATGTTGACCTAAGTTACATCCACATATAGCCACAACAGTAATTAAGTCGCTTTTGTGTGTCCACACTACACGCCTTGTGTTGACGGTGCTCACCCACACTACCTGTACTTGCATCAATGCAGAGAGCAGTGCACCGTGGGTAGCTATTCCACTGTGCAACTTGCCACCATCTAGCGCTGGGTGTTTTGGGAAGGGTTTGCAATGCCTCATGGGGGCAAATGAGTTGCACAGGCATGACTGGGAACATGATTTCACCGCCCCATAATGCAGTTTTCTCCATCCCATAATTTTTATCTGCATCCCATAAAGTTTTGCACCTCTTTTCAAAAGCCCCACAGACCCGCTTGTCCACCATCACTGCATGGATCCTGCACAGCTCTGCACTGTTGTGATGAGCGTTGCAAGCGTGGGGCACTTGATCCTGCAGTATTTGCAGAGCTGCCAGAGGAGCCGTGGGAAACATGACGATTCTAGGGAGGCTAGCTTGCTGTGGGACATAGGAAGAAACAATTCAAAGGTGTTGGTGGCATTCACAGAGCAGCTGCAGACTGTGGAGCGCTGGTTCTGGGCCCGGGAAACAAGCACTGACTGGTGGAACAGCATCTTTATACAGGTATGGGTTGATGATCAGCGGCTGCAGAACTTTCAAATGTGCAAGTTCACATTCCTGGATCTGTGTGCAGCGCTTGCCCCAGCACAGGGACACCAAAATGAGATCTGCACTGACATTGCAGAAGTGAGCGGTGATCGCTGCGTGGAAGCTTGCAATACCAGATTGCTGACTGATCGGTAGCAATCAGTTTGGAGTTGGGAAATCCACAGTGGGGGGTTGCTGTGATGCAAGTGTGCAGGGCCATTCATCGTGTCTGCACTCTCAAAGGACTCTGGGCAATGTGCAGTACATAGTGGATGGTTTTGCAGCACTGGGGCTCCTGAACTGCGATGGGGTGATAGATTGCACACTTATTCCTATTTTGGCACCAGAGTACGTCAACAGAAAGGGCTACTATTCTATGGTATTGCGAGTGCTGTTGAATCACCAGGGATGTTTTAACGACATCAGCATGGGCTGGTCAGGGAAGATGCATGATGCACACATCTTTAGGAACACAGACCTGTTCAGAAAGCTGCAAGCAGGAACTTTCTTTCCAGACCAAAGGATTACCATTGGGTATGTTGAAATGTCAATAGTGATCCAGCCTGCCCATCTCTTATTCCCATGGCT
Source organism: Mauremys mutica (assembly GCF_020497125.1). NCBI lineage: Eukaryota > Metazoa > Chordata > Testudines > Geoemydidae > Mauremys > Mauremys mutica. The sequence continues at coordinate 18,671,363 of NC_059079.1, forward strand.
CATGAAGCCATACATCGGCCACCTTGAGAGCAGCAAAGAGTGCTTCAACTACAGGCTCAGCAGATGCAGAATGACAGTTGAATGTGCCTTTGGCCATTTGAAAGGCTGCTGGTGCTGTCTACTCATGAGATTAGTCTTCAGTGAAAAAAATCCCAATGGTTGTAGCTGCCTGCTGTGTTATTCATAATATCTGTGAAATAATGGGGGAAAAGTTTCCACATTAGTGGCGGGTGGGAGTAAAGGTGGACTGGCTGTCTGCTAATTTTCAGCAGCCAGATACCAGGGCTATCAGAAGAGCTCAACCCGGAGTTATTTGGCTCAGGGAGGATTTGAAAGACCATTTTAACAGTTAGCCACAGTAGTGTGTGTGGCTTTAGTGTGCTTTGCCTGGCATTGCTTTTTTTTTGCACTCTGGTATGAACCTTGTTATGAGTGCTGTGTGTGTAGTAATATAACATTGCAAATGCATTTATTGCTATTATCTGTGAGTGATGTCAGCCCCAGCCAGCATATGTTATACACTGATAAAGATGAATTCAGTTTCCATAAATAGACTTTTATTCCAAACCCATGCAAACAGACTTGGATGAAACTTTATAAATACAGGGAAAAGAACTTTTGAAGGGGAAAGAACAGTCCCTTCTATTTCATAAACACATACACCAATTGTGTCACTCACAGGTCAGTGTATGTCCAGCTGTGATTGCCTGTACTCTCCCCTGCGTGGATTGGTAAGGGTAGTGTAGTGTCCCCAGACGCCACGTGGAATGTGGGAGTAGGGGCAGGGTGTAGGGAGGTCCCAGAATGCAGTTCTCTATGGGCTGCAGAGGGAGGCAAGCACGAGATTGTTGAACCTGAGGATCAACAAGAGTCTCCAGCACATCTGTTTGCTGCTTGAGAAGCGCTGGCATCTCCTGCTGCATGTCTTTGTCCTTTTCCAGTGTCTCTCTCCTCTTCACTGTACCCCATCCATGAGGATGATCCTCCAAACCCTGTGCTCGGTATCCGAAACAGAAGAGACTTGCCGGATCTCTTGGAACACATCATCCTGCGTCCTCTTCCTTCTCCTTCATATCTAGCTGAGCTGCTCCACATTTCCATCAGCAAAAGATCTGATGCATGGAAGTACTATTGTGAATGTATTCACAAGATAAATGGAAACTTGGTGTACGGAACTCGTTCCTCTTGACCCACACAACTTGCAAGCAGTATGTTCTCACTTATCTTTGGGATTCATAGAATATGGTGGCAGTCCCAGCAATGGTGAGTACAGCCCGGGAGTGGGAAGGAGGGAGTTTGGGGGGGGTGGGGGATAGCTCCTGAGCATGCATATATGCATATAGGGCAATTGAACTGAATACTGGCACGGTTTTCCACAGGCGTTTGTGATTTTAGCTGATATCTCACTCCTGAGAGTAACAGAGGCTGTAGATATCCGGCTGTAGACAGGAGCCATATGCTGCTAGCCCGTGGCCTGCAATTGTGTCTGCTGAAGTAATTGCTAAGTGGCATGGGAAAGTGGAAGAAATAAGGCAGCCCTCCCCAGAAACTTTCAGCAGAGGATTGCAGACTACCTTCAGGAAAGTTTCCTCAAGATCTCTATGGAGGATTCATGGGACAAACCAGTGCATATAAACAAACTGTTCTCTGCGCTTCTGCCTAACTGTATCAGGGAATGAGAAACAGATAGCAACTCTCCCTCTATTGGTTGTTTCACTACCTCTTCTAGCAGAAGTAAAAAAAGAATAAATCAACAGATGTGCACCTGGAATTTCAAAGCAGGGCCATGTCTGCAGCATGTAGCTTCCACTAAGGGTTCCTTCCCCTGCATCGGGCTAATCCGTGCTGGATTGTAGGGACTGGCTGGACTGTCCAGGAGTCAAAAACAGGTCCTGGCTTGCTGTGCCATTGGATCCCCTCCGGTTACCTGTCCTCCATACTTCTCCTCCTCCTCTTCCTCCTTGTCACTGTTCACGGCGGCGGGCCTGTGACTGCTGCTCCCCCAAAGTATCCACGGTGCTCTTGGGAGTGGGATCTTTCTAAAGGTGGCAGGTCTGTGGCTCCACACAAGAGGAATTGTTAGCCTCTCATGCCTTCTGATACGCCTGCCGCAGCTCCTTGGCTTTCACACGCCTGCTGTGGGTCCCTCTTGTAGCCCTTCTCCTCCATATCTTGCTCCATGTCCGCTCATAGGTATTAACATTTCTATGGCTGCACTGGAGCTGTGCCTGCTGAGCCTCTTGTCCCCACAGACCCAGGAAATCCAACATCTCCTGTGTACTCCAAGCAGGGCCATGTCTGCAGCATGTAGCTGGCATGGTCAGTTGGGCACTTGCTAGGTGTCCTGGAGAGTTGCTAGGTGAGCTCTCCACGCAGGAAATGGAATTTCAAAAATTTGCAGGGCTTTGAAGGGGAGGAGTGTGTACTTGGCCACCGGGCAGGAGAGTTCAAAACGGTCATGGTGGAGCATTGTGGGACACTTCCTGGAGGCCACTAAAATCAATATAAGTCATGCAGTGTCTACACTGGCACTAAGCACTATGCCTCTTGCAGAGGTGGAGTTATTAAGTTGGCGTAGCAGCGAAAACATTTTATTGTAGATGCTTACAGAGTTAGGTCGACGTAAATAGCCTTATACCAACCTAACTCTGTAGTGTAGACCAGGGCTTAGAATGGCAGGGGAAGTAGGGGGAAGTATGGTTCTTGGCAACAGTTGAACCAGATGTATGTTAAAAGTTAAAATATGCTGAACATATTCTTGAAAATTACATTTTTGATCTAATTTGGGGGCCATTCTTCTCAAATTGTGGAGTCTTTCATCTGATTCTTTAGTGCAGAATAATTATTCTTCTGTCTGAGAAGCTAAAGGTGAAAAACCAAAGAGAAAAGTCTCATTATCCTGCCTGCCCATCCACTGCCACATTCTTTACAATGATCTACACCAAGCTCAAGCAGTTTGAGTAAGGAAAGACTGGAAATACGAACTTACAAAACTATCAAAATGGGGGCAAATAGAAAACACAGAACCAAAGCTAGGTGACAGAGGAAAGAATCAGTGGCACACGAAAACCACCAGTCACCAAACTAAAAGTGTTTTCTAAAACTGTCCTGACAAGAACCTGGTGGATAATAAACAGAGATCTCATGACTAGAGAGTCAGATGAGATCGAAGGTGCCAAAAAAAAATGCTCCTATATGCCTTTATGGGGAAACGTCCTTCAATTTTTTTTCTAGAATGTAAATGTTAATCACCTATCTAAATTTTACTGAACATGCCTCTTAGATCCTGATGCTATAGCACTAGAGAAGAGGTGGTACAATAATAACTACTCAGTCAGGCATTCAAGATCGTGTCTCTTAATTTCATGGATGTTGCAAGCTGCTTTAAAAAAAAATTAAAAAATTAGTCAATCAGAATCTCACTTGTTATTCTTTCCTCATACAAGCCTAGTCATTCAGGGTTGCAGACAGGAGCTCAACAATATCAAGAGAGCTTTCGTTCAAAGGACCACAAAGACATTTCTTCTTTTTCCAGCCTTTTAAGTGTGCCATCAACAAAATCATTTAGCTATTCTGGTGTTTTAACTCAGCAAACTGAATCCTAGGGAAAATCAAGCAGGACAAAAATCATCTAGTGAATCTAGACAGTGATAATGACTCGGACATTTGAAAAACCTAAAGAAAATAATGGTAATCTTTTTTTAATGGCGCTAATCTGAGAAATTCTGAGCACCTCTCATTTACTGGTCAATTAAACTTAGGCCAGGTTATGTGCTTACAACACACTGTCTTTGTACCTGGTCGTATGTACCTGGTCGTATGTATACACACATTTGTTCATTTTTGTAGGTATTAGGCCTCTGCCTCAGGGTGAGTGGACCTTTAAGGGATGATGGCTCAGCCTCACCTGTAACTCACCCAGTACGCCTTTACATATGGAGAAACTAAGCAAAGTCACATGATGGGGGCAGGGCATGTGACTGAAATCAGGCCTTCTGGAGCAGAGATAAAAACAAAAGCCTCTGGAGAACCAATGAGGAAGAAAGAGGGCAGACAGCTGGGAGAGGAGCCTGACAAAGGGAACTTTCCTTCAGCCCAGCCCCAGAAGGACAGCTGTGGCCTCCCTTAACCAAAGGAACTGAGTGTCCTACAAGGGTGAATTGGAAGCCTAAGCGGGGATGGCCTTGGGCTGAAGAACCAAAGGAGACGGTATTGTATAAAGAAAGGTGACATTACTTGAAGTACTCCAGGCTGTGAATAAGCTGTTGGGAGAACCAGGATGGGACTGGGTGCATGGTGCAGGCAGGGCCATACTGTGGCAGAAAGGGGCATGCTTGCAACAACACCCTGTCATGTCTTCAAAATCTTTCTAAAGATGATAACCATCATATTATCTTTTCTTAATAAATAGTTGCATATAAAACAATCTACCTTCTCTCTTGTTGTCTGAAATGATTGGCAAAAAGAACAGGAGTACGTGTGGCACCTTAGAGACTAACAAATTTATCTGAGCATAAGCTTTCATGGGCTACAGCCCACTTCATCAGATGCATAGAATGGAACATATAGTGAGGAGATCTAGATACACATACAGAGAACATGAAAAGGTGGGAGTTGCCCAACCAACTCTAAGAGGCTAATTAATTAAGATGAACTGTTGTCAGCAAAAAACTTTTGTAGTGATAATCAAGATAGCCCGTTTAAGACAGTTTGACAAGAAGCCGTCAGGATACTTAAATGGGGAAATAGATTCAATGTGTGTAATGGCTCAGCCATTCCCAGTCTATATTTAAGCCTAAATTGATTGTATCTAGTTTACATATCAATTCAAGTTCAGCAGATTCTCGCTGGAGTCTGTTTTTGAAGCTTTTCTGTTTCAAAATTGCCACTTTTAAATCTGTTACTGAATGACCAGAGAGGTTGAAGTGTTCTCCTATGGTTTTTGAATGTTATGATTCCTGATGTCAGATTTGTGTCCATTTATTCTTTTGCGTAGAGACTGTCTGGTTTGGCCAATGTACATGATAGAGGGGCATTGCTGGGACATGATGGCATATATCACATTGGTAGATGTGCAGGTGAATGAGCCCCTGATGGTGTGGCTGATGTGATTGGAAGTATTTTAGAAGTAAAAAGCCCCTTCTTATAAAAGTATAGTAATGGAGGTGCACAAAATCAACTGGTTTAGTGGCAAAGTATTTGGAGTATTGATTACCTCTCCACCTCCATATGCAAACCCGGTTCCTTATGGAATTTATTGCATTATCAGTAATTATGGAACTTCACAAATATTCAATACCTACACTTATATAATGTGACTTCTTATGGAATTTCACAAATATTCAATACCTACACTTATATAAAGTGACTTACTGATTTTAAGTGTCAAACAGTGCAAACAGGTATGGATTAATGCTTGAACCTAATCCTTAAATAGTTCTTCAAATCAGCATTTTCTTTTCTCAGTTTCTAATCTTTGGTTGCAAAATATTTTGGTCCCTCAAATCATGACTTGGACTGGAAATATTATTACATACTAACTCTTTAAGTGTTTGAAATTCTATTTAAAATCCCAGTTAATAAAATGTGATAATTAGCACCATTCCATTACAGTTCAGTACTTAAATGTACAGGCATGACTGGCCATCACCAGTTTCAGATGTCAGCCTATGGAAGATATTCTCCCAGCCGCAGTATGTGACTCATTATTAAATGCCACTAGCTGTTCAGCTGATGGCTGAAGTTGTTTCAGTCGCTTTCATGCTGCTAGCCCATTGATGGACTGCCCACATTCTTTTGTATAGTTCGAGAACATTTCCTTTTGAATCACCTTTGATTCTGATGAATTGTAAGACCATTTGTAAATCACCAGCTCCCTGCAAATGATGTTTCCTTATAATCCAATCCTGCTTTTCCTGTGCTGACCTTGAAATCCCTTAGTTATTTTTGAAATTGGGAGAAAAATGTATAGACATCATTCCAATAAACAGAAAAAAATCCTAATGTCCTATCTTCTTTCTTGCACTGACTTTTTTTTGCCAGCAGAAGAAATTTTGTGCAGTACACGCCAGCCTAATTAAAGAAACTTCACATAAAGGAACTTGTACATTCTTAATGTTTGGGGTGGCGAGGAGGAAGACCCATTTTGAAGATTCTAATGCTACAAAACAGGAAGCATTCAAAATTCTTCCAGAAGTAATTCTGTTAATTCTAATTAATTCCTCTTTTCTAAGTATGTGAAAATCCACAATGGGATTTTTGTCCCAGTTTCAAATGACAAGCATTAAAACTAATAAAGCAGAAATTGTTTGGCCATCAGCCATGTCACAGTTAAGGGTAACTACACCTGTATTCCCCCTCTATGGTCCACTAAGGGCACCCGCTCTCTAACTTCTCAGCCATCATCTGTCTTGGGCAGCGACATATGTCTCATTCTCTCCTAACACAGGTATTTCCAGACTGCACAATTCCCTGCCTACATTGTAAATTCCCCAGCAACTCAGACTGCCTAAGCAGGCCTGCTTTACTTTTCTCCCCAGAGGGCTATAAACTGTGTACTTGCCCATAGTTATAAAGTGCCACACAGATTTTCCTAAGCAAGCACATTCATTCTTAGGATGAAAGCATTACAGAGAAAACATGAAAACAATAATAATAATAATAATAATTAATAAAAACCTACAGACATGCTAATAAGCTTACCAGAGATCACCCCAACTCCAGTAAGTGCTCTGGTAGAAGTCAGTCCTTCAAACTCCACACGGTTGTTGGTTTTTTTTGTGGTTACAAGTTAATAACCGCCTTTGCTCTGAACAAGCAAACCCATGAATCTTTATACAGTATGGGCCTCTGAGCTTGTCCTTATGCAACAGGTGATCAGCAGACAAAGGTACCCTCCTCAAGGCAAAGCTTCAAAAGGCTGAATTCTTGCATAACCAGGGGGGCTATATTTGCATACACCTCCTCTAATTGTTTCAAATAGACCTTTGAAGCTCATAGCACTTCCCAGATTTGCATTAGTTGTGTCTCCACCCAGGAATGTTACATACAATCCTGCAATAATACATATCATTTGCATTTTTAACGCAAAGAACTCCTAAAAGACGTACACTAATTCAGTAAGATTTAACTTAGCTTCGGTAAAGAGTGTCCATGATATTGCCATATCTGCCACAATCCATTTCAGAAACATTGCCATCGGTGTTGCATTTTAGTAGCATTAGAGGCCGTGGCCCGCTATGCTGCTGCCCTATGCGGCAAGTGAATGTGCAGTGGTTCAGATCTACTGACCTGGCCCAGCCTCCCTGCTGCTGCTGCTGTATTGATGTAGAGCTGTAATCCATTAGTGCACAGGGAATGCTGAGTCTGCCTACGCAGCTTCTTTGTGCCAGTCCTCCCTAGACACAGGGGAATTATGTTGTTTCTGATGTTTTTAGCATCAGGAATTAGCTGCGAAGCTGGTAATGTTCCATTTTACATTCAAAAATGAGAATCACCAGAGCCCAGACTTTTCACACAGAATTGCACCAATGGGCAAACTTGCTCAAGGGCTAGTGTATTATGGATGCTCTTGTAAGCAATACACCCCGCCAACCGAAGTGAAAGATCAGCAGAAAAGGGCACTGAAGATCCCCATTTCCAAATACAGCTGCACCCTGGGATAACAGGGATAAAACAAAGACAGCATCTGTGATTGTACATCCTGTCTATTGATGATAATGTAGTTTTGTAACAGAGCCATTTCTTTTACCTCCCCTGTAATCTCTAGTGATGGAAATAACTTTATAATCTAACCTGGGTTTTCCTCTTTGTTGCGGTTTGTGTGTGTCATTCAAGAAATTTGATCCCGTGTGTTAGGTGTCCTTTCAACATGCGCTGAAAGGCTAAACAATGTAAAACTGGTCAAACAGGAGGTACTACAGCTACAAACAAATGTGAAGTATAGAGAGGCTCTGAGCACCGTGGAGCTTAGTTTTTAAATCATTTATCAGAGAACTTTTTGATTGTATTAATAACCTGGTGAATGGGCATTGAATACAACATGAAGAGGATAAACAGGATTCTAAAATAGGGATGTTTCTTGTGTTTGGAAAATGGTTTCCTTGTTTTGGTTTCATTATCATGGGAAGGGAATACACAAATGAAAGCAGGAAACTGCAGTCGAGGTTTCGTCAGGAATATATATTTTTTTCTCTGGTATAAATGAAGAAATATGGGAGTCTGTAGAGGATGTTCCAAACGTACCCTTACATTTTGATTGCCAAGTCATTTGCCTTCATATATAAAGTGACATCCACTCTGAAATGGGAGTTGACATGTAATCACAAAGAATAAAAACTCCTTGAAATAACTAAGTGCCAGCGATGAAACAAAAAGAAGAAAGAAATTTGGAATTTATGAAAAATGTACTGAATGAATTCTGAAGCGTGGAAGAGAAATATCTTTGAAGATGTTAAATATAAATTATTTTCCTAATCGGCGTCATTCATGGATATGGTAGGTATTTATTTGTCTTTGTCCAGAACAATGCACTACACCTTCTTCTGGGGAAAAGAGCTAGGAGGATATTTAATTTACATAGAGTAGAAGTGAAATGAAGAATATTGATTAAGAAATATCTTCCTAAAGTTGCATAATTTTAACTGAGCTATTTCTAATATTTTCTTTTACTCCACAGATTCTTGCTCTTTATGATTCTAGCAATGTTGGCAACCCTAAACCTCTTATAAGTTTTGATAGCAGTTTTGGGGGTGCCAGGAATGCAAAATTGAACCTTCTGTGCTTTGTTCATTTTTGTTATACTAAGTCATCATGTCATGAATAAATCACTGACTATGCATTAACGTCTAAATGTATAAAAGTAAATGACCTTTTTCTTTTATTTGTTAAGGCTTACTTGACAATCAAGGAAATGTTTTTTGCAAAAAAAATGTGCTTGTATGAAATTAATTCTTGAATTTAAAATTGTACTAAGTCACTAAAGTCAATATTTTTCACCTGAGCATAATTCTATGGTTTTATCTGTGTAACTTTCCAAGCCACCCCTGTTCTGTCAACTAATGTTATATTTTTAACAGATATGCAGCTGTTGTTGCTATTCTAAAAGAGATCTTATTAGGGCAATACTGGAAGTTTCATCAGGTTGTGTCATTATTATTTATTTTAAAAAGCCATACAAATTGTGTTAAAACAATGTCCTATAGCATATAATGCATCTTTATATTCATTTCTATTGTGTTATAATGTGCTGTTTATTTTTAGTTTTAGACAAAGACACAATTTTGCTGTTAATGTATGAAGTACCAGGGTACTTTAAAAATTTAAGTACTACTACTTTTTATTGTAATTATAGTGTTGATAACACTTAACTCATTCCTTTCGGCTATTACTGAGCAAACAGAATAAGGATTAGATATTTCTTTTGCTCTGAATAAAAATCAGGGTTATAGTTCCAGAAATGTACACAACACTTTACAAACTTAAAGGTATGTTTCCTATTCCAGAGCTTAGAGTCTAAGATAGTCAAGGTACACGGTGAGCAATATTTCAGGGAAGGGAGAATGAGGAGAGGTTATTGCTGAGGAGGAGGAAGGAAAAATACAGTACTGAAAGAGGTCGGAGTATGGAAAAAATTGCGACAATAGAGCGGATGCTTAGTGTAAAAAATTGGGACACAATTGTAAGTATGGGGGTAGCGTTATAGTGAAGAACAACCTATACATATGTAGAAAGGAATAGAGGAAAGGAGGGTCTGACCTTGCAAAGTACTAAGAGCTTTCTTTGAAGTGCTGAGTGACCTCAACTCCCAGTAACGTTGAAGGAGATCAGGCCCCAAAGTGCTAAATAGGATTTTCTTAATTTTATACTAACATAGTTATTAGCTAGAATAAACATAAGGACTATCAGTCGTCCATCCTTGTGCAAGTGTTCATAAATTGATCATTAGCTGAGATGAAAAAGAATATTCTTCCATGGTGTATCCTGATACACTGTGAAGGTTCTGTGTCTTGCACTGAAGCATTTGGAATTTGCCGCTTTCAGAGACTAGGTAGTTGAATGAGCCATTCTGATATGGTATTAATGGTTTTACTAAGGCCATTGCTTTGGCAAAATATTACATGCCCATCATGCATGAGAACATTGCTAACTGATAGGACCACTGAAAGTCCCAAACAAGAGAGAGAGGAAGGTGAAACTTTATTTGAATATGGCTTTCTACCAAATTGAACAGGACCACATTTTTTCCTTAAAGGGTCATGTAAGCTTATTTTAGTTAGGGTGACCAGACAGCAAGTGTGAAAAATCATGACGGGGATTGGAGAGGGGGGGTAGGAGGCGCCTATATAAGACAAAGGCCCAAATATTGGGTCTGTCCCTATAAAATCGGGACATCTGGTCACCCTAATTTTAATGCTGAGAAAACTCTAGTCCAGATCTGGATTGCTGGGGCTAGCTATACTTACAACACCATTTGGGTGTTTTAATCAGAAAATACCACTTTTAGCCTCTGCATTTTGTGTCGTACAGAGTTTGTTGGCTGCCTGAAGACAGACTCAACTGTTTAAATGGTCTTTTGTTCGCTCACAAATTGGCCAGATGCTTTCAGTGGCACAGGAACCATATAATTTTGGTGTTAGCTGTACAACTGACATAACTAACTGTTGTGCAAGAGGTCCTTTACCTTTTGACAGACACTCTAGTAGCAAAGGTCTCTTTATACTAAGTTGCTTTAAATTTCTACACACATGATAATGGTAGAAAGGGATTCAAATTGGTAGACTTGTATGGTTTCCAGATATGTGTTCTTTAATATCCCAGCTGGAGCTTGGCAAACGCGAGACCACATGAAGCATCAGAATGTATGTAATATGAGCATACAGCCTGCAGACTTTCTGTGTGAAGGCAAGTTCATGCTGCACAGTAACACCAGGGGATGTGGTCAGTCACAAGGAAGCAAATGTGACAGCTCTCATGGAAGAAGCTGTGTATTACACTGAGATTTAAGTGACAAGCCAAAGGATTATAACTCTGAGCAATCACGAGGCAAAGATAAACGTGAGATCACGTGGCTCTTATCCATCAAGTGACAGGTGTTGGTGCCCGGGCTAGCAGAACACATGTAGACCTAAGTCAGAATTATTGGAGTGGTTCCCCTTTGCATTTATTGGGGATGGGAGGAGTTAGTTTGATTTAGAGAGTTCCCATTATATGAAAATCACAGTTCTCTTAGGATATTAGCTTCAGCCAATATCAAAGTATTCAACAAGATTCCCTATTAAGATCTGACACCTTTATTGCATTCACGCAGCATGAAGGGGCCAAAAAACTATTTCAGATTACCAGCAAAGTATTCCCCTGATGGTGGTGGTGATGTACTAGACCCAGTCTTTGTACCAGCAGGGAGGGGTGTTCAGGGGAAGAATGGGACAGCGAGGGTCATGACGAAACAAAGAGCTGCTTTGCCAATCCTCAACTGGCCTAAAGTTACGTAAGAACCCTAAACTAGCAGCATACCTTAGAGCAGCCCCGCTCTAAGCATTGTAGAGACCGGAGCTGGTACAGGCAAGCCATTAGGATCAGAGAGTCACAATGGCCTCTCAGACATTCCCCACCTATTATCCTACATCAAATAGAGCATGAGAGAATCTGTCCCATCATCATCAGTACCCATCCGCACATCATTACACATTGATATTTGGGAGAGGGGCATCTTTCATAATTGATCCGGGGGTGGGGGATGTAACTCCATATCCTGTGCTAATCTGTAGGGGTATTTCCAACCTGTACTCTGACATCTCTGGAAGTGATGCAGAGACTTTTAGCTCCTGAATGGCACTTGTCTTGCGTGACAATTGAGCAACAAAAACTCCGTGATGAAACTCTGAAAAGCAGCATAAAACTATAAACTTGTATAATCTTTGCTTGCGACTGATGGAGAACAGAGAGGAGCTAAACACCTGCAGCTCTCATTGATTTCTGTGGGAGTTGCAGGTGCTCCTTGCAATTTTGAAAATCAGTCCCCAAATGTAAGACTGTTTATCCTAGGAATGATAAACACAGGATGTAAAATGAAAAAAAAATAGCCTAGTCATGAAATTAACTCTTTTTATAAGCAAAGCTATTGCTGAATATGAGGATGGAATTTTTTGCATAAAATAGCGCTGTAAATACAATATTTTTTGTCATTTTAAATATATATCGAACTTTGAAAAATGTTAAAAGTATAATTTTGATGCTTATTTGTTTATAATTAAACTTTCTATCAAACCATCTCCCTGAAGCACCCAGTGAATATTCTGCAGTTAGAAGCAGGCAGTCTGCTTTAGTTAACAGCTTTTCATTAGCATCACTTGCTCTGTTTTTGATGAAATTATAATAACTCAGCCATAAAAAAATGACCTTTTCTGAGTTTTGCATTGCAAGGTCTCAACCTGGATGCTATTTTTTTTACTACATTTGGTTTATGTTTTAGTTTATGGGACAGCAAAAATAATTGAAGCTTTGTGGTCATCTTTTGTGCTCCTGCAGAGTAACTCAAAAAGAACCTTGTTTGAAAAAGGGAAATTGTGCTAGACATTCCTTCATAATGGAGACTGATTATTTTATTTTTGTTTATAAAAAGCCCTGTGCATTTAGACTCTGATCCTGCAAAGATTTAGAGATTACTTGAGTAATTTTACTTGAAAATCTACCCCTTTGTAGGGTCAAGTGCTTCAAATGGTTTGGCAATAGGGAATTGGAAAGTGCACATTAATTACCTTCTATAACCTTTCACTCTTTATTTAGTCTTATGAATCCATTGTGACAATGTATTTGATTATTACATAATTATAGATTGGGCATAATTTGTGGAGCTAACATCTCAGGCCATGCATAACAGGAGTTACTGAGGATGTTCTAGGCAAGTACCTCTGAGTCAGATATATTAGTATGCAGCCTCATTAGTATGCAAACTCATTCCCTGGCCCAGACATGGAAACCGAGTACTCTCACCTGTGCAGATTATTAATGTCCCTAGCAGTGTGGTGCTGTTAGCAGTTGTCCAAAGCATAGCCGTCCAAAGCATAGCCATCCAAAACAATAATCGCCTTTTACACTGATGCTATTATGGGCAGTTATAAGGTAGGTCTGAAAGTATTTCATACACACTAGTCACTGTGTGTTATCCCTATAGATAAATACTGTATTATTAGTTCCATTATTCAGACTAGAAAAATGAGGTACAGGTCAGTTAGGACTTGCCTGTGGCCACATAGGGAATTTTGTGGCAGCGCCAGGAAGAGAACTTGAGTGTCTTGAATCACAATCACTTGCTTTACTCAAAAATCTATCATTCCTCACATTAATTAGGCACAGCAGTGAGAGTTAATTATAAAATCTCCTATAGCTCTACATTTTCTTGCTTTTGTGGGTTTGAGACAAGAGCATTAGAAATACTTTAATAAAACATGTAAGTAATCTTAATGCATTGTTTAATTTCTTGTGTAAATGTGTCCTGTTTCTACTATAAATAGCTGATAATTTCAGCTAAGAAATCATTTTTACATAGAGAATGTTTGAGAGACATAATGCAGGAGTCTGTAGGCACAGTTTAGACATGAAAAGCCAAATATCTTTCATATGCTCATATATGGCTTTAAAAAGGACAAAGAATGCATTGTTGAAAAATGTTTTCAGTGAAAATAATGCCATGAGTTAAAATATGGCTCTTTAGCAATAAAATGTTTGATGTAGCTGGTCTGATCATTGTTTTTAAAAGAGAAGTATATATTTCCTTTTGCTGTTTGAAAAGCTTGTACTGTCTTGTACTGATAGATGATATCTGGTTGCAATTCCTTTCTGATTGGATGGTATTTGAAAAGTTGTTCTTTCACCGAAGTGGAAAGTAGTTACAACATTTGAGGTTTTATCAATTATGTCATATCAATTTATGTAATTCTGTCAATTAGTTTGTTTAATTAGTGATCTTAATTTTGATAACTTGGAAACACTGTTTCACATTTATCTTGTATTAGGCATTCATTCTGAAAGAAAAAGCTTTCTGATCTTAGGGTACTTTTTCACTGCTTAGAAAGAATATCTTTTCTAATCAAAAAGTATGTTGTGTACAGCTGATACGGAATTTCTGTTGATGCAATGCTACAGCAGATGTTCTTAAAAAGGCTTTTCCTTCTCATATTTACTTTAATTGATCTTCTCTTCCCCTTTGTTCAGTTCAAATGGAACCATCTATCTGGCTTGCCTGATTGTGGTACAAAGCTGCCTTTTCAGGGGTGGGGGAGGTTGATTAAAATCTAATAGATTTTCAGTCCTTCCGTTTCTGCCTACTGTGCTGAAGTAGCCTTCCTAACAGCTGTGTTCAGTGCCACCATTGCACACATGCTCTGACACAGGTTTGGTCACTAGATGCATGCATGCGCAAACTACAACCCACTGGATGCTCAGCCTGCACCATAAATCACCCTTCTCATTACTGTAGATGGAGCCCCCATCGAGTGCAGCTCTGTTGAACACAAAGATGTGAACCCCTTTTCACATCTGTCAGTCAGTCTCTCTCACACACACATTCACACATGTTCATGCATTAGACCACACGAGTTCTGTTACTTTTTGGTCGGGATTTCCCTGTGGGGAAAAAGGGACAGGATTTTCCCCATAAGGTAAAATTTTGGCCCGAGATCTGCATTGCAGACTTCCATTTTCCAGAGAGCTTATGCCAGCAGCCGTCACTCTAAACTGGCAATCTGCCCACAGTCTCCTGTCCTATGAAAAATGTGTTACCAAATCCATACTACATATCCTTTGTGTTTTGATGGTGGAGCTTCAAAATTGTGTAAGGTTTGCCCCCAAAGTAGATATTCAGTCAAATATGTGGGTTGTTTGTATGCTTAAATCTGAAATGGATGAATTTGGAGTTTTAAACTACAGCCAGTTTGATGTGGAACAACTTATTCTTGAGAATCTATAGATTCTCTATGTAACCAAGAGGGAGCTGTCTGCATTTATCAAGTCTTTAGCTTCTTATTAATTCAGTAATTGTTAGCCTGTTCCTGCACTCCTTACTCCCAGGCCTGATTTAGGCAAAACACCAATTGATTTCATTTGGTTTTTGGTGGGCATTCTGTTTAAAGACTGAAGGGTCGGCCCTCTCTGGCTGAGTTTGTACAAATACGACTCTAAACTTCACAACCAGCTCTTCTGATTTTTCTGTGACGCTGCTGGGAAATACATCCGATCATCATGGCTCATTTCTGTTACGAAATGCCGAGTGGCCTTTGGCTGTTTTTCCCTTTGGCAGTCAGCAAATCATATGCAATTACATTTTGTGGACTGTAGGCGCAGGTTGCGGTTGAGTGTGCAGACCGAGAGTGCATTCCACAATTGACAGAGCAAATATGGATTAACTTCAGATAATTTTCCTGTGAAGGTTAATTAGGAGTTCCCCCATCTGGCACTTAGAAAATTGAAAGATGACTGGGACCCCTAGGTGGAACTTCAGGTCATATACAAGTTAAACACTAGCCCAGGTTGACAGACTGCAGTTCAGATTTTCCTCAATATGCTTTTATTGGGGCTGCCAGTGGAGGGCCAGCAAGCCTCCAGTCTGTGAGCTTAATAGCAGGTGCATTCCTAGTGTGGGGCATGCTGTTGGTTTCGGTTTTTATACTCCTGTCATCACCACAATGTATGAGTGCCTTACAGGATTGAGAGATTATTTTTAGTCGGACTACAGAGGAATGGAGGACCATTGTATTTCTCTGTGTGTTCTTTCCCCACATGGTTTTCCTCCTGCAGCTGTTGCCATGTCACAAGGTCCTGACCCTTCCACCAAGTTTCCATTTTCACAAAGGAATGTAGCTGATAATCCTCCCATGGAAAGGTCCCAAAACCAAAAGGGTGTCTGCTTGATATGCCATAAATGCCACTGCCCTGAGAATGTGCAGCTATCTACTGATACTTTGGGACTCTATGTGTGAATCTTCATACATGCGGACTGAAATTCTTAGGTTCCCAAGCAAAAAGCCTTCCCACACCTTATACAGTCCTGAAAGGTCTGTTCACAATAGCAGTCACTGCAGTCTTGGAAACAGGGTGCTGAAAGGGGGCACCCTGGGCACCCCTTCTTCCACACTGGCCCACAGAGCAGAGCCAGTGCAACCTGCTCTTTCCTAATTGAATGGAGCAGATTGCACCTTCCACTGTGGGCAAGGAGTAGCTCCAGAACAATTATGCCTCTCAGAAACACCTTCCTCAGTGCCGCTGCCACCTCACACACAGGGCTGTGGAATTTAAGCCACAATCTAGCCTTTAGGGTTTAAACTACTTTACGTAATCTTTCCTAACCTTAATACCCATGATCATAAAAGCAAGTTTAGTATGTAATACAGCAAAGCATTTGTTAGAATTCTCTCAGTCTGTGCTAAACCTAAGTATTGGAAAATCAGTAAATACACTGTAACAATTCAAAACAAATAACAAGACAAGAAAAGTCTTTTTCTTTAAGAACTAATGGTCTCATAATTTCATTTCTTCTTGATTTTTGTTTTATATTTGACAAGCAAAAGATTATAGAATTGCACCATTTCTCTGTGAATTGACGTGTACATATTTTTTGAAAAGAGAAATGTTAAAGCTAGGGAAAGATGTTTTTAAAAAGCTAACAGACATTTTGCTTGACTGGATTTATATTAAGAGCTATAGAAAAATGTATAGATGTATATCTTTTCTGTAGAGCAATTGTAAAACATCTCATAAATTTTAGTACTTAGGAATTTTATTTTTGACTCCAAGAAAATGAAGCTTCCAGATTGTAGTAAACAGCTCTTATACTTAAATACTTTAATAAATTACCCTTTGCAGTTTTCATAATGTTGTTTTTATTGTTGATTGTACTGAACAAAATATTCCTAAAGTAAGGTGAACAGTGCTTTTAATTGCAGCTTTTCCCATTTTGAATGATAAAACACCACTGTTCTGGTGCACTGCCAGGAGTGCTTGATTGATAATATCTGTCTCGGATGTCACCCTGAGAGAAAAGAATAAAACCTCAGTAGATTCGGTGCATTGCAGCTGTCTAGCTTAGCTCTAATTTCTCTGGCCCACTGACGTCATTGGGAGGTTTCAAACCAGTCCAGTGTGTCTAGTAAACTTGCACATAAATGAAATGAAGAAACAGAAAGATACAGATTCCTAATTCAATGTTCCGAGCAAGCTGAGGATCTTTTTCTCTGTACAATGCTTGGCATCCCTCTCCTCGTATTCTGCTCTTATTAAAAATATTAAATCTTACCGAAAATACCCCCCAAAAGTGGGGAAATGCTTTTAACAAAATGCAAGTGTTAGAAAACAATTATAAAGCTGTCAAACAGCAGCTTTAGGGTGAAAGGTCCACATTTCTAAAACTTCTCAGACCTGTTCCCAGGTCTTTGTAGAAGCTGGAGTTTGTGTGTGTTTTAGCTATCCTGTCATAATGGTATCAACTGGTAGAGACAAATCATCTGTAGCTAATTCACAACAATAGAGATTGCATCCTTTTCTCTTGGAAAACTTGTGTTTAGTTAATTTTAATGTCTTTCATACAATAATTACTTTTAAAAAAAATCAACCAGGGTATTTCCCCAGGATTATCTGTAATTCTTTAAATAATTATTATAGAAAGGATAAAAACACACACACAGGCTAGAGAGAGAGCTGCAAAAACAAAGAACCTGATTTTGCCTTGTATAGTGTGTATATATGTACCAAATGACTCTCTCTGCCTGAAATGCTTGTAATGAACATTTTCAAGGTGCCATCATGCAACATTTTAATAACATTACAGTATGTTAACATAAACCAGCTATGGCCTTTTTAAGATCTGGTGATACTGAAATGATTTATATTCATTAGTAAAGCTAGACTGGCACTAGCTCATTATAAGCTTGTGTTACTGAGACATAGCTAAAAATTACATAAATTCAGATAAACTATTTATCTCAATGCACCTGGATTAACTGTTTTTGTGGTTGTTGGGTTTTTTGGTTTTTTTTTGTTTATTGTACAAATACTTTAGAATACAATGTTCTGACAATGAAATGTGATAATCTGGATGCATAATACAACATGAAAACCAATGTAGCAATCTGTATTCTTACAATAGATGTTAGTGTACATGGTTCTGTATACATTATGAGCCTCAAGACATAAGACCATAATATAACAAAACTAAAGATGACTCACTATAAATTGGAGGATGATCAGGAAGTTAGGGCATGGCTCTCCTCTTGCTCACACCAGTCCTGGGCCATGCCTACACTACACGTGCTGTAGCGGTATAGCTACAATGCCGAGCCCACAGTGTAGACACCGACTACAGTGACAGAAGGGGTTTTCCCATTGCTGTAGATCTCGACCTCCCCACTACAGTGACTAGGTTTGTCAACCTAGCTGCACCTAAACCAGGGGTTAGGTTGGCATAGCTACAGTGCTCAGGGGTGCTGGGTTTGATTGATAATGTCTGTCTTGGATCGGATGTCACCCCAAGAGGAAAGAATAAAACCTCAGTACTCTTGGTGCAATGCAGTTCTCTAGCTTAGCTTTAATTTCTCTGGCCCATCTGGATTTTTCACGTTCCTGAGCGCTGTAGCTGAGTTGCCCTACATTTTAAGTGTACGTTAGGCCTTAATCAGAAATAATTCCATTGTAGTCCAAATCTCACCAGAGCAAATCTGATGGAAGTGGAAGTTAAATCGTGTCCACAGTATTGTCAGTGCTTAATTTGAAGCCCAGGCACCTCTAGGCTTGGCAGTTCATAGCCCCGGCACCTCTGGGCTTGCTGCATCAGTTATTAAAGAAAAAAAGTCTATTTTTTGCTCTGAAATGTGTTTTTCTTAAAATTCTCAACCCAGTACTACCCATCAGGGCCATTACCAGGGTGGGATGAGCGGGCCAGCTGGCCAGAGTGCAAAGCCAGGGGGTGGGAAAATGGGGTGGATGAAACAGAAGTGGTAGGGTGTAGAGCCCTGCAGTGGGTTTGGGATCCTGCAGGTCCCATTACCATACCAGAAGCCATCCTTACTTCTATGCTGCTGCTGGCGATGGCACTGCCTTCAGAGCTGGGCATTCGGCCAGCCACTGCTACTCTCCGGCTGCCCAGCTCTGAAGGTAGCGCTGCCACCAGCAGCAGCACTGTGCTGCAGCTAGCGATGGCACTGCCTTCAGAGCTGGGCATTCGGCCACCCACTGCTACTCTCCGGCTGCCCAGCTCTGAAGGTAGCGCTGCCACCAGCAGCAGCACTGTGCTGCAGCTAGCGATGGCGCTGCCTTCAGAGCTGGGCACCCAGATGTTGCAGAGGAGCCAATGACACAAGAAGCAAAGAGAAGGAAGATAGCCTGCAAATATGGCTATTTGATTAATTTTTCTGGAGAAGTAAAGCACAAAGCTGTATCCTATTGGAGTATAGAATATCAGGGTTGGAAGGGACCTCAGGAGATCATCTAGTCCAACCCCTTGCTCAGAGCAGGACCAATCCCCAGACAGATTTTTGCTCCAGATCCCTAAATGGCCCCTTCAAAGATTGAGCTCACAACCCTGGGTTTAGCAGGCGAATGCTCAAACCGCTGAGCTATCCCTCCTCCCCAAGCTATCTTTCTCAAGCACTGCAGGATTGGGGTAAGGAAAAATCTTAAATCTTTTTTTTTTTTTTAATTTCAGTCCATACTGAAATACCGTATAATTTGTTGATTTCTATTAACAATGCTCCTTAATATAGAAAACAAAGTAGACATAGTTAACTACTTTTATTGATTATTGATTTATTTAAAAGTTGTTACTGTGATGTACCATAGCCCTGGTTGTAAGTATTAGTACAATATAATACTACAGTTATGGTTATTTCAGCTGAACGGACAATGCTTGTGTGTTTGGAGTGGGGAGGTATGTTACAGGAGGTCAGGGAAAGAGGGAGGTGGGAGAATAATATTCTGTAATAACACTGGGGAGAAAGCAAAGGTGGATAGCTCAGTGGCTAGAGAATATATTCAGACTTTTTTAATTTATTTTTTCTGTAGTTGCTTTTAATTTATTTTTCTGCACAAGCTACTACTTTGTATACAATATAGAATACGTGACTGTAAACATCTAACACTCCTACGTACTATAGGCTACTCTTTCAAATAAACTTGTGATGACTGAACGTGCAATGGTACTATTCTCATTGATAATTGGTAATGACAATAACACTGCCGCACATTGAAAGTCATAAGTTTAAAATTTAAAATTAAATCATTGCTTGAGCCCCAGCACCTCTTTCATTACAAATTTAGCACTGAATAATGTATTTCCAAACAGTGGAGAAGAAATGTTAACAATATATTGTTTACTTTAAAACACCTTATTGGAAAGCTTATTCAAGATAGAAATAAATACATTGTTTAACAGTGTTCTCCTTGTTTAAAATCTTACATCATACTGTATGTACTGTTAGCCAATATAGACCATGACAAAGTTGGTGACAACTTTGTATGGTAGAGTACTTTGTTTAAATGGTAATGGCCAAATTCCAGCCTGGCCATTGCACTGATGGGGAGCACATGCACTGCCTGCTTGGTGTGTCCTGTGTCATAAGGATAATGCCTGCACCGAGCCCAGTGCCGTCTCAAACACGTTCAGTCGGACAGGCCCCAGAGGAGCCCCCAACCTGCGAAGAGACACAGGAAGGGCTAGAGGATGAAGCACACAAGGCCCTAACCTCCTTGTCCTCGCCAGATGAAGCCGTGGCGGGCATGGCGGTATCAGGGCTTCCCCCGATCGACCATAGGGTGCACCAAGCGTTGCTCCGCAGGGTAGCCCAGAATTTGGGCCTGCAGGCGGAGGAGATGGTAGAGCAGGAGGATCCCACGGTTGACATCCTAAGCCCTGAAGGTCCCTCCAGAATCGCGCTCCCGCTCATAAAAACAATCCAATCTAATTATAAGACAGTCTGGCAGACGCCAGCCTCCAGTGCACCGACAGCAAAGGGCGTAGAGAGGAAGTACTTTGCCCCTTCCAAAGGTTATGACTTCCTCTTCTGTCATCTGACACCCTGTTCACTGGTTGTCTTTGCGGTCAACGAATGGGAACGATGTGGGCAGCAAGCTCCAGCCCCTAAAGCCAAGGAGGCAAAGCGCCCAGGCAGGAAGATCTATTCCTCTGGGGCCTCCAATTGAGGATCGTGAATCAGCAAGCGATCCTGAATAGACACAATTTCAATTCCTGGGCAGCAGTATCCAAATGTAAGGACTCCTTACCCCAGGGCTCTCAGCCTGAGTTCACAGCCCTTGTGGATGAGGGAAAAGCCGCAACCCAACCTGATGCTGGTAACAAACGCGTCAGACCTTGGCTGGGGGGCACACTTGAGGGGACGCAGGGCTTGTGGTCCAGGGACGAAATGTCGCTCCACATCAATGTAAAAAGAACAGGAGTACTTGTGGCACCTTAAAGACTAACAAATTTATTTTAGCATGAGCTTTCGTGAGCTGCAGCTCACTTCTTCGGATGCATAGAATGGAACACACAGACAGGAGATATTTATACATACAGAGAACATGAAAAGGTGGAAGTATGCATAACAACAGGAAAAGTCTAATCAATTGAGATGAGCTATCATCAGCAGGAGGAAAAAAAACTTTTTGAAGTGATAATTAAGATGGCCCATAGAAGGTGTGAGGAGAACTTAACATAGGGAAATAGATTCAATTAGTGTAATGACCCAACCATTCCCAGTCTCTGTTTAGGCCAAAGTTAATTGTATCTAATTTGCATATTAATTCGAGTTCAGCATTTTCTCTTTGGAGTCTGTTTTTGAAGTTTTTTTGTTGCAAAATTGCCACCTTC
This sequence comes from Mauremys mutica, assembly GCF_020497125.1. Taxonomy (NCBI): domain Eukaryota; kingdom Metazoa; phylum Chordata; order Testudines; family Geoemydidae; genus Mauremys; species Mauremys mutica. The sequence goes on from NC_059079.1 coordinate 18,693,216, forward strand.
AAGTCTGTCACTGAGTGGTTAGAGAGGTTGAAGTGTTCTCCCACTGGTTTTTGAATGTTATGATTCCTGATGTCAGATTTGTGTCCATTTATTCTTTTGCGTAGAGACTGTCTGGTTTGGCCAATGTACATGGCAGAGGGGCATTGCTGGCACATGATGGCATATATCACGTTGGTAGATGTGCAGGTGTACGAGCTCCTGATTGCGTGTCTGATGTGATTAGGTCCTATGATGGTGTCACTTGAATGGATATGTGGACAGAGCTGGCATCGGGCTTTGTTGCAAGGATAAGTTCCTGGGTTAGTGTTTATGTTGTATGGTGTGCGGTTGCTGGTGAGTATTTGCTTCAGGTTGGGAGGCTGTCTATAAGCGAGGACTGGCCTGTCTCCCAAGATCTGTGAGAGTGAGGGATCATCTTTAAGGATAGGTTGTAGATCTTTGATGATGCGCTGGAGAGGTTTTACTTGGGGGCTGTAGGTGATGGCTAGTGGCGTTCTGTTGTTTTCTTTTTTAGGCTTGTCCTGTAGTAGGTGGCTTCTGGGTACTCTTCTGGCTCTGTCAATCTGTTTTTTCACATCAGCAGGTGGGTATTGTAGTTTTAAGAATGCTTGATAGAGATCTTGTAGGTGTTTATCTCTGTCTGAGGGATTGGAGCAAATATGGTTGTATCTTAGAGCTTGGCTGTAGACAATGGATCATGTGGTGTGTCCGGGATGGAAGCTGGAGGCATATAAGTAAGTATAGCGGTCAGTGGGTTTCCGGTATAGGGTGGTATTTATGTGACCATCGCTTATTAGCACAGTAGTGTCTAGAAAATGGACCGCTTGTGTGGATTGGTCTAGGCTGAGGTTGATGGTGGGATGGAAATTGTTAAAATCACGGTGGAATTCTTTTCCATGAGTTCAGATGATGAAGATGTCATCAATGTGTAGCGCAAGTAGAGTAGGGGTTCAGGTAGCTCAGGGCAGTTCGCCTCACCTGCCAGACCTTTCACACTACTTTAGAAGGGCACAGCGTGACAGTTATGACAGACAACACTACCGCCATGTTTTACATAAACAAGCAGGGTGGAGACCATTCCTCTCCCCTCTGCCATGAGGCATTTCTCCTGTGGTACTTTTGTATAGCCTGCTCAGTGCAACTGGTAGTGTCGTACCTTCCGGGGGAACGAAACAAGCGGGCTGACCGCCTCAGCAGGTCATATTAAATGCACGAATGGACGATGAGATCAGATGTCCTGCAGTCGATCTTCCGGAGGTGGGGATTTCCCCAAATGGACCTCTTTGCCACCAAAGACAACAGCCAATGCCCTCAGTTTTGTTCTTTCCAAAACCACAGCCCGGGCTTGGTGGCAGATGCCTTCATGATTCTGTGGGGCGGGAGTCTGAAGTAAACCATCCCACCACTCCCTCTCATTCACAGAGTCCTCCTCAAGGACCGCAGGGACAAAGCGGTGATGATTCTCATCGCACCAGGTTGGCCACGCCAGCATTGGTTTGCGACCTTGCTGGAACTGTCAGCGACCGCCCCGATTGTCCTGCCCCTGCACCGAGATCTCATCACGCAGGACAGCGGATGCCTGCTCCACCTGAACGTGCAATCTCTGTGTCTCATGGCATGGAATCTCTGTGGTTGAACGCTGTGGAGAGTCAGTGCTCCCTTCAGGTTCGCCAAATTCTTCTCGGTAGTAGGAAGCCTTCCACTAGGGCAACATACCTCGCCAAGTGGAAGAGGTTCGCCTGCTGGTGTGAACCAAAGCTCATACAGCCTCTTCAGGCCTCTGTCCCAGTCATACTGGAATACCTGCTGTACCTCAAACATCAAGGTCTCACCCCCTCCTTGATTAGACTACATCTGGCTGCCATTTCGGCATTCCACCCAGGGGAGTCTGGGCAGTCTGTGTTTTCCAACCCCATAGTTCCTCAAGGGGCTGGAGAGGGGGTTTCCCTATTCGCACCTGCCGGTCCCTCCATGGAACCTTAACCTGATCCCGACTAAGCTCATGGGACCCCTTTTTGAGCCCCTAGCCTCTTGCTCTTTCAAGCACCTCACCTGGAAGGTGGCATTTTTTGTGGCCATTACGTCTGCAAGGCGGGTGTCAGAACTGAGGGCCCTCACTTCGGAACCCCCGTATAGAGTTTTTTATAAAGACAAGGTGCAACTTAGGCCACACCCTAAATTCCTCCCTAAGGTAGTTTCGCAATTTCACATGGGACAGGACATTTGTTTGCCAGTATTCTTTCCCAAACCACACACGGACCTGAGACACCGCAGCCTGCATACTCTAGATGTCCGTAGGGCCCTGGCGTTCTGGAGCGAACTAGATCTTTCTGTAGTTCGGCACAGTTGTTTGTCGCCTTTGCAGAGAGAATGAAAGGTCTCCCTGTGTCAGCAAAGTGGATATCATCGTGGATCGTGGATTGTATCTGCGCATGTTACGCGCTTGCCAAGGTGCCAGCCCCGATGATCACCGCTCACTCGACTAGGGCTCAAGCATCCTCGACTGCTTTCTTGGCGCAGGTTCCGCTCCAGGAGATCTGTAAAGCAGCCACCTGGTCGTTGGTGCACACATTCACAGCCCACTACGTGGTCCATCAACAGGCCAGAGAGGATGTGGCAGTCGGCAGGGCTGTGCTCCAATCAATTGTGAGTCACCTAATGTGTAATGGACGTGAACAATCACTCGAAGAAGAAAAACTGGTTACCTACCTTTTTGTAACTGTTGTTGCTCTTTGAGATGTGTTGTTCACGTCCATTACACTTCCCACCCTCCTTCCTCTCTGTCGGAGTCGCCGGCAAGAAGGAACTGAGGGAGGGTTGGGTCAGCAGGGGTATATATGCTGCAGCGCGGGGCGCCACTTTGGGGGGGGCCCTGCCAGCCCAACGGGAGCCGCTAAGGGAAAAAGTTTCTGACATCTGTGCACGCGGCGCGCACACACCTAATGTGTAATGGACGTGAACAACACATCTTGAAAAACAACAGTTATTAAAAGGTAGGTAACCAGTTTATCCCGTGGGTATGGGAGTGGCTCCTCATACACTTGGCCCATTAGCAGGCAGGATGAACCCTAATGGAATTGGATCGCTAGCTATATTTAAATACTGCACAGCATTGCAGAATAACTCATTATTGAAATTCTTAGTATGTTAGGAAGAACAATCTGGAAGCATTAGGAGGTTTTTTAATTAACAGTTAAAGTTTGACACAGTTTTATTAGGAACTGAACACAAGATTTTATAATGGAAAGTGTTGAGCACCCTTATCTATAGGTGTCACACCTGCACTGCCTTTAATTAAAAAAAAATTCTACCAACCACTGTAATTTTTTTCAACCAATGTATTTAAAACAGCACTAATACATTGTTTTATTCACTATAACAGATAGCTGCAGAGATTCCCTTACAAACTGGGACTGTGAAAATTCAAGTTTTTGGTAAAACCTCCTAGTTATTAACCTCTGAAAAAAAAGATTTATAAAGCAAATCCTGACAGAGCTTTAAGAACTATACATCTGCATTACAAAACAGACAGTACTAAAATACATGGGTACACAGAAGCCATCAGTTCCTGGAAAATGTAAAGCCCGTTTTTGAAGTTCTTTGAGATTTGGCTAGTCTGCGGAGTCCAGAAATCTCCTTTACAGTGCATTTCCTGGGATGATAGGCTTCTTCATCATTTGTAGAAACTGCACAATTGTTCTGCAGTTCAAGATATTTATAGAATATATTAGGGCGGTCAATCTATTAAAAAGATTAATCGCGCTGTTAATAATAGAATACCATTTATTTAAATATTTTTTGATGTTTTCTACATTTTCAAATATATTGATTTAAATTATAACACAGAATACAAAGTGTACGGTGCTCACTTTATTTTTGATTACAAGTACTTGCACTGTACAAAAACAAAAGTTGGCATTCTATTGTTTAACAGTGCGATTAAAACTGTGATTAATCACGATTAATTTTTTTTAGTTAATCCCATGAGTTAACTGCGATTAATCGACAGCCCTAGTATATATTAAATTTAGGGACCAGATGTCCCAATTTTATAGAGACAGTCCCGATTTTTGGGGCTTTTTCTTATATAGGCTCCTATTACCCCCAACCCCGTGTCCTGATTTTTTACACTTGTTGTCTGGTCACCCTAATTAAATTACATAAAAAGTATATTAAAAGAACATTAAGGTTGCAAAGTCAAGCACCTAATAGTTAAGAAATGCCAGATTCAAGGTTGCTTGTGCAACCTTAATTTTGCCCTTATGGGCATATGTATTATGATAGTCTTTAATTACATATTCACATACTATTTTTACACAGAACCCCTTCCTCATTCAGTAAACGAGACGGCCCCTAGAACCCCCACTTCCACGTCTCTCCTCACTTCTCTGCATTCTGTGTCAGGTGGCTTCCTTCTTCTCCTCAGGGCCAGCAATGGGAGTACTGGGAGGACAAGAGAGAGATGGCCTCCTAGCTATTAGTTCTGGAGCCTAGCCCAGAGCAGAAATTGCAGGGAAAGTCCTGAGCAGTCCATGCAACCCTGGATTGGCTCATGCTCTGTCTGGGTGGATGGTGCACATAGAGTTCAGTCACATATAGGAGCTGTGATGGGATGGAGTATGCCCAGTATAAATGGAAACCTTGGAGAATTTAGCAGCCAAATGCTAGCAACTCTCTAATGAGCATGTGCAAATTATGATTCTTATTGAAGGCCATAATTTGGCCAAATTAAGGTGTTCTTTCCCCCCTCAGGAACTGCAAAAGGCACATCCCTGACCCCAGGATGCCCCCTAGGCTAAATTTTAAGTCCCTACTCCAAAGCCTGGTGGAGCTAGAGGTTTTCAGAAAAAATTCTGACCACTCGTTCATTAATATGGGGAAAACAACTTACTTTTCTCTCATCTTGTTCTCGGAATGGCTAACAGTTTTTGCAAAAGCTTGTCCAAGAAAATTCAACCTGAGGCAGACACCCTGTCATGGAAAATTTCAGCCCAGCAGTTGAAGTTTGACAACATTTTATTAGGAACTGAACTCAAAGTCTTATAATGGGAAATGTTAGATAACCTTCTCTATAAGTGTCACACCTACACTGTCTTTAATTTAAAAAATTGTTAATGCAGAGTTAAGGTGGTACAGTTAAAGGAACTGAAAATCATTAACAAAAAACAAACAAAAAACCTTCTATTTGTTAACATTTAAGAACTTTATACGGAACAGCATCAACCTCCTTTATATTTTGTTATTTTGGTGATCTTTTGCCTTTATTTCCTTTTGGCCTATCTGGATTATGTAGCCGCATGGAACTGGTATTTATAATACAAATGTCAGATGTGGACTTAAATACTGAAAAGAGTCTGTTAAACCTCCTATGCTTAACAAACTGTTTCATTTTCCATAGAGTTGATGGAGTTAATCTCTGCTGTGGAGAAAAATGCATCTAGATAAAACACCACATGCTTTGCCCCAGGATTTACTATAAAATTGCAAATAGATTTTTGTTAACACTTTCTGCAGGTATTGGTCCTGAAAAGCTGGGGAACACTACGATCTTCTGCTCATAAACATACTTTTCTATATGAAGGGAAAGAAACATTAGATACATTAACAAGATGAGAAAGGAAATTAAATTCATTACTCAAAAATGGCAAGTCCTTTTTAAAGTGTATTTTACAAGAGGTTGCACAATGAAAAAGTAATTAAAAATCTGAGCATGTAAGAGAATACTTTGATAATATGAACATATATAAGTCAACTAGATGATATATCCTAGGAGATTTGAGAATCAGTTAACAGGCCTAGTTTACTACAGATAATTATTTTTGAAAGTCAGGGAGAGCTAGGGAGAAAGTAAAAATTGGAAGAAAAGCAAATAGCTGATTTTTTTAAGTGACAGAGTGGTCCTGTTAGATTAGTGTATATCATTAGTAAAACTGTATTAAGAGACCATTTGCCATATAGGCCCAAATGCTGAAGTCCTTACCTAGGCACAGAAATCCCTTTGACTTCAATGAGAGTTTTGCATCAGTAAGGAACTCAAGGCTTGGTCCATAGCAGGGAGTAGAACTAGGAACAAACAGTAGCACATGCGATTGCTTTGTTTATATAGAGAGTCACAGAAGTAGCGGAGGAAGTGAACATTGCAGGTGATATATATTTGGAGTTTAGTAAAGCATGAAATCTGTCTTCAGATGTTCCAATTGGTTTTGATAGGGGAGGAACTATCATGTGGACTGACAACTGGCTGAAAGGCTGTTAAAATTAGCTGGCTAATGCTCCAAGACTTAGTGAAAATCAACATTAACGATCCAGCAAGATCCTCAGCCAGTTCTTTAAAAACTCTTGCATGACAGTTATCTGGACCTACTGATTTAAAAATGTCTAACTTTATAAGCTGCTGTTTAACATCCTCCTGAGAAACTAGTGAAATGGAAAGAGTGTTGTTATCATCATATAAGACTACATCATCTGTTTTTTCCCCTCAAATACTGAACAAAAATATTGACCAAACAACTCTGCCTTTTCTGCATTATTATTGATAATTCTACCTTTTTCATCAAGAAATGGACCAATTCCGTTGTTAGGATTCATTTTTGTTCCTAATATATTCAAAAAACTCCTCATTATTGTCCTTAACTCTGCTGGCCGTAGATTATTCCTTCTGTCCCGTTGTTTTCCTTATCTGTTTTCTACAATTCCTAGCTTCTAATTTATATTCTTTAATATTAACTTCCCCTTTCTTCTGCTTGTTACATATATATTTTATAGCTGCCTTCACTTCTGCTCGAAAGAAGGTACGTTTCTCAATTGTGGAATTGTGGCTTTTTGGGCATCTAGTAGTGATTATTATCACTATTATTATTCTCCTATGTTTGGCACTGGGGAGGCCATACCTGGAGTATTGCATCCAGTTTTGGTCCCCCCACTACAGAAGGGGTGTGGACAAATTGGAGAGAGTCCAGCGGAGGGCAACGAAAATGATTAGGGGGCTGGGGCACATGACTTACGAGGAGAGGCTGAGGGAACTGGGGTTATTTAGTCTGCAGAAGAAGAAGAGTGAGGGGGGATTTGATAGCTGCTTTCAACTACCTGAAGAGGGGATTCCAGAGAGGATGGAGCTTTGCTGTTCTCAGTGGTGGCAGATGACAGAACAAGAAGCAATGGTCTCAAGTTGCAGTGGGGGACGTCTAGGTTGGATGTTAGGCAGGGGTGAAAGTAAGTCCAAAGACTTACTGGTATGGGGGCTGGCTCTGGCCACCCCAGAAGGGGCTGGGCCTCGGGCAGAGCTGGGGCGGGTCAGCGTCCCCCAGCTAGCTCATCTGCACTGCCCGGGGCTCCCCACCACTGCCCCATGCTTTAACATCACTCCCCTTCCCTGTCGGCAGCCCCGCTGCTACGGACCCTTTAAAGCTGCCCCTTTTGCGCCCCACATCAGCGGCCGTGCCGGCAGGGTCCGTACTAGCAGGGCCGCCAATAGGGAAGGGGAGTGACCTTAAAACGCTGCTTCAGCAGCGCTTTCATTTGGGCCAGTACTGGCTTCTTACCGGTATGCTGTACCAGCCCATACCGTCTCACTTTGACCCCTGATATTAGGAAACACTATTTCACTAGGAGAGTGGTGAAGCACTGGAATAGGTTACCTAGGGAATTGGTGCAATCTTCATCCTTAGAGGTTTTTAAGGCCCGGCTTGACAAAACCCTGGCTGGGATGATTTCGTTGGTGTTGGTCCTGCTTTGAGCAGGGGGTTGGACTAGATGACCTCCTGAGGGTCTCTTCCAACCCTAATCTTCTATGATTCTATGATAATAAAGTGTTCTTACATAACTCTCAACTATCATTCACATTTTTCTGATTAAAATCTTCCTCTCGGCTTATTTGGCACATAATTGTTTTCACCTTTGTGAAATTGGGCCTTTTAAAGCACTGAGTATATATGGTATTGGTCAGGACTTTATTCTGTTTGCACATTATAAATGTGATCAAGGAGTGATCACTTTATGCCTAAGATACCGGTAATTTTTAGTTCTGTGATCAGTTTTTCTTCATTTGTTAAGACAGATTCTAATATGGAATTCCCCTGTGTCGGATGCAACACCATTTGAGTTAGGAAATTGTCATCTGTAATATTTATGAATTATAATTTTGTCATACTGGAAGCAGGAGACCTTCAGAATATGTCTCGAACTGAAGTTCCCCATGATCTCATGGCATTTTTCCCTACACGTTTTAGATAAGTGCCTAAGGAGCACCTTGAATGATTGGAAGATGAGTAAAGAGATGACAGAGAATGTTCTACTGCCAGCCCGCTCCCGGGTTTTAAAATTAAAAAAGTTCATGGAGGATAAGTCCATCAGTGGCTATTAACTAAGATGCTCAATGATGCAACCCCGTGCTCTGGATGTGTCTAAACCTCTGACTGCCAGAAGCTGGGACTGGATAACAGTAGATGGGTCACTCGATAAATTGCCCTGTTCCATTCACTCCCTCTGAAGCATCTGGCACTTGCCATTGTCAGAAGACAGGATACTGAGCTAGATGGACCATTGGTCTTACCCAGTCTAGACATTCTGATGTTTATGTTCTCCCTTTTAAATTGAGCAGGCTCCAGCTCAAGCACCTCCACTGATGACAACTTTGGCAGTGTGGTATCAGGAGAGAGTGAGTATTTCAAGTTGGAAATTCCCAAATCATTGACAGCTTTATAGGTTAAAACCAATCCCTGAAATTCAATCAGGAAACTAGCAGGAAGCAAGTGCAAATCGTGCAACACCTAATCTGGCAGCTAACACATTTGAAGCCATTTAGAAACTTGGCGCCAAAGCCAACATATAAGACAGTAATTCCATTGCCCAAAGGACAGAGGCAGATGATATCTAGAAAAAGATTTTGGCTTCAGAGCTAGCAAATGGTACCACCACAGCTGCTCATGTTGTACAGAGGATTGTTGTTACTAGCTAAAATATCCTCATAGGCCCAGTAAACAGTTTTTGTCCATTAGGGACTGAATTACTGGCAGACAAGACAATGAAACAAAGCCAGTTGCCTGATACCATGAGAACATTTAAGTGGGTTTCTACTTAAAAGTAAAGGGTGCATAGCTGGATACGCCTTAAGTTAACTCACTGGTCTATGTTTTCTACAAAGATCATCTCTGTAATGAAGAAAATTTTCAATCTACCAAGAGATAATGTAACGAGGAAATTTTTTTGAACAGCTTACACAATATAAGAGAGAATGGAAATATTTTATAGCTGATGGCACCTCTAAAAGTGATTAAAATGAGAAATGCAAAAGGCAGATTTCCTGAGGCTGAAAGATGCAATGAAGCATTTATGTTCATTTAGTACTGACATTTTGCACAAAAATTCACATGAACACAACTTTCACAGCTACCGTTTTAGTCAAAATATGGTTGATGTCAGCTACACAAGTAATACTTTGGGAGAAGGAAGTGGAACCAGTAAGAAGCACATGTGCCTGTGTCTCAGTTTGAATGTGTTGTCTGTTGGTGTGATCATGGTCGGTCTATGGTGACTAGCAATGGTAGAGGCTGGATCTTAGCTTTTCAGCAACATTCAAGGAGTTTCAAAGGCAATTTTCATTGCCAGAAAGACAAGCAACTGTTTAATTTTTGAGTAACTCCCTGTTTTCTTGTTAAACAACTAAATTGGATTCTTAGCCACCTATGGACATTCAGAAACCGTTTTTGGTTTGGCAGGTGACTGTGGTAAGGCCTGAATATTTTGAACAGATAATTAGAAAAGAAATGTGTCTCTTCTGAGTGTTTTATATACAAAGAGCTAGTCTGAAATATTTCAATTTCCACTGCTACCTCGTGAAGGCAAGACACAGAGATCTAGAGGGGGAAAGCAAATAAACAACACTATATTAATAATTACCATTCAAACGTTAAGATAGTATGCAGTAATAGATACCTTGTATATATTTCATTACACTCCACTAGACCTCCGAGCTAACAGAATGTTGGAAATCAGCAAGAAAGGGCTAGATATTAAGACAGAGAATATCATATTGCCTCTATATAAATCCATGCTACGCCCACATCTTGAATACTGCATGCAGGTGTGGTCGCCCCATCTCAAAAAAGATATATTGGAATTGGAAAAGGGTTCAGAAAAGGGCAACAAAAATGATTAGGGGCATGGAACAGCTTCCATGTGAGGAGAAATTAAAAAGACTGGGACTTTTCAGCTTGGAAAAGAGATGACTAAGGGGGGATATGACCGAGGTCTATAAAATCATGACTGGTGTGGAGGAAGTAAATAAGGAAGTGTAATTTACTCCTTATAACACAAGAATTAGGGGTCACCGAATGAAATTAATAGGCAGCAGGTTTAAAACAAACAAAAGGAAGTATTTCTTCACACAACATACAGTCAACCTGTGGAACTCCTTGTCAGAGGATGTTGTGAAGGCCAAGACTAGAACAGGGTTCACAAAAGAACTAGATAAATTTGTGGAGGATAGGTCCATCAATAGCTATTAGCCAGGAGGGCAGGGATGGTAGCCTCAGTTTTGCCAGAAGTTGTGAATGGGCGACAGGGGATGGATCACTTGATGCTTACCTGTTTTGTTCATTCCCTCTGGGGCACCTGGCATTGGCCACTGTCAGGAGACAGGATACTCGGCTAGATGGACCTTTAGTCTGACCCAGTATGGCCATTCTTACGTTCTTATGTTCAGTCTCTTGCCCAACACAAACAGGGAAGAATCCAAGCCATGGTTCCCAAATGCTTTTTCCCTATGCAAAGACATGGCCTGCCCTTTCCCATGGACCTCTCTCATTTGTCTTTTATAACTGAGATCACTCTCTCTCTCTCTCTGAAATAAGCAGACTAAAGAAAACATGTATGGTAATCTGTTACTTTCAAGTGAACTAGAGTCAGCAGTATGCATATTTTGCAACACTCCGTGTATTTTATTGACTGGCCAATCCTTCACTTTTAAAGTCAAAGGGAATTTTTATATCGACTTGAATAGCAGCAGGATCATGCCCCTAGTTTCCATACCAGGCAATGTTACCTTCAACCTCTTATGAAGTTTCCTTGGGCTCTAGGACAATATGTCTACATATGCCATTAAAAACTGGACTAGAATGCCTCTGTTTATTGCCCACCGTTCTATCTACCCTAGCTGTTATTTGAATGATATTTGAGCTCTACATTTCCCATTGTATATGGGAGGCACATATCTGCACGTACCACACTTGACTTGAAATCTTTTAAAGCTCAGACAAGTAGAATGTCCAGGTAGAAGAGCACATATCACTTGCTGCTATTTCTAAACAAGACGTAAGTGAAGAAAAACAGCTCACATATCTCATATACCCCTGCTACCCATCAGAGGCAAGGGCTATTAACCTTAGAGGCATACTTCAAAGTCCATCTTTTTTCTCAGGTATTTCGGGAGCGGAAGAAATTTAGTGGGATTGCTGATTAATATTGTTATTAACTGAGGCTAGTTTTTTGTGGTGTTTGGACAGTTCATCAAGATTATTATGAGTTTTTTATTTTTGCATTAAATATTGCTTATTTTTAAGTTTTATAAAGTATACAGAGCTTAAAAACAATAAAACAAATTAAAAAATCAGCCTCTTAGGGCTTGGCTACATTTGCAGATGTAGAACGCTGGGAGTTAAACCAGCCTTCGGCGATCACAACGGGGAAAATGCTGCTGTGTGCTTATGCTGTCAGCTGCAAGCGCACTGGCGTGGACACATTAGCAGCTCTTGCAACGCCACAAAGAGCAGTGCATTGTGGTAGTTATCCCAGTATGCAAGTGGCTGCATCGTGCTTTTCAAATGGGGGTGGGGGGTGGAGTGTGACAGGGAGTGTGTTGTGTGTATGTATGGGAAGAGAGAGTGGGTTTTGGGGGGGCTGAGAGCATACACAACACCAGCATTCCACACCTAATGGTTTGCTTTGTCCTGGAGCAGATAAGCATGCTGGCTGTCGGAAACAGACCTTTGAAAGGGGATATCCGCATGCCAGCAGCCGATTTCAAAACAATGAGAAGAGTGGCCACTTGACTTCAGGGGATTATGGGACATTTCTGGAGGCCAGTCATAGCGCAGTAATGCAGCTCCTCATCCACACTGATGCCCGGGCATTTCCGCCAGGGCGCAGCAAGCTTTATGCTTCTTGTGGAGGTGGATTACCAGGAGCGCTCCAGCTGCAGAGTCCAGGCTCTCTAAGTGCCTTCTCGGTGTGGATACCTCAGGAGTTAGGGCACCTGGGGCTGCTTTAATGCGCTCTAACTTGCAAGTGTAGCCAAGCCCTTATTTAATGATCAATGGCAAGTTGTGGGGAGGTGTTTAGTGAGTAGCTGATAGTTTCATTGCATTTGTTTTTACGTAATGTCTTTATTAATGATTCGTAAAATGGGACAAGCCTCATATAATTAAATTAAGAGATTATACTAAATTTGGAAGTGTTGCAAAAGCCACTAAGAACAGAGAAATAGAGGCAGGAAATAAAATGAGATTTCACTTGGAAAAATTCGACTAGGTTATCATGGGAAGAAAATCTAAACAGACACAGAGGTTTTCAGTGGAAGGGAACTGTTTAAAATCAGTAATGCTGAAAAAGCTACTAGGAGAGAGAGTGAGTAGATCTGAGATTAGATTTGTGTTTGCAAAGATACAGTGGGGGTTTTTTTTGGTTTGGTTTGGGGTTTTTCTAGGGAGTGGGGAGAGAAGGGAGATGGGGCGTCAAGCCAACATAATTTTGGTCTGCAGAAGAATGAGAATGATTTAACAGAATAAGGAGAGCATAGTCCTTTTTCACATAAAACAAATGGAACTGCATCTACTGTTAGAGTACTGTGTCATAGTGGACATCTCAGTATCAGAAGGTACATATGAAATGGATGGAGTTCAGAGGAGAGGAAATGAGTAAAGGACTTGTGGGACAAGAAAGATGAAAAATCTAATTATTTAACGCTAAATAACGATCATTTCTAAAGGGTATAAACATTAAGGAAGGATGATGCAAATGCCTCTAACTAGTGAGGTACAATAGTTTCCCAAGGAAAGTAATGGAAACTCAATGGCTTGAGTTATTAATGGCTAGACTGTAAAAAGCACTGGAGAATATTCCATGGGGAAGAATGGTACATTGACAAGGGGTGAACAATATGACAAGAGGCTTTTCCATTTCTAGTATCCTCTATTGTATTTTATAACACGTGAGGGAATTTTTCAGCCACAGAATCAATTTCGTAATTCCTCATGTTCTCAGCAGAGAATATTTCAGAAGAATCTATGTACACTTAGATTTGGGAGTGAACACAAGAATATAGTGGAGTGCAAGATAATTGAAAATTAAATTGTGGCGTTTGATGAGAGAATGAATGCCTTTCTTTCTTCAGCAATTTCATTATTTCACTGTAGCTCAACCGTGGATTTGTCTCACTTAATGTTTGTAAAGTTTTTTACTGATCACTGAAAATTAAAAAGAAAACACAACAAACCACATTGTCCATGGCACAAAGGATTCAGAGGAAACACTCACCTATTTCATGCAGTCAGGTCTTCGTTTGATCAACTGTTAGTGACTCAAAACAGATTTACAGGAATTTTTTTTGTGAGATGATTTAATAGTAGGAGAGGTTGCCAACTATCCTAACATTTCCCTTCCATGCTACTTCACTCTAAATTCTGGCCATTTGTTACAATGTGTAAGAGTGTATGTGCTATTGTTTGTTTGTATGTTCTTCTATATTAGGTGACACACACACTTTTTCAATAGAAGTTTTCTTTCCTTTTGCTTTTGGCAAACGTTTCCAGGTATCAGCCATTCTTGTTCACTTGTTTTTATAAAAATGTCTTTTCTAATGGCTGGATGTTTTAGATACTGTATATGGGAGATGTCATTCTAAATGTTTATAAAGCTGTAAGGACTCAATATAAAATTGCTACCTATAGATCATACCACTATGGTCACTACGTACATATGCCAGTTTTGTCTGACAGAGGGGAGATGCTTCCTTTTTTGGAATCTCTAAATTTCACTATTTTTAAGTAAAATGTTTAATTGCTATATTTTTAAGTAGGTACACATATGACTCATATGAACCCTAAGAACCAAAACCTGTTTCATGTAGTGGTAAATCCAGCATGGTTAATTTCTTATGCAATGCATAAAGTAGCATGACTGTTCTGGGATATGGTCCCAGTAGCAGCGGTGAGTCATTGACTGCAGCAGCAGTAATGATATGAAAATCTATTTATTACTGCTCTTCTAAGCATCTCGCAGTGAGTTCATCTAGAAATTATATAATTATTCCTTCTGGATGATTTTTCTTACTGGTTTGTAATTACAAAATATTCTCAGAACACTTTTGTATCTTGAAATTAAGTCTTCAGAGTTGTATGCAGAACTGTGAAATTAAATCTTACTTTGTTTATATTCCATTGTACTTCATTTTATCAATTAATAATATAGCTTTCTAGATGTTGAAACATGACCTTCACTTTTCCTGGAGAACCATTTCTGCATCATCCACTAATTACATTCATTTGTAAATGAATCTTTGAGCTGTATCATCCTTTCCTGCAGAAGACTCTAAAGGAGGGGACAAGTTCCTTAGGAAACTCGACACAGTAGCCCTGGCTTCTTCTCCTTGGGAGGGAACAGGGGAGACTTTACAAAGCTTTAATGAAGGCTTTTGGCCCTCTTAAAGCCTGGCTGCCCCAACATTGATGAGGAAATCCACCAGCTTTTATGGTGTATATGCTGCTGCCTGAGCCATCCTTCCTTGTATTTGTTTTCATAAACATGCATTCCTTTGCTTGCAACTCTTTGGTGTTAGTGATAGAAGGAGAGGCGTAATAATAGCACAACACCAATACGAGTCTTTAAAACAAGACATTGACTGGATGACTTAACTGTTTCCAGTATCTTTTACTTAAAGTGAAATTTTCGTTGTCTTTTCCAATCCCATTCCAAAGGCAGCACATGGAACACTTGCAAAGACTTGCCACAGCTCCTACTGCAGCCCAGAAGCATTAGGCCACTAGGTCTGCTGTGTCCTTACATGGGGCGGTGTTCAGTGGACCTGTGGAGTTTACCCTGCGAACACCCCTCCACTGTTCTGTGGAGAGACCCATGACAGAGCTTACTGTTAGTTTCGAGTGATCCCTGTATATTCAGCCGTTTTCTAATATTTGTCTAACTAAATGATTGTCTCGTTGCCAGATGTTTGGAATATTGATTTAAACAAATAATACAG
This sequence comes from Mauremys mutica, assembly GCF_020497125.1. Taxonomy (NCBI): domain Eukaryota; kingdom Metazoa; phylum Chordata; order Testudines; family Geoemydidae; genus Mauremys; species Mauremys mutica. The sequence goes on from NC_059079.1 coordinate 18,708,466, forward strand.
CATAATGAATCCTGTAGAAGTCAATCCAACGGCGACTGTAGAGCAGCGGTTCCCAAACTCTTTGCCTGCATGATCTCATTTTCAGATTTACTGCTTTGCTTCCTGTGACCCCAGTCAGCATGGAGGATGCCACTTTGTAAAGCAAATGGAATCTTCTGCTCACGGGAACATGACCCCAACTGCTGATGGTGCAACCCCACTTGGGGTTGCAACCCATAGTTTGGGAACAGCTGCTGTAGTCTTCAGTATGACCTTTCCTCCTCCCAACCCTCGTGTACAGCAGAAACAGTAATTTTCCTGTGTCTTGGGTCTACTGCTCTCACAGTGAGTCACTGGATTTGCCTTTTGTTAACCTACAGAATGTATGGATTTGCTCAGGGAATTCAGTTTGGCTGTGTAAATATGATAGCATGTTAACATATCCTGAACCACAGCATGGCAGATACAGAGAAACTCCTCTTTAATTTACAATGGAAATATGTATATGTCCCTTAACTGTCTGTAGATTTGAAAAAAGTGAAAAATTGACCTATTACATTTCAGCTTGTGTGTCACTCTCACAGAGAAGCTCTCCTCTTGTAGCTCTTTCTAGGAAGTTAGATTTTTACTCTCCATGTTGGGGGGGGGGAAGGGGAGAGGAATTTAATTATAACCTCCTATCTATAACTTCTTCCTTAACATCAACATGTGCTGAGTTTGAGAATTTTAAAATATTCAGGGAATGGGAGTTAGCAGGGGTTGTTTAGAAAGAGCTACATTCAGTATTTATTTTTCAGTTACATAATGTAATAATTACCCTACTGATATTTATATTCTGCTGATTATACACAATTTTGCTGTAATATGTACTATATATAACAGTTTTTGTCAATTCTGTTTTGTTGTTATCATTTCATTACTGCAGAAACAAGCGACCAGATATGAGTAAGAAAATCTTGAGTTATAGTTGTACAGCATTATAGGAACTTGTTGTTCTCCTAAGATCTGTAACTCTAGTTCTGTTTAAGAGTAAAAGTGTTTGTGGTTAAGAAATTCCTTTGCTAAGCCTGCTTTTCCTTGCAATACTGCCACATTTTCCCTGAAAAGTGTAACTAGGAAACTAGAGCTCCCACAGGGAGAACACGACTAAGGACCTGGGGGGGTTGTTGTTAAGGAAAACGGTATGAATGTGGATGGCTAAGGGACACTTCCAATATAAAAGTATCTCACAACTGGTTCCAGTCCTGTTCTCTGGAGGGGATACCAGTCTGTCATGAGTGGATCCAGCTACTGAAACCCACCTGCCTCAAAGCCCCCTGTGTCTGGGCAGTGACTTGTCACTGTTCTGAGCTCTGGCTCTGTAGCACACTCCAAGGTACAGATCCCAGTCTGATACCCTTCTTTGGTAGTAGGACCCATTGGCTACCAGGACCCTGGAACTAGTTCCTGAGCCATCCCAAGCCCCCCAATAATGAGTATAAGCGCAGGCTGAATTTTACCTTATTTAAAGACTTTGGGGTTTAGCCCACTGAAAGCACAGTAATTAATTATTCTAATATAATTTAGAGATATTGATTCAAACTAAAATATGGAGCGGATATTTATATTGTCTTGTATTATGTGAGAAACAAATTAAGTAGTACTATATAGTCTCTATACTATACTATACTATACTATACGACTCCCTGAGGCTGGTAGACAGAAAACACATAGTTCTTCTCTCCCCATGACTGATTGGTTTGTTGGACATCATCCAATTTCAAGCACATAAACACATTTTCAGAAAGGTTTACTGACCTGAAAGACTAAAGTCTTTAGTTTACTTATTTAAAAGAGGAAGAGAAAGAGAGAGAACCTCATCTGCCTTCAGATGGAGTTCAACAGAAGTATAGAAAATGGGGAGGAAAGTTTGAAAAACTAAATTTAGATTCAGCTGCTCTGCTCTTTGCTGCCCCTGTGCTCAGTGTAGCAGAACTGGCACTGAGTGTATTGACCCTGTCTTGTGGGTCTGCAAAGGGGGAGCCAGCACCTCATGCCCCTCTGAACGTGTTGTGAGTTGGGAAAGCAGTGAATCGCCCTACATTTTTGCTAGTCTTATGCTGTAATTGGGTGTGACTTTAAAATGAGTTAAAATAATTAACCTTTTACACAACATCCAAAAATCCTCAAGTGCCAGGCTACTGTTAGCTAAACTCCCATGTTTTCAGTTGAACTACAGGACTAAGGTGAATGTCTGACTTATATAATTATCAGTCTGGAAATTTCTACCTAAAAATGTTATTTATTTTCAAAATCACACATTTTTGGTATTTGCATGTACTGTTAGAACAAATAGATGTGTATTACTCAGGACACTAGATCTTGCTCAGCGTCATTTAATACATGTTTTTGTAAATTAATACAGTAGTACAGTGAGGTATTATTTATTTCTTGAATGCCTCCCACTTAGTCACTTATCAATGCATGCTGGCAACTAGTACCGGAGAGCCACCTACTGGCCAGCCTTTGAGTAACACTTGTGACCAGTTAGTTAAAGGTTCCCCGGTCTCCCTTGTCTGTGAAATCATGGGTCCCTTTTCCCCCCCTTTAAATAGTTAATCAGTTTGTATTACATTAAATACTGCAAACCAGAAAGTATTTACACATTTTTCAGTGTGCTCTTCTTTGGATTAGTTATGGACTGTTCCTGTTCTCAATATTACAAATATAAACAGTTTAAAAAGAATATACTAGCATACTAAATTCTCCTGTTAGATTGAAACTGCAGCTTTTGTGATGGTGACTGTATTTCTTACACTGCATTGGGTGGATGGGTTTTGTGTAGTGACTATGTATCTGAGGCCTTCACTCTGAAACTTCATTTTTCCTAAACTGAAAATGTGTTTGTGCTGTATTTCTCTATTGTGTGGTATTTCCAGGCTAAGACTGTCGTCTTGATTGATTACTGTTTTAAGGAGTCATTAGTGTGGGTCTGTAATGTATTTTGTTCTGTTAACCTGTGTCTTTATTTCTTCGGAATGGTACTACTTCTGACTGATAGTGAGTGATTTTAAGTCTCAGTGATTTTAGTAGGTTATCTTAGACATGAAACAGAGCTGGTCAGAAATTGCTAATTAAATAACATTGGTGTTGTAACAAGCCTGGAAGCAGGTTTCTGAGGGATTTGCAGGTCTGCAGAAAATAACACAGAAATAGTAAATGATATTTTGAATGCCAACAGCATGCACTCTACTTAGACCTCAGGAAGCATTGCATCTTCACCAACAGGCTTAAAAATCTAATATAGACACAGACAAGGCAGGTCAGACATACTGTGTGCAGTGAGATGCCAATATGAGTTCATAGAATCATAGATTATTAGGGTTGGAGGCAGTGTAGCAGTCTGGCAGAGACCCTTTCAAAAGGCTTCATGGGAAGGAATGTGGTTTGAGGTGGGATTTGAACAAGGAGGTCCTTTGGCACCCAAGAACATGAAGACTGTTGCAACCATAAAGGGTTGCATGAAAGAAGTCTCAAACGCAGAACAAGAATACAATGGGAGTGGACAGTTGGGAAGCTTGGAACAAGCAATGGGAACCAATGAGGAGGAGGAAGACATGAGAGCAGAGAGGTAAACAGGAGCAGTTTCATGCATATGCTGTGGAGGCTGACCTGTCGAGAGCATAAGGAAAGGGAAATTATTTTAGTTTTCTCCTTTCCCACAGAATGGAGGGAGAGAGGTGAGATGCAAGGAGGCCAGAAAGGAGGATAAAGCTGAGGACAAAGCAAGAGTTGACTGTATAGATAAGGTTGGTAGTAGAAGGGATGGGGAGGAAAGGAGAGACTTTTAGGGCTATTGCAGAAGAAAAACCAACAAGACTTGTGCCTAAGAGTAGGAGGAGAAGAAGGAGAGAGAGAGGAGTTCAGTATTATTTGACATCAAAACGGCAAACCTATAAGAGGAATAGTAATTCTTGAAGGTGGTGGACAAAAATATGTTCATTTTTATTGACATTGACCTTGAAGTGATGATGTGACATTCAGATATTATAACGATAATCTGAGATCTGAGAATGGAGAGAGTAGAAAAGATGGAGAAAGAGCTGTGGGTCATTAGCATGGCAATGGAAGCTGAAAGTATGGGAATGGATAAAGCCACCAAGGGATAGAGCATAGAAAAAAAAAGACACAAATGGAGCCTCCTATATTTAAAAAATATTTTAGGTGATTGTCTAATATTATGATATTTACAATATTAAATGCTTCTAACTGTTGGAACACCACATTCAGCTAATTAGTGGATTTAGCCCTCATTTGCTTAGTGGACAGAGCACTGGCTATGGATTTAGGAAACCTTGGTTGTATTCCCAGTTCTGTAACTGGCTTGCTGGGTGACCATGAGCAAGTCACTTCAGTTTTCTATGCCTCGGTTTCTCCAGCTGTAAAACGGGGACAATGATACCTCATTTTTAAAGCACTTTGAGAGCTACTGAAGAAAAGTACTATGTAAGAGCTAAGTGATATTGTTACTATTTTAAAATACTGTCCCTTAAATGGGGAGGAGGGATATAGCTCAGTGGTTTGAGCAGTGGCCTGTTAAACCCAGGGTTGTGAGTTCAATCCTTGAGGGGGCCACTTAGAGTTCTGGGGCAAAATCAGTACTTGGTCCTGCTAGTAAAGGCAGGGGGCTGGACTCAATGACACTTTGAGGTCCCTTCCAGTTCTAGGAGATAAATATATCTCCATTATTAAAATTAAATAATAAATATAATTAAGCCATTGACAAATTTGCCTCAGTATTTTGTCAGAGGCAAAAAGGTACTTTTATCATTGTAGATAGTCCATACCCATCAGCATTTTAAACTTTACAAAAGCTGTAAGCCAGGTACTGGATCTTATTGTTGGGATGCTGATCACAAATTTACGCAAACTACATGAACTATGCTGCAAATTTTTCAGCTTAACTCTTCATTAAAACAATGATCATTCAGATGATAGACTTTAATCCTCCTGTCCTGTGTTTCCTTCTTTCTCCCACTTCTTTCTTTTATAGTTTAATAGGGAGTTTTCCTCTTACCAATTCAGGCCTCATTACTATCCCAACCCAGAATTTTGTGTTCATTCAAAATGTAGGAAACATTTTCAAAAACTTTGAATGTCAAAATATCAGAACACTTGTTTAAAAACCATATAATCTTCCCTGTTGTTTTTGCTCTGTTTTGCTTTTGAAAGCAATGGGTCCTGTGCCGGATGTACAGGTGCTTCCTTAGTGCTCCCTTGTACTAAACCTACTACTTCTGTCAAGCACTGCAGTCAGGAAGCTTGAAATGTTACAACTTTATTAAACCTATGCATTTATGAACAATACCCTATTCTTATATGGCAGGCTTTGTATGTACTATCTGCATACATATGCATATACAGATGCGCTATTTATATAGAACTTTTTTAACAGCTTTGGTGACACGTGATGCTGCCACAGACATCTTGCTCTGGATCTGCAATGTACAAAGTGTCTCCAGAGTATCCCCCTCTGCTACACCCAATGTTTGCACTCTCCTCCTTGCTGCTGGCTCTCTGCTATCCAGGGCTTCCTTCATCTTACCAAAGGGAAATCTCAGATAACCGGTTAGCCAGCTTTTTGGCTGTATTTGTGCAGCAGAAAGGAGCTAGAGAGGGGCCAAAATGTAGAAGCTAATATCTCTCTGAATCCTAACACCCTTCCTCGCAAAAGCTAGTTTATATGGGGTGATGGGTACCACTTCTGGTGGGAATACAGGTATTTAAGCAAGAGTTTCGTCATAAAAACCAAAAGTGCAATACTGGCCCCATTTAAGTCAACTCTCATTGTCTTCAGTGGGACTAGGAGTTCAGCCCTGGATTTTTAGGAATTAAAGGTTCGTCATATGTTAGTTTGAACAAAATCCAGTCACACACTGGTTCACAGAAATGGGTACAGATGTGGCTGACCAGATGAAATAACAATTCAGAAATTCACAAACTTGTTATCTGTAAATCCTTTTCTACTGTTCACCTAGCTCTGGTGACAGTGAAAGAAACATAACTGCAAATGAGTTTAATATAGTAAATGCACAGTTATAGTTTTATTAATCACATAGGGTTGATATCATTAGTTGCAATACTATAAACGCTGGCTTTTTAGAACACAATGAATTCAGTACAAGTGCAGAATCAGTTATAAAGAACGAGCAAGGTATTTTCTACTAAACAAAGGACCAGATTCTGCCACCCTTACATCAAGTAATATAAATGTGCAAATGCTCTCATTGATTTCAGTAGGACTACTTCTGTATTAAGCCACTATTCAACATGAATAAGAATCAGGCCTTTAATCAATAAGAGCTGTAAAGAAAATTATCCATGAAATCACATCATGTACCTAAACTATTATTTATGTAAAGTGCCTTTCCACACTGATTGAAAAGATATTAATAGGGACATTTGGGAGATGAGGAGCAGTTAAATCTCTCTGAAATACAACGGAGCAGATTATTTTTTGTGTAAAAACGAACAAAAATACCCAGTGAAATCAGCAGTCTAAACATAGGCTCAAGACATTCTATAGTCCATTTGCTGAGAAAGTGTCATAAGCTAAGGGAACATAGAAGTGTATATATTTATGTAAAGAAGTCCAATAACTGGATCAAATACTTATTTTATGAATTAAACAAAATGGCTTAATGAAGCAGTTAGTGCAATAACATTCCACATGTCAATTGTTTGTCTTCAGTCCTTGTGGCTGGACTGAAAGATATTTTAAAAACTTACCATGGATAGTTTGTAAGTTGTATGACACAAAGCCCAACTCTCCGCACAGTTCAGCTTAGAAGATAAAGTGAAATAATCTGTGGTCTTTGCAACTATTGTAAATTATTGCCATTTCATTCCTCGGCTCCTATCTGTCTGACAGCGGGCCAGCACAGATATTTGCCTTATATTTGATGCCCTTCACACACACTGTCTCAGCCTGCCAGAATTACAGTAGCGCAAACAGGTTTGGTGTTGGATTTAGAGTGACCAGACAGCAAGTGTGAAAAATCGGGACAGGAGGTGGGAGGTAATAGGTGCCTATATAAGAAAAAAAACCCAAAATTGGGACAGTCTCTATAAAATCGGGACATCTGGTCACCCTAGTTGAGTTGCTGTCTTTATCTAAAAGGTAGAGTACTCTGTGTAACGAAGTATCAACGGTCCCTTTTTTTTTAAAGTCCAAGATGAAATAAACTATGGTTATGGCCAGGTTACCTACAAACATGGAGTACTTTCCTTCCCCTGTGAGAGAGAGAGAAGCACTTTCAACAAGTGGTTGGAATGTGCGACTGGGAATCCGAAGATTTGTATTCTCTTCTTAGTTTCTGATATGGACTCACTATGAGGCTTTGAGCAAGTAACTTGACCTGTAAAATGATCTGTGAGTTGTTCTGAGCTCCGTCCATGAAAAGTGTTTTACGAGATTGAAGTATTATTTTCATTACCATCTGTAACTGAGTCGAGTCTTTCATTACTCTCTGTTAAAGGAAAAGGGGAAATCCACTGATAGCTACAAAGGAAAGCATCAGCAGCAGGCTCCATCATTCAGAGTGCTCTCTGCAGTCCATCTGTCATAAATGAAGCGGGGGATAGCACCCTTTTATGGACACCCAATCAGCCAGTTAGCTGTAAAATCCCTGTGGTAGCTGTTCTCTGCTTGCTTTACCTGTAAAGCGTTAAAAGTTCCCCAGGTAAAGAAAAGAGCCAATGGGAAGGTAGAACTTTTTAAAACTGGGAAAGAAACTTTTCCTTTTGTCTGTTGTTCTCTGGGCTGCAGGGACATGGAGCAGAAATGCTGTGTAAGGTTTGAACCAGGTATGAAAAAGTATCTTCCATACCTAGAAGAAATAATTTGGATAGGGAATGTTTAGTTAGACGCTATCAGGTTTATTTCTTATTTTGGCTTGTGGATCTCCTCTGTGCTAACCCCAGATGCTTTTGTTTGCTTGTAACCTTTAAGCTGAACCCCCAAGAAAACTATTTTGGCTGCTTAATTTTTGTAATTGTTTCTTTTAAGATCTAGGACAAATCCTAAATTCCAGATGTAATTTTTTCCTTTTTGTTTTTAATAAAATTTACCTTTTTTTAAGAACAGGATTGGATTTTTGGTGTCCTAAGAGGTTTGTGTATGTTGTTTGATTAGCTGGTAGCACAGCTAATTTCCTTTGTTTTCTTTCCCGGGGTGTGTGTGTATGAAAGGGCTTGAGGGTACCCCACAGGGAGGAATTCCCAAGTACTCCTTCTTGGGTTCAAAGGGGTTTTTTTGCATTTGGGTGGTGGTTTACCAAGCCAAGGTCAGAGAGAAGCTGTAACCTGGGGAGTTTAATACAAGCCTGGAGTGGCAAGTATTAATTTTTAAAATCCTTGTGGGCCCCCACTTCCTGCACTCAGAGTGACAGAGTGGGGATCCCAGTCAGAGGGAATAGTTGCCAAAAAGACCAAGAGGCCTGGTTTACATAAAAAATGTTACCGTGATTGAATGTGATAGCAAAAACTGACCCAATGCTGAACAGAACTTGGCAGTCATTGTAGACCTGGACAAATTGTGTTCAGCATTGTGGGCGCACATGAGTGTGCACAATAGTGTTGGAGAATAATACCATTTTTGTAGAGCTGACCATTCCAGAAACTTGTGGAAGTGCTATCAGAAGGATGGGCACATACATGGCAAGACTGTTTTTTCTCATGCCCTGCATAACATGGGTCACAGAATGGTGTTACAGTCCCATTGAATTGCTAATGGTGAGCGTTTTAAATAGAAAAACATTATTTAAATTGGCTTATCCAGGGAATCGAACTGCTTCCTTCAAAGGAGCAGTTCATGATGTTGAAAGCCTCAGCATGTTTAAGAACAGATTTGGTTTTGATTAGCTGTAAATCAAAAGAGCAGGTTGAGAAAATAGCATAGCAGGAGAGCACTGTGCAGATAATGATAGAAAATATGAGCAGAGCTGGGTGAACCCTGTGTGAAATGAGTGAATGTTAGGACTGGCAAGATTTTTTTTAGGCTTAATCTTATTCTTTCTTTTGGCTCAGCACCCTTGTGCCCAGCACTCTTCAAGATTTCTCCACAAGAGAATTTAATTTTCAACTATTATATCCAATAGGCAAGGTATTCTTCCTTCTCCTTGTGCTGCTAGTTATTGCTGATATCAAAGGGATAGGCACAAATGGAAACGTTTTATTGGCGATTGTAACCTTTCTGCCAGAAGCAGATTACGTGATGCATTTTGGATGCAGTACGGTCTATAGCATGGGGCAAGCAATGCAATTGCTTCACTTTAGCACGAGACGCCATACTTTTTATAGATTATTAGTAACTTGGTTTTTGTGCAGCAATAGGTGAGAAAGGAGAGAACAATGTTTTTTATATTAAAGACAACCCTTGAAATAGTTCACTTGTATTGCTGCTTCTGCTAAGAAAGGATTACTTGGCTGTCACACGCATCTGCATTTAAAAACTGTTGTAGTAAGAATAGAGGGGGCATTTGGGATCTCCAACTGTGCCCTGCATTCTCTGGAGACTAGTGGAAATAAACCATTGTGAGTCGACAAAACAGCCAGACGACATGAGATGCGCAGTTTAGGAAGGTTACAACTGATGGATTTAATTGAGTATGAAATAGGGAAGCAGAAACTCAGTATTTATTTTTAGTGTATTGTAGGAGAATGTTTTTAAGGTATTTATCTAAAATTCATACAGTATAGTTTAAAAGATTTAAAAGATTACATTAAAATATTTAGTATTTTCTCAGGTCTCGTCTCTGCTAGGAGAATCACAAATCCATCTTTCTAATTTAGACTCGGGCAAGCACTTTCACTGCCATGTCATCCACTCTGCAGTAAAAACTTCTGCACCCTGTCTACTCTAAAGCATACGCTGTTGGTAACACTGATGCAGCTATACCAGGGCTTCAAATGGCTATAAATGTCTTAATGTAAATAAAAGTGTCCTCATGGCAGAAAATGTTAAAAGCAAATCGTGCAGGAACAACTGTTCTCTGATTTAATACATCTACTTGCTACTGAATGAATGTGTGGGAACAAGGTGAAGTAACAGTTCAAGTGCTGAATGTGCTAACAGCTGAGATTTAAGGCCGTAATTACATCTGATGTTGAATAAGCAGGTAGCACAATGTCTTCTTCATAGTAAACAATTATGATGAGAAGGACTATCTTAATTTTGACAAGAAGAGAATTGAAAAGGAAAAAAACAGTGGTTCAAAATGAGGACTGTGTACAACACTTAGAAAACTAACTATGCTTATATTGAATAGATGTGTTCTGCTGTGGGGAAAAATGAAACCAGTTAAACTATTATTTTGAAGTGATACGTGAACAGAGCTATGAGAACTGATTCATCTTCTCATAGGTCTCACACCCTCAGATACTACAGTGATGATCATACAGATGTGGAAGTCTAGAGAGCAGAAGTCATAGCAAGAATCTCACAAACCAAGCGCTACAGCGGAAGCTCAGTGGTGTCAAGGGAGTTTTGCATGCCATGCCAGTAGAATATCTTAGCGGGGATGGGACTTATTTCCCAGTTAATACTATTTTTGCCTTTGAAATACATTAGAGCTAGGCCGGAGTTACAAAGGTTAGTTCCATTAGGTCTCAACTTTCCCATAGTTCAAGGGTGTTTTGAGTCCGGATTCAAGTCAGTTTCCAGTCACAATTTGAACACACTGCAGCCCTGGAATCAATCTATATGGTGAGTAGGGCAGAGCTCCACTCGGTGATAGATAGTTCTAGTTCTATTATCCCCATACGCGCCCCCTCCCCCAGCTCCATGGAAGTGGAGAACTCTGAGTTAAGAATACTGAACTATGTATTCAGAGAAAATAAATTCAGGTAAACATCTATTTCTCTTTATAATTCATGCAGAGGTTTAATAACATGTTTCACAGCAGATGACAGTTTATATTTATAAATACTAGTAAATAAGGCAGGATATGCCATATCATACAATTATCCAATGGAAATCAAGCATAGCACTAATGAAGAGTACTGTGGCCACCTTGAAGGTTTAAGCATGAGATTTTGATTGATTTTGTTCTATTGTTTAGTGGATGCCATACACTAGGGAGAAGGAATGAGTCATAGACCCATAGAATCAAAGATGATTAGGGTTGGAAGAGACCTTAGGAGGTCATCTAGTCCAACCTCCTCGTCAAAGCTGGACCAACACCAACTAAATCATCCCAGCCAGGGCTTTGTCAAGCCGGCCTTAAAAACCTCTAAGGATGGAGATTCCACCACCTCCCATTCCAGTGCTTCACCACCCTCCTAATGAAATAGTGCTTCCTAATATCCAACCTAGACCTCCCCCACTGCAACTTGAGACCATTGCTTCTTGTTCTGTCATCTGCCAGCACTGAGAACAGCCTAGCTTCATCCTCTTTGGAACCCCCTCTTCAGGTAGTTGAAAGCTGCTATCAAATCCCCCCTCACTCTTCTCTTCTGCAGACTAAATAACCCCAGTTCCCTCAGCCTGTCCTTGTAAGTCATGTCTTTTGAACTGGTCAGAGTAGCAACTAAATGCAGGGAGGCCTTGTCTGATGGGGAACAGTATTGGAGAAGGGCAGAAAAATGTCTAGTATTTGAGGTGCATAGGGAACAGAGCGGAGAATAAATGAGTGGCGGTAAGGAGAGAGTGCTAAGGGAGAAGCAAATCCAGGGAGCATGTTGAAGATGAGGAGGGAGCTAGGCAGATAGATGGGATATCATAACCAGCTTTGTGGAAGATGTAACATCTGATTTTTCATTGCAGATAAAAGGGGAAATTCTCCCTTCTGTGCCAAGTAGGCCCAGAAGCTGGAGTGTTGCTGGAATGGCAGAGATAGAGCTACTTCATTGCTTCTCTAGCGGCAGCCTTAGGGCTGCAATTGTTTCTGCATGGGTTGAACCCCCTCTTTTCCCCCAAACAGAGACATCCTGTGAAGGGCTGAATGACTAAGGGACCCACATAATCACAGATTTACAGACACCACCAAATATCCCACCAGGCATGTACATTAAACTCCTGCAGTGCTGAGCACCACAACACAACCTCAGTGTGGATCTCCTGTGTGGATTTCACTAATCTCATCCCCTCCCTCCATGTACCCAGTCATGACCAGGAGGGGAAGGGTGAAGTTAGCCCAAAAATGAATAATTGTTACATTTACTCAGTTTCTGGGTATTAGATATTTTAGGTTAAAGAGTTATTTTATGTGAAGTCTCAAAAGGCAGCTTTACAGGGTCAAATCCTGAGATCACTGAGCACCCACAATTCCTATTGATTTTAATTGGGTGCTCAGCATCTTTCAGGAACTGGCCTACCAACATTGATTTGTCTTGTATAATATAATATGTCCAAGACAGGCACTCTGAATCTGTCTTCTCCTTCCTGTTTTATGTAGGGATATGATAAACATTATATTGGATCTTAGTGATGATGAAAGAATGTCTGGTTTTAAGTACACTCGTTTACAAATTTAAAAAGGCCATTCAGAAAAAATAACAAGCTGTTCTGATAATGTGAAACAGGTGCACAAAATTAGAGAGCATCTAGAAGAGGCCATTAATGTAAAGCGCTGAAAATGTAAGTAACTGCATTTGCCAGGGACCCTTTAGGAAAGCACGCTTAATGAATCTGAAAATCTAACCAGAATATTAGTTGCTGTCTTGTGGGGAAGAGATTTTGGTCACTGTAAGATGAGCTTTATCATTAGCAACGTCTGTCAGAATCACCTGAAATTCCACTGCAGGGAGCAATGACGGCACCATAGCAACTATGGAAATTTGTATTTTTCACTGAAGTGTGTTAAATGGACAAAGAAGGGACCCTTGGATGTGTTTGTGGAACTCATAACAGAATGTAGCCTATATGTTATGTAGGATTGATTCTCTCCTTCTCAGGATAAATGGATTTGTCACATGAGCAAAAAATGTATTAAAACTGCCTTGTTAAGGGGCTTAATTTTATATATTTTTATTCCACATCTTGAGACAGTATGCAGATTGTAATGAGACCAAGAAGTGGCACAGCAACCACAGGATATGCAATCAGAATTCAAATGAAATTCAGAATGTTAGACCATATCTCTCCTTTTTTCTGAAATTAAAGCAAGACCCTGCCATGGACTTCAATAAAACCTGGAAGTAGAAATATAATTAGCATGTTGGTAGGAGACACCCATGGTCTGATGGAGAAATTAGATTAGGAACTCGGTGTATGCATTCCAGATCCAGTCTCTTCCTCGGGCCATGAGGATATATATACTTTTTTGTTATTCCCATAGAAAAATTTGTGACAAATCCTGTTCTAAGGACATAATCTAGTACCTAGCATTCTGCTTGGGAAGACCGTGTGCTGAGCCTAGCAGCCTGCTGCAAGGCTGAGAGTTTCTTAAGGAGGCTTTGTTCCCTAAGCCATTTAGCACCCATCAACCCATAACCAGGGGGCGGGACTATACAGGAAGACCAGGGCTTTATAAAGCCCACTCCTAAGTGACCAGAGGAGCTAGCGAAAAGGAGCAGCTAACAGGGGAGTTTTGTGAAGGAGTTTAGAGGGGGAACCTCGGGGGGGGGATAGATACACTTAATATTCCTTAAACTTAAAGCCCAAAATACCCCCTGATAAAAACAAATCAACAACAACAAAGGAACAAGCTTCAGGAGTAAAAAGAGAATTCAGGCAGAAGTCCAGCAACAGAGTGGGGGCTACCCAGTTTATTGCACCCAATGCAGCATGTATGATTATCTGCCCTATGGGCAGGTGGCGTATGTGTGCATTCGGTGCAAGGAGCTCCTGGCCCTCAAAGACCATGTATGGGCTTTGGAGACCAGAGTGGCTGAACTGGAGGAGCTAAGGGAAACAGAGAGGTACATAGATGAGACTTTCCGGGACACAGTAGAGTGGTGCCATCCCCAGTCTGACAGCCTCTGTGCTGCTGAGGAGGATGAAAGTTTCAGGGAAGGAGAACATCCAACTGGACCAGAGGGAAACAATTCTATAGTTGGGACCCTCCTTCCAGATGATGATGTGGTGTAGGATGCACTGAGGATACCTCTCTGGGGGAGGGAACTCCTGTTACTAGGAAGAGACAGGTATTAGTAATGGGCAATTCGATCATTAGAAACCTAGCTAGCTGGGTTTGCGATGACTGGGAGAACTGCATAGTGACTTGTCTGCCTGGTGCAAAGGTTGTGAACCTCTCGAGACATCTAGATAGACTTCTGTGCAGTGCTGGGGAGGAGCTTGTGGTCGTGGGTACCAATGACATAGGGAAGGATAGGGGAGAGATCCTGGAGGCCAAATTTAGGCTTCTAGGTAAGAGATTGAAGTCCAGGACCTCCATGGTAGCATTCTCTGAAATACTTCCAGTTCCACAAAATGGCAGGTGAAATTTAATGTTGATAAATGCAAAGTAATGCACATTGGAAAACATAATCCCAACTATACATATAAAATGATGGGGTCTAAATTAGCTGTTACCACTCAAGAAAGAGGTCTTGGAATCACTGTGGATAGTTCTCTGAAAACATCCAATATGTGCAGCAGCAGTCAAAAAAGCAAACAATATTGGGAATCATTAAGAAATGGACAGATAAGAAGACAGAAAATATCGTATTGCCTCTATATAAATCCATGGTACGCCCACACCTTGAATACTGCATGCAGATGTGGTCGCCCCATCTCAAAAAAGATAAATTGAAATTGGAAAAGGTTCAGAAATGATCAACAAAAATGATTAGGTGTAGGGAACGGCTTCCATATGAGGAGAGATTAATAAGACTGGGACTTTTCCGCTTGGAAAAGAGATGACTAAGGGGGGATATGATAGAGGTCTATAAAATCATGACTGGTGTGGAGAAAGAAAATAAGGAAGTATTATTTATTCCTTCTGAAAACACAAGAACTAGGGGTCATCAAATGAAATTAATAGGCAGCAGGTTTAAAACAAAACAAAGTATTTCTTCATACAATGCACAGTCAACCTTTGGAACTCTTTGACAGGGTGTTGTGAAGGCCAAGACTATAACAGGGTTCGAAAAAGAACTAGATACATTCATGGAGGACAGGTCCATCAATGGCTATTAGCTAGGATGCGCAGGGATGATGTCCCTTAACCTCTGTTTGCCAGAAGGAATGGGAGACAGGCAGGGGCGGCTCTAGGAATCCCGCCGCCCCAAGCAGGGCGGCGCGCCGCGGGGCGCGCTCTGGCGGTCGCCGGTCCCGCGGCTCCGGGGGACCTCTTGCAGACGTGCTTGCGGAGGTTCCGCTGGTCCCGTGGCTCCGGTGGAGCATCCGCTGGCACGCCTGCGGGAGGTCCACCCGAGCCGCGGGACCAGCGAACCCTCCGCAGTCATGCCTGCGGGAGGTCCGCCGGAGCCGCCTGCCGCCCTGCCGGCAAAATGCCGCCCCAAGCGCGCGCTTGGCGTGCTGGGGTCTGGAGCCGGCCCTGGAGACAGGGAATGGATCACTTGATGATTACCTGTTCTGTTCATTCCCTCTGGGGCCCCTGGCATTGGCCACTGTCGGAAGACAGGATACTGGGCTAGATGGACCTTTGGTCTGACCCAGTATGGCCATTCTTATGTTCTTATGGACATTTCTGCAGGGATCACATGAGAGAGATTGTGGAGTAGCTCTGCAGCCACTCTGGGTCAGTTACTTCTCCCTAATGGCTCTTTGCTGCCCCCAAGGTGACCTTGAGGGAGGACAGGAGGATCTACTGAGCCGTGGATCCTCTGACCCCTCCCACCTAATAGAGCAGACCCTCCTCATCCCAAATCCTGTGCAATAGGAAACACACCAGTCCTTCTCCCCAGGAAATCTCTTTGGCTATGAAGGTACTAATTGGATTTGCCCCCTAAATTAGGTCAGTGCAATCACTTTGAATTCAGTGGGATTTCACCATGTAAAAGAGCAGAATGTGGGCAAATTGTGAGTTTATTTTTTTTATTAATTCTGTTGTGTTTTCCAGCACGGTGTATAGGACTTAGTTGTATTTTACATTCAAGCAGAATTTTTCTTGGCATTTCACTGAGTTTTTCCTTTGTTTATTGATTTGTTGCATTAATAGTTTTTGCATCTGTGATTGAAGCAAGTGCCTCAATCAGCAGGTGTCTAGGCAAGCTACTGCTAACCTGTGCCATCTACTGGTTGTCTCTGTTCTGACTGTTTGTTATGGTTTTATTAAGTCTTGAAATGCAGAAGGACTGAGGGAGAATGCAGTGCCTCTTGTTAAAATATGTTTCTAAATACAAACATAAGGCAAAAGGCTTCCCTAGTTCTATTATTATTATTACTTTATTATTATTTTATTCAAGATATTTCTCTAATATAAATGAGAATATTTTGTAATAATAATAATACCTAGCTTTTTATATAGCATTTTTCATCCATAGAAGAATACCAGGTCCCTTTTAATTCTGTGTTCCCTGCATACCCAATATTCCTTAATGACTCCTGGGAGTTTCCTTAGTAAGACAGAGTAAATATGAAGGGTTTGAATGGACCTAATGGCACAGCCACATTGTCCCAAAGGGAGCACAAGCGGCCATTCTATCTTCTCTCAGGACTCTATGGCACTGCAGAAGTAATGCACACACTGCTTTTGGGGTTTCCACTTACTACTCCAGTGTGGCCAGCCAGCTCCTTGGGTTAGTGTATAGGGGAGCTGTGCCATTGCCTCCTCTATGTTCCATCTCACTCTTTTTTGGGGGGGGGCATGCCCTCCCAGGACAGTAGGCTCTGTGCTCCCTCAGATGCAAAGGCTGCAATTCTGTCTGGCCCTTATGCAAGTGTGGGTGAGAAGGGGTTTCTCCCTCCCCAGTGTGGACCCATGTAATGGCCAGGATTGGCCCTGATGGAACAGCAGTTCACAGGATGTGGTAAAATTCTGATCTTTTTCTTGTTTCTAGTCTGAATACATTCTTGATTTCGTTTTCATGTCAGTCTTACTCTTTGATGACTAGCAGTGTCCATGGAGTTTCCCTTTTGATCTATTATTTTGTTTCTGTTGTTGTTCAATGATCTCTGGAATGTACTCAACCCAACTAATGTCTGGTTGATGATTCATGCTTGTTCCTGAATTGCACAGCTGTGTCTGTTTCTTTAAAAATAAAAAGCCCTCAGGGATTATAAAAAAGGCCGTTTGTCTCAATAAGTCTTTCTACAGTAGGAATGTACCCTAACCTTTTTAATAGGTCAGCAATTCAGTCTTTGCTTTTCAGTTATTTTCTTGCATATAGACTTTGTAGTTTACACAAGTCAATAGTTAACAAACGCCTATTTTACCGTAGATTATAAAGCCAGAAAGGTCCCCGTGATGATCTAAAGTGATCACCTGTGTAAAACCAAAGGCCATAGGGCTTTTCTGAATTAATTCATGTTTGAACTAGAGCGGATATTTTAGAAAAAATCCAATCTTGATTTAAAAATTGCCAGTGATGGAGAATCCACCATAAACCATGGTAAATTGTTCCAGTGTTTAATTACCATCACTGTTAAAAATTAGCACCTTATTTCTAATGTGACCAGGATGGCGACACTGCCCAGAGCTCCCGTCCCTAGGGTGCTCGTCTGAGTGAGGGCAGTGGCTGCCATGGAGGCCTGGGTGGAGGGAGATGCCACTGCTGGGAGCCCCCCAGCCTCTTCGAAATGAGTGAGGTGGTGGTGAGCTCTGCCATGGGGACCCTGGAGAGAGAGGTTTGGGGGTCCCAAGCCTGTCCCTGGCGGGTGGGGGGCTCAGGCCTGCACAAATGCGGGGAGGGAGGGTCGGGGTCCTAGGCCTGTCCCAGTGCAATGGGGGAAGGGGCTCACATCTGTCCTAATGCAATTTGGGGAAGGATTGTCTGAGTCCTGGGCAATGGGGGGCGATGCGGGGGTGCGTGTCTTAGCCCTGTCGCTCTGTGTGTGTGTGTGTGTGTGTGTGTGTGTGTGTGTGTGTGTGTGTGTGTGTGTGTGTTGGGGGCGGGTCCTAACTTGGGAGGATGTCACAAGTGTTTCATGGGGTGGTGGGGATCCCAGGCCTGTTCCAATGCAGCGTGTGTGGTGGGACCTGAGTTAGGTTTGTGACATCTGTGATGGCAGCACATTGAGCTCTGAGTGCCCCAGAGTTACCAGGACATCCCCATCCCCAGGGTCTTTGTGAGGAAGGTTTGATACCTATAAGGCATCACTGTGGAACCTGACTGGACCAACTTGTGCATGGGCACAAAGGTGATGGGGTCTTGTCTCTCTACTTTAAGTGCAAGTACCAAAATGCACATTTATGTGAACATAATCCACGCACCAGTGTGTTACCCTAGTGGGGACTTCAGTCTCCATTTTATTTTGTTGTCTTTTAAACTCTTTTCCAGAAGCTGGGAATGAGCGACAGGAGTTGGATCTCTTGATGATTACCTGTTCTGTTCATTCCTTCTGGGGCACCTGGCACTGGCCACTGTCTGAAAACAGGATACTGGGCTAGATGGATCTTTGGTCTGACCCAGTAGGGCTGTTCTTATGACTTTGGCTAGCTTCAACTTCCAGCTACTGGATCTTGTTATATCTTTGTCTGCTAGATTGAAGAGCTCTCTATGATCAAATTTTACAATTAGGGTATGTGTGTCTTTTAGCTAGATGTCTGTAAATACCATTGTTATTGAGCTGAGCTTTTTTTGTTGGTTTTCTGTGCACAAATAAGGATATGTATTAAGTCATTCATAAAAGAAAACACTGATATTTATTCAGCTATATATCATTTTGTAGATGTACTTAAGCAATTATATTGTTAAGTGCCATAATATAGCATGGTGATTATAGGAATCTCCTTCATTGCATACTGTATAAACTAGAGCTGTGAGTTTGGCTTTCATAGGAACCTTAACCACGTCACATATCTTAATATTGTTCTTTGTGTTTATCATTTTGTAATGCCTTAAGGAGTCATTTACTTGCCAGAATAAATCTTGGGCCAAATAACTTCTTGTATATCCAGCTTCAAGGAACTGAAAGGCTAGAAGAAGATCTGGTCTTGTATTTTTCCGGCCCAATATGTGGTTTCTAGAAGCATAAAATGTGAACCCAAATACAAATGTACATAATGGTATATTTATGTTTCACCTGCCCAGTTCTCCGTGCACAATGTATTGCTACTGATACTTTATCAGTTGTTCTTTTATGAATAAAAACATGGTTTTTGGTATATTAAATAGTTCTTCAAAAATGTTTCTGGCACAAATTGCCACACTAGAGTAGGCAGCATATACTTCTGATGCTTTGGCTGTTACTGCTGTTTCAAGGCGAGTTGCTGTAGTCACACCCTATTCTGTTAGATAACAGCTTGGGGGTAACATTGTGACTCATTGCTTGTCAAGAAAAAGAATTCTAATTTTAATCTATGAGCGGCTGAAGTGTCTGTGCAAAAAGTAACACTTAAGTATATGCTTGGTGCCTGGTGTTTGGAAGGGACAGTAGTTTGGGTCACCACAGTAACTCTCTGTGCTTTTGCTCAGCTGTTGGATTGATGTGAATATCATAACAATTAGAAAAAGGCCAAAGCCACAAAGTTCAGATCTAAGCAGATGTCCAGATCTGAATCTGGTTTGCCTAAAAGCTTGAGGATGCTTGGATCTATAGTTTTTGTTCAGCCCATAATGGAAATAGGGCAGTAGCAAGTTTGGGGGGAGGTTGTTGAGATCCTGAATTTTTTGGTTGATCCTGATCATCCTGTCTTTAATAACAGTTCATTTCTGTATAGTAAGATTCTTATTCTCACTCTGCAAGACCTCTCAAGTAGCCTGGCTTGCACTGGGATTTCTTTGCCTATCCAGCTGCTCAAAAGATATTTTTTTCCATACAGTTCGTAAGGGTGATGCTTCCAAATGCATAACTTAGCTCACAAAGAGAGAAAATATTAAAACCATAGTCACTGATTTTTTTCAAAAAGCCTTTTTTTTAAATCCTCAGGTCCCTTAGGCATCTGTAGCTTTGCTGTCTTTCTTGCATACTTCATCAACCTTCCTGTGTCGTATCTCAGCAATGCTTCTCCTCATTTGTTGGAAATTAAGGTTGCTTTCAGGCATAACTCAAACCCTCCAGACAGAGGAAATAACATGTTTAATAAAACCTTAAAATAAGAAGTGAAGGGAAAAGTCTCCTGTGTTCCTTGCCACCTTCGCATTGCCTGCAATGCTGTCAGTGATGCACCCACACAGCCTATAAGGGTTTCACTTCCAATTTCAACAGTCACGAAAAGAATTACACACCCTAAACTTCATCCAACTCACAGTCTAATGCACAACTTTAACAGTGACCTCATGCCCAGTTGTATAACAGGTTGGCACATCTGATCAGCCTTCCTGTGTAGTAGCTCAGCAATGCCTCACTTACTATTTATTTATTTTTTACAGATGTCAAGAGCGTGTTGTGCATTTTACAAGACAAATAGATAAATGAGCTCCCCACCCAAAAGACCCTTACAGTCCATCATTAGATAGGACAAGTGTAGGTAGCAGCCAGCTGGAAGGGAAGGATGAGGAAGACCGGGATTACAGTAAGGAAATCCTCCAGGTATTCAGTTTAGGCAAGGTGGTTAAAATAAACATTTTGGACTTTTTTAAAACAATTATTATTATTGTTTCCTCACTTCCTGAATGAGGAGAGAGTAGTGGCTTTGGTGGACCAGATTGGTTTACAATTATTCTGTCTACAATATTATAGCTTACAATTGGAGATACCACTTTTTTAGTTTAAATTGAACACCAGTTTGAACACTGATCAAACTTTTCAAGAATCAGTTTTATGAAATAAATACTGAAAAACCAGAAAGGGGCACTTTTTTTATAGAATCCATGCCCCCTTTTCATGAACTATGGGATCAGTTACATGCACCCATTATTACTTCCTATCCATGATTCCTGTTTCAGTTGTGCATAGCATTGATGCGGTGAGCACTTGAGTTTTCTGTGGTTACACACCATATGGGAATACAGACAAGAAATTAGATGCCTCCACAAAGGTGTTATACATATTTATTTTAACGTTTGTGTTTATTTCATTGCCAATGGAACAACTGATGTCTACTCAAATTTCTGCAGTCACAATTGAAGTAAACCTTTAAAAAAGAATGATGTAGGAAGTTGCAGGACACTAAAGTAGCCAAAACCAACACAGCAAATAAATAAAAATATAGACCCAAAACTGACACCCGCATTAATAAACAGTAAAGTTACTCTGTCTCAAATCATAGTCACGGCCATTGATTTCAATGGGACTATTTGCATATAAGGGGAACACAATTTAGCCGTGTATAATAACAATCAGGGTTTGACATAAACTTAAAAAAGCAAGAAAATACAGTCTGAATTTATCCTTAATTCATTTTGGTTTTGCTTGGATATTGCAGCACAGATGGTATTTACATCAGTCAGATGGGTTCCAAAAACCCAACCAAAACAGGCCAACCTGCTTATTTTGGGACTTTATGAGGGGTGTCTCCTACTAAAATGTCCAAAGTGACTTCAGCCACATGCTGCAACAGCCAAGTTATAAACCCATAAGAAAATGGGTGTATAATGGAAACGGTGACAGAAGATTTTACATAAAAAACAAACTCCATTTTGCTCAACCTAGCAGTTTGAAAGTGGATGAGCTAAAGAAGTATTTCTCACAATGTTTAAGCTGTGAAATGTATTTGAAAGTACAGGCCACAATCTTCAAACTTGGTTGCCTGAAATTAGGCACCTAAATAGGTGACCTGACTTCCAGAATTGTTGAGGATACGTAACTCTGACTGATGTCCGTGGTTGGCTGCAGTGCGGATTACAGTTGCTGAGCTGAGCTGCATGCATTCTAAAGGGAAATATTGCACTGCATATGGATAGCATAGTTCTTCAAGTCCTTCGCCATATTTGTACCTTCAAATGAGTATGGTGGGATTGGTATTTAGCTATTTCAGGCTTTCCTGGTACATATTCCCTTACAGTAAATTTTGTACTATTCTGAAGTCAACTATTTTATGTGCATCCGTGTTAAACTTTGAAAACTGTCTGTTAGCTCATACTAGACGTGGCTATTAAAGCTGGGCCTGGACTAGCTTGTTCAGTAATGCTGCTCAAGGATGTCTACTGGATTGTGTGCATTTCATCTACATTATTCTATGTTAACATTGTGAGGATCGTCACTGGGGCTCAGCTAATTGAGATTAGTAAGAGGGAGTTGACCTTTATCACAAGTGTAAACCTGGAGAGAGGGTCGAGGAAAACCACGGGGCCCGGAGAAGTAACCTAGCATCTCTGTATGGTATGTTGAGCTCAGAAAAGTTCAGACAGGAGAAAGAGAAAATATGTACAGTATAGGAAGGAGCTGTGTTAACTTAGGGCAAAATTATGCCCTATGTCAGCAAGTGTATTTGTGAGTGAATTTGGAGTGCTGGAGCAATAGCAGCCACTCAGAGAGTTCAGGAGCCCTTCTGCTGATGCAGGACCGGGTGTAGTCCTGTGTCCTCTTGCTTTCTTTAATACATCTGTGCTGGAGACAGCAAGCCTTGCCACAGGTTGAAACCTCAAAAAAAATGCAAAACTCTGCCTCCTGTATTTGAAAGTTTTATGCTATACTCTGAAAATACATCTCAGCAAATGTGCATGAAACAATATGTGTTTTGTTCATAGCTTTGATGTGGAAAATGGCCCGTCACCAGGTCGCAGCCCGTTGGACCCCCAGGCCAGCTCTTCTTCAGGACTTGTATTGCATACCACTTTTCCAGGCCACAGCCAGCGCCGGGAGTCATTTCTTTACAGATCAGACAGTGATTATGACTTATCACCAAAGACTATGTCCAGGAACTCCTCTCTTCCAAGTGAACAGTGAGTATGAATCCAGTTTACATCATTCATCACAATAATGAGACCAAGCACTTTACAAACATCTCTGTAATCTTCATAATACCCCAAAGAGGTAATTATGTATTTTACAGAGAGAGAACCCGAGGCAAAGAGGTTTTTATTAAACAACCCAGGCCAAATCAGGAGTTCATGACCCCCAGCCATGTGCTCACAAGACTCAATGTTTTAGCCTATTAAATAAATGTTTCCCAGCTCGTAGAAGAGCATTGCAAATCAGCGTTCTGAAATAGCGTTGTTGTTGTAGTGCCTTTACATGTTACTTGTATGAAAATTGGTTCTTTTTTTAATAGATGAGGTTCATTGTTATTTTCAGCCAAATATTCACTTACCTTATATTTCAAATACATTCTTATGTTTTTACATGATATTTTGTTTTTTTATA
Source organism: Mauremys mutica (assembly GCF_020497125.1). Lineage (NCBI taxonomy): Eukaryota > Metazoa > Chordata > Testudines > Geoemydidae > Mauremys > Mauremys mutica. The sequence continues at coordinate 18,731,738 of NC_059079.1, forward strand.
ATGTATGGTTAATATAATACAGTGACCATGGATGGATGGATAGGTAGGATTGGTAAAAAATATGTCATATACAGGGGCGGCTCTGTGTTTTTTGCCACCCCAAGCACACCAGTCTGGCAGCCTTCGGTCATGCGTATTCGGCATTTCTGCGGGTGATCTCCCAGTTCTGCGCCTTCAGCATACCTGCTGCCGAATTGCCACCAAAACCGGGGGACTGGCGGACCTCCCGCAGAAACGCCGCCGAAGGCAGCCTGACTGCCGCCCTCACGGCGACTGGCATGCCATGCCCCTCCCCCCCCCACTTGCTGCCCCAGTCACGCGCTTGCTGCGCTGGTGCCTGGAGCCGCCCCTTGTCAAGTAGATGAAATAGGTTTACTTGATTTGCAGTCTTTTAGTTTAAAGTGCACATTTTAACATTTTACTGTTGCCTTTTTCTTGGTGGCTTGATAGGAGACCACATGAGAGTGGAGAAATTGGCCTCATTAGACACACTTTCCATGCTTTTAAATGAAGGCAGGTAACCAAATCTATGTGCCAGTAATTATATTCCAGCAACTGAATGCCTCTTACTGGGCAAAGGCATCAATATTCATAATGTTTTATGGGGGGAAAAAATTGAGGTAATTTTTCAAGTGAATTTAATTCTGAGGAAAGGTGCCAGAAATTGAAATTCTTTCTATAGATCAGATGGAGCAAGAGGCTGCTGCAGGCCCAGTTTTCCCATGCAGCTCTCCTCATCTTCCCATGACCAGCAGGAACTGTCTCAAGGTAGCTCAGCTACTGGAGGGTAGTTCATTCTTCATGTCTAATCAGTTTTTAGTCTCGTTACAGAGACTACCAAAGTTGTGCAACTAGTGCCAACCGTGAGGGGAGGTTTTATGATAGAACTCCTGTTTGAGACCGTGAACTCATTTAATGGGTCAGTTAAGCAGCCGAGACGATATTGAAGACGAGATTGGATCTGCTGACCTTGCACACAGTGTCTATATCCATTTACCAGTTGGTATTAATTTATAAAATAGGTGGTGCTTTCATAAGAAATGGTCTCATAATTAGAAATGGGAGACAGTAAATAGGTAAAGTATAATGGATTATAGTGTGTTTTTGTTTTTCGTGAGTGTGAAGGATCTCTCAGACTTCTGTAGAATTTTAATGGAAGTTTATAGGATTTTTATAAGCATTTCTAAAGGGCCTTGTGGAGTACCATAGTAATTACTAGCGGAGGGACTATATAAACCTTAGACACAAAAGTTTCAAAATTAATTAAAGGGATTGGGCCTTTATTTCATTTCTAAATATTAACCTATTGCTTATTTTAGAGCAGAATTAAGCCGTATTCAGTCCTAAAAAATTGGTATTAATGCACACATAGGAAATTATATATAAATGCCATGACCTCAGAAAATAAGAATGTTGGATATATGTGATGTTATCAGGAACATGTATAAATTCAAAATGTCAGGCATGGGCTCTTAATGTGAGAGCAAATAAATTTACAAATTAAGAACAGCAGTTATTCTCCATTAAATTCAAAACCTGTCTTTTTCCTCTAAAAACAAAGTTAAATAGATTATTATATATTATATGAATTATAAATATTTTATAGTGTAATAGAAATCTAAAAGTTAGCAAGATGGTCCAGCTATCGTGAGAAATACCTACCAAAAACTCTAGCTCTAGTTAGCATTTAGCAAATATTTTCATAAGAGACTGTAACATCTCTAAATTATGTAAATAATATATTATAAGATAATATTATTTACATTTGACAAAAATTATCTGCTGAAGCAAAAGGATTTGTTGTAATGGCTAAGGTCAATCAATGCAAATCTGCATACTAAAGTATGTGTACTATAAAAAGCTTCGTATGATATGTACTCGAATAAAATTCTCAGTACATATTTAGTTGATTATAAATACAAATACATAATATTTACCAACCCCTCCACCACCAAAGGTAGTAATGCATTTTGCACAGTGCATATTCTCTAATCTTCCATGATGAAAATCCACAGACAAGTAACAATGTTTAAATAACATTAAAGGCTGTGACACGAATCAACAAAAGCCAGGAAATTCAAAGATAACCTTTACTCAGACTGTTATGCTTTTTTTTCCATCACAGTATGAGTGAGCCACCTTAACCTTGAGTTTCCTGGCATTTATTGCCTTGTGTTACCAAAACTGAGCAGTTGTTCCAGCTTCAGTTGTTTTTTGTCTATGAATGTGCACAGTGACTAGGGGATCTTTCCATCAGGAGCAACCTTTTATGTAATTTAAAGAAACAGTATGTGTAGTAAAGCTTTATTTTTGAATAGTGGGGCTATATGAGAAAACATTGCATTGTAAAATGCTCTTTTTCCAATTTGAAATTAAACTGTATTTGATATAAATAGTTATATTTGCTCATAAATGTTAAGGAGCCAGTTTTTAGTTCCAGCCTTGAGTTTTGCTTACACAAGTCATGCAGTTGGGTACCCAGCTTCCCAAGTTGAATATGCATATATTGTGTTTGTGTGCACTGAATGGGTGCCCACCCACTTTAGTAGATACATCCATTTGCTAGCAAGCAAAAGTTGCGGCATAAAATAAAATGCTAGCATAATGCTTGGTTTGGCTGACTGTACATTAGCGATTACATTCTGTGCAGAATTTTTACATCATACAGTTTGATGAGTATGTGTATGTACTGTACTAAAATACTGATAATTATTCTCTGACATATGATTCACACTTTTTTTCATTTATTTTAGACATGGAGATGACTTGATTGTTACACCTTTTGCACAGGTAAATTTCAAATAGTCTCTTTGTTTATACTATAAATTGATAAATTGAATGGAATAGAAAGTTGTCCTTCAGCATCTATGCTCCTATAATAATATATATATATATTGAAAATTTGCATGTTTGTAAAAAAAATTTTTAAATATTACATGTTTTTGTTTACTTTAGGTCCTGGCAAGTTTACGAAGTGTGAGAAATAACTTTACGTTATTGACAAATTTGCAAGGAACATCAAACAAGTAAGCTTTCTGCTTTTAATTAAATTCGTTTTTAAGTACAGTATATACATGTTGGGCCAGATTTTCAGTCTGAATTCAATCCAGTTTCCATTTGTTCAGGCACAATTTTCCACCTGCTAAGAACTGTGTCTGTAGTTTTGTCCATGGGATGAACTTCAAAAAAAATATTCATATTTAGATCATAACCTTTTTGGTTCGGGACTGTCTATTACTCTTTGTTTGCCTGGTGCAGGGGGACCCAAATTCTTGGTTGGTCCCCAGGCATTACTGTAATAAACATAATTACTACTAATAATATGTCTAACTACTAATATTTGTGCTTGTTATTCGGTGCATATGCAAAAATGAAGATTAGTACTGGAAAATTGGCCCATCGTGAGAGTATCTAATGCAGAGGCATGAGTATGTTCTAACATTTAGAAAATTACCCATTAGCTCATTTGTATGGTACTTCAAAACTTAGCTACTAGATGGCAAACTTCATTGTAATTTATGTCAAATTTCTGGATGAGAAAATTACTGGCAGTACATTTGGGGATATATTTTATTATGGCATTTACATTTCCTAGTATTGATTGTATATGAATATTGATATTTCAAAACCAGAAAATTTGATTATAATTAATGGTGAACAAAATGCAAAGAATTCTCCTATCTAGTGCAGATAAGTCTCTAAAATTGGAATGCAAATAGAAAGTTTATCAGCATCTTTGGAAGTTTTGTTCCTCTTCTTTGTGTCCCATCCTTGGTCGTTCCTGCTCCATCCATTCTTGCAGATCAGTTGATTCCTTCCCTTTTATTTTCATTTCTTCCCCTTTCCCAAACCTGCCTGCTGCCATCGCTGCCTCTCTTCATCTGAAAACAATGCATTGGCTCTCAGGGAGAGTAGGAATTAGAACCAGGTGACTGAGCTGGATGGGGTCAGGTGATGGAGCAGCTGGAGCTGATGGCCCTTTATGTGTGTGTGTGTGTGAAGAGAACAGCCTTGGAACACAGCAGCCCAGGAGCCACTTCTCCTTTAAGAGGGAGAAGAAGGGATTCAGGAGCAGAGCAGCCCAAATAATATTAACTCTCCATTCCAGTAGGGAAGTAGCGGGAAGGCAGAAAAGCCGGATATTGCTGCTCTTTGGTCAGGCTGGAGCGAGGGCACAAAGTGGTGAAGATAGAGCAATTCCCAGGAAAGGAGACAGGTGGGGCATCATCCTGTGCTGAGCCTCGAAAGATATCCCAGTAAGCCTGCAGAGCCCAATTTATTTATTTTTTAAGCTTCTGCCTGCAGTTTCCAGCAGCAACAGCAGAGAGCATCAGTGTGATTCTTCCAGCACAGGGGACTGTTTTTCTCTCCCCATCCTACCTTGGACCTGTCCATTATTTAATGCTGCCCCTGGAAAGAGCTTGGTCTTTGAGAAGAGGGGGAGGTCTGTACAGTGAGGGGCCTGAGCTCTGGGACCTGCATTCTAGGCTATCACAGGCTGCCCCCAGGCCCTCCTCTCCTTTCCTTTTTCCCTGCCCAGGAGGCAAAGAACAAGCCTTTTCCCAGAATGCCAGCCTTGAGGAGGGAGACGAGGAAGCTCCTGGCCTCAAGGAGAGTGGGAGAGAAGAACCCGCCGCTGGTTCCTGTTGGGGCAGAATCTCCAGAGAGAGAGAGAGAGGGGCTGGATATGATTGGGGAGAGAGGGGAATGCTTAGTGATGGTGAGCAATTGTGAAGGGGCAACTGATGGACTTGAGTGATTTGTGGGAAAGTCTGGGGAGCAAGCAGAAGTGATGCTGCACCCTAGTGTTTTCAGAAAGAGAGAACCATGCACTGGATAGTGCTCCTGGGACTGACCTCGGATCCCACTTACTCTCTGCCCCTGACTGAGCTAACTCTTCATCTGTCTGCAATGCCGTCCCTCACTTAGTAACCCTATCTGGCATGATAAACAGAAGGAAAAAAAAAGGGTAACTAGGAGGGAGGAAGAAATAATATTTATAAACTATCATTTTAAAAAGATGAGTTATCATCCAGTTTGCCACTCTGGATTTCCCAGCCTTTTATTAGAAGCACAGTATGCTGTTTCAGACCAGACCCACCCATTAGTCACATTTGACTAATCTGTAGGATCAACCAATCTCATTTTCAGTCATTTATTAAAGAAACTTCTCCTCTCTCTCTCTCTCTCTCTCTCTCTCTCTCTCCACACACACACACGCACACACTCACGCGCACACACACACGAGCTAGAGAGGCAGTTTCATTAGTACATGACTGAAAACGATACATAATATCAGATGAAAATATATTTACAAGTAAAATCTGGAGTAGTACGTACAATAAACGTAATTCTAAATCTAAAGTGCTCAGCATGTTAATTTTCATTTTAAGATTTTTTTTTCCTGATGTGGGGTCGAAAACATTGGAACCAAGTAAAATCTTCTTCTAACTCCCTTGTCCTGAACATTTTCCTCCCAGTCAAAGGGATCGTTTGTTTCTGTGTTCTGCTTTGAAATAGCCACTTCATATGAAGTCACCATTAATATCACTTCTGGGTTAGTTGGGGGTATCATTGAAAAGTACTATCTGGTAGGTCTTTGGAATTTTGCTCTTGAAATTGTCTGTTTTAGGTGATACCTATTAAGTTTCTCTAACATTTTCTGACACAGTCTCCCACTTTCATTTGCATATAACTTTGAAAACTTTAATCTTCCAGAGTAAAATTTCCTATGCTTTATGTCTGCCTTGGTGGTATTTTTTTTTAAATTTTTTAAAGTTTAAAATTTTTAAACAAGCCATTTTCAGAGGGAGGGTAGATTAAAAATTGATAGTTTTGGTTAGGTTTTTTAAAAAGAGTTTCAGATAATTTTTGAACAGCTGTAGCATCTCAAAGGTTTGGAGTCGCAATCTGCAGTTCAGCAGCGGTGGTAACCTTGAAGTCAGAGAGGTGTCTTTCCTTGTTCTGTGAATATAATCCCAGACTGGTCTGAGTTATAAACCATAGAAAATCATTATTTGCACAGCTAAAGTAGAACTCATTCGCTTAAAACATTATATATCAAACACTCCAAATTGGTGACGGTGTGTGTTCACTTCTCAGGACCTGTGTACTTCCTGCATTGTTTCCAAACAACTGCACAGAACGGTACATAGGCAGAATGCATCCAGATCCTGCTCCTCCCTGTCAAAATATCCTTTGGCTCAGAGGGAGGAACACTGGGCTGGTGCAATTTTGTAGTATAAACTTGAATTCTGTATCCGGGATGGGTCAGTATTATAGAGCAGTAGGTCTCTTTTTTATCAAATGTAGGTGGTTTGCCTTTCCACCACTAGGCTGTGATAGAGGCCAGGATGAAAATAACATGGAGTTGTGCTGTTTACATGGGGAAGCAGAATTATGACGATTTTGCAGGGATGGTGACTGTCCTCTTAATTAACGGGAATTTACCCCTTTTCAAAGAGAGTTGTGTTTTGGGGCCAGATTTTCCAATGAACTCGGGAGTCAGATTTTCAAGTGCTCAGCACCAACAGTTGGGGGCAGATTTGCAAAATAATTCAGCATCCAACATACTCCCCAAAATGCTGAACTCTTCTGAGAGTCTAGTTGCATATTTAAATTCCCCACATGGGAGCTGAGCTCTTGAAAATCTGACCCTGTTTTGTGGGTGCTGAGCCCTTCCGGAAATTCTGGTTGTAGGGATTAATTTGGTCCCTCCTTGCCTCTGGGGCACTAGGTGACATTGGCTAAAAATGACTTTTTCCATGCATACTTCGGAAACAGATTGCACCATTTCGCTCTAATGTGAACCTTGCCAGTCATCTAGCTCTTCGTGACCTCCAGAGTGACCTAGATCTTTGTGACCTGCAGATTGGATCACAGTAATGTGCCCTGCTTGGGGAGCCTGAAGCTAGAACTGCAGCTGAATGAAGCAGCTCACCTGTGTTTTTAGCTTCAGGGAGCTCATTACACCCGTGCTCCAAAGACAGCACTGTCTTCTTATTTGCTTCCAGGTGGAGTTTACAGTGTGGAAAGTGATCTTTAAAGCCATATAAGGCTTGTATTTCCCGAGAGACAGATCTTGATTCAGGAGTTCAGTGCCCCGATTTGTTGGAGAGAACCCGAGTTTGCTGATCTTCAGTGCATTTCTGATTGTGGCAAAGGTAGTGAGGGATGATGGTACTGATCTTTTTGTCGCTAACTGGCGTATGTTCTGTTCATAATTTATGCATGTGTAGCTGGAAGGCATGAGATGTGTGGATTTTTTTAAACTAAAAAGAGACAGATTCCAAATTGTTCATCAACCACTAATTTCACTTTGCAGTGTTTTGGGATTCTAGTCAGCATGAAAGGTATTTCATACCTAAAGAAGAAGGCAAACCACATTGTTTGTAATGATAATACTGTATAAATGTTTTATTCTTTATTCCTCCACAGGAGGTCTCCAGCAGCAAGTCAGCCACCAGTCTCCAGAGTTAGCCTGCAAGGTATGAATGTGATTTGTAATCTCTTGAAAGTTTCAAAGTAAACTGTATGTCCCTTGTTATATATCATACTGTTAAAACTGGGATCTCTTATTTTATAAGATATCTTGCCTGATTCTCCTCTCTCACTGATGTAAATTAGGTATACGTAATCAGACCCATATTTTTTTTTTATATATATAGTCTTGTTCTTATTTTTACCCTTTATGTGCAAGAAGAACATTGTAATTTTGGGCGGTCAGCCACGGCTGTAGAAGGTAATTAATTTGTTAGCCTTAGGATTCCCTATTCTATATAGGGCTGGACAGGCCCTATATGACAAAACTTTTAAACAGGCCCAGACATAGCTATATATTTTACATTTGTTTTAATTTGAGTTTGTTTCCACTGGAACTGCATAAGAGCTAAAATCAAAGATTAAATCCTGAAGACCTTTTTCAGGCAAAATTACTATTGTCTTCATTAGGATGTTCTGGAGTGTTTTAAAAAAATCTTTTATTCAGTGACAAAGAGAGAGAATGCATGCCAGTGGATTGAATTAATTCTTATTTATTAATTAATTAATTCTTATTAATTAATTCACTGGGACCAGATGGCATTCACCCAAGAGTTCTGAAAGAACTCAAATGTGAAATTGTGGAACTATTAACTATGGTTTGTAACCTGTCCATTAAATCACCTTCGGTACCCAATGACTGGAAGATAGCTAATGTAATGCCAATATTTAAAAAGGGCTCTAGAGGTGATCCCGGCAATTACAGACCCGTAAGTCTAACATCAGCACCGGGCAAATTAGTTGAAACAAGAGTAAAGAATAAAATAGTCAGACACAAAGAAAAACATAAATTGTTGGGCAAAAGTCAACATGGTTTCTGTAAAGGGAAATCATGTCTTACTAATCTATTAGAGTCTTTTGAAGGGGTCAACAAATATGTGGACAAGGGGGATCCAGTGGACATAGTGTACTTTGATTTCCAGAAAGCCTTTGACAAGGTCACTCACCAAAGGCTCTTACGTAAATTAAGTTGTCATGGGATAAGAGGGAAAATCCTTTCCTGGATTGAGAACTGGTTAAAAGACTGGGAACAAAGGGTAGGAATAAATGGTAAATTTTCAGAATGGAGAGGGGTAACTAGTGGTGTTCCCCAAGGGTCAGTCCTAGGACCAATCCTACCAACTTATTCATAAATGATCTGGAGAAAGCGGTAAACAGTGAGGTGGCAAAGTTTGCAGATGATACTAAATTGCTCAAGATAGTTAAGACCAAAGCAGACTGTGAAGAACTTCAAAAAGATCTCACAAAACTAAGTGATGGGCAACAAAATGGCAAATTAAATTTAATGTGGATAAATGTAAAGTAATGCACATTGGAAGAAATAACCCCAACTATATATACACAATATGATGGGGGCTAATTTAGCTACAGTGAATCAGGAAAAAGATCTTGGAGTCATCATGGATAGTTCTCTGAAGACGTCCACGCAGTGTGCAGTGGCAGTCAAGAAAGCAAACAGGATGTTAGGAATCATTAAAAAAGGGATAGAGACTAAGACGGAGAATATCTTATTGCCCTTATATAAATCCATGGTATGCCCACATCTTGAATACTGTGTACAGATGTGGTCTCCTCAACTCAGGAAAGATATACTGGCATTAGAAAAGGTTCAGAGAAGGGCAGCTAAAATTATTAGGGGTTTGGAACGGGTCCCATATGAGGAGAGATTAAAGAGGCTAGGACTTTTCAGCTTGGAAAAGAGGAGACTAAGGGGGGATATGATAGAGATATATAAAATCATAGTGGTGTGGAGAAAGTGAATAAGGAAAAGTTATTTACTTGTTCCCATAAAAGAACTAGGGGCCAGCAAATGAAATTAATGCGCAGCAGGTTTAAAACAAATAAAAGTAAGTTCTTCTTCACACAGCGCACCGTCAACTTGTGGAACTCCTTGTCTGAGGAGGTTATGAAGGCAAGGACTATAACAGGGTTTAAAAGAGAACTGGATAAATTCATGGAGGTTAAGTCCATTAATGGATATTAGCCAGGATGGGTAAGGAATGATGTCCCTAGCCTCTGTTTGTCAGAGGGTGGAGATGGATGGCAGGAGAGAGATCACTTGATCATTGCCTGTTTGGTTCACTCCCTCTGGGGCACCTGGCAGTGGCCGCTGTCGGTAGACAGGATACTGGGCTAGACGGACCCTTGGTCTGACCCAGTATGGCCGTTCTTATGTTCTTAAACACATGTAGTTTATTGTCCGAATTACCTCAAAGCAGTGTTCAGACTTAGAGAATATTATAGAAGTTGCACGGGCACAATGATTCATGACTGTTGAAGATGGATGCCCCATTTGCTGCTGTTGTAGGTAATTGTTATTGAACGCTGCACCTTCTTGCTACAGAGTAACAGCCCCTACATTAGCAAAAGGTTTCATTCAGCCATACTGTCAGGGCTGACCCTATTCATTTTGCTGCTCTGTGTGTTCACTTCTCTTTCCCCACCCTCCACTAATCCATCTCTTGAATCCCACCCCAAGTTTTATAGGGTTATTTAACATTTTCCCATTAATATTTCTCTGATTGTGGTTTTAGATTCACTTGTTCCCCTTTATGTATGTATGTTCCTTCTTTTTCCCTTTTCCTTCAGTCTTTCTTGGTGAATCTTTTCCTCCTTTTTGTCTTCCTGTTTTCCCCTCTGAAAAATGTCCCTTAGTGTATACTTTTCCATTATTGCGATTCCCTCTGCCCATTCCACTTTTCCCAGGTTTTGTTTTTACCAGTCTCTGCCTGCCTCTCTCTCTTTTCCCCTGTCACTGTCTCCTTTCTTTTTTTCACTTTCCAGACATTCCTATTATATATCCTAACTGCTCCCCTTCACGTGTACCCTGTCACTCAGACTTGTGCACACATGCTTCTTCCCCCTCAGAGTAACACAGAAGGGTTCTGGGTTCTCTTTGGTCTTGGAGGGGAATAATATTAAGCCAAGTCTCCGGAAGGAGTGTACCAATCAGGGCTCAGCTGAGCTCACACTGCCAGGGTTAGTCTTACCACACAGAGCAAAGTGAGTCCCAATCAATAGTTCAGCACCTGTTCTACCACAGTCTCTGCTGGGGTTGGGGGCAGATGGGAGAGGAGTGTGCAGTGGCTGCTTTCGGGCAAAAGAGGAGCAGCAAAGGGAGGCAGAGGGTGAGAGCAATCCTTGCGGGTGACAGGAGAGCCACGGAACATAGGTGAAGAAGCAGAGAGAGGGATCAGCTACTGGGGTGTGGGGAGGCAGAAGGAGGAAGCTGCACCTTGAAGGGGATTTGTTTATTTTTTCCAGGTTAGTTTATTGTCTATTCTCTCCCCCCCCACCGCTCCCCGTCTTGCTAACCTGTAGGGCAGGGACAGCCCTGTTTGCAGCATATGAAGCTTTATTTCCTACCAATAAACAGACGTGGATGTGAAACTATTCATTCCTAAAATTTTATCTTCTCGTTTTCAGTAATTCTGGGCCAGGAGTGACTGCTAAAGGGTGATTTTCATATTGGGTGCTATTCACTGGCGGCTGGATTAATAGCTAACATAGTCATTTGATTTTTCCTAATATGATCCATATTTTGTGGTATAGAAATTTATTATATTGGAGGTTTTTCTGGTAGGTTAGTCAAAAAATAACTAACGCCTCTCATGCGAAAGCCTCTAATGCAGTGTTCACATATGATCTTAAACTCCTCATTTGCTCACTGTCCTATTCACAGCATTCAGATAGGATTAAGAGGAACACAATTCACCACTTTTATCTGTAAATTATGATTTTAGTCGGACTTTTGTCTCAGATGCCTTATTAGAAAGTCCTATGCAATTTAATAGAGAATGATAACCTTACCACAGAATTTTTGTATACCACTTACAGAATCTTACAGCAAAGATATTATTCTCTGTTCAATTCTGTACATATTTAGAGTAATTTCTATAGACCCTTATTTCTGCATGTACAGAGAAATTATAGGAATTTGCACTGTTGCCAACTCTTAAGATTTTATCATGAGTCTCATGTTATTTGGCATTTTGCTGAAAGCCCCAGCACCTTGAGTCATGTGATTTTTATGAATCTCTCTGCTCTTTTTTCCCCCCCTGGCCTTTGTGGTTCTGGAGAAAAGCATGAAAACATGAACACTAAAAACTCAAAAACCAGAAGACAAATGAAAAGATACCCAACATTTATTATTTTTAAACCTGTCTCATGATTTTTTATGGTAATACTGATATTACTACATTTATCTTACATTCAGATAACTTATGCTAGACATAAAAGCATATCTCGGTATTTAACCATGATATAAAGGAGACATGCATTTTATCATCAGTATGTGGATTTATTTTTATCTTAGTATTACAAAATGGCAGTGAAGCAAAATTGTGCCTCATTTTAGTGTTTAGGGCCTGAGGTTGAGCAGTGAGCACCCCCCGGCACATTGGAAAGTTGGCACCTGTAGCTTCAGCCCCGGAGTCAGTGCCTGTACAAGGAGTCGCATATTAACTTCTGAAGAGCCGCATCTGGTTCCGGAGCCACAGGCTGGCCACCCCTCATTTAGAGAGAAGGGGAATAATCCTTCTCTCAGATGGATCTTAGATTAGAATGGCACCCAGAGGATTTATTGTCCATGTTTCCCATGTAAACTCTGTGCCCTGCTGAAGTCAAGTGGAGTTTTGCCTTTGACTTCAATGGGGCCAGGATTTCATGTCATATTGCTTAGTGCTTATGCCATAGGTTTTACCAACTTTACCCTAGCTGTCCACCCTTACAATTAGATAAGTGAAGTGAAGATAGACTAGAGATTAGGTAAGTAAATTAAATAGTATTTTTAAGGCAGCATTCTTGAGTAGGGAGACTTCGCTAGATTTTATTTGGTTTCCATGCCAGCGCTGGATTGAACCTGGGAGCTAAATAAATGAGCCTCTACTGCATGAGCTAAACGCTATATGGCTGTTAGCTCAGGCTGTGGAGCAGACTCATTTCTCTCTCTCTCTCTCTCTCTCTCTCTCTCTCTCTCTCTCTCTCTCTCTCTCTCTCTCTCTCTCTCTCTCTCTCTCTCTCTGTCTGTCTGTCTGTCTTGGTGCTACTAGAGAGGACAGAAGGTGTGTGGGTTACACCAGGACTTTGTACCTCATATAAAGACTTCCAGTCATACATTCTGGTTTTAAGCTATGACAGACAGAAAGAGTGGACTCATAAAAAATATTAATTTTCATTTTAATAGTCCCCTTCCCAAAGACATCTGTGGAACTGTCTACATGAAGTCGTCCAAGTCAAACAGGTTGACCAGGTACAGAAACTGGTTCTGTACTCTTTCATTGGCTTTTGTGTATAGAAGGACACAGAGTAGTTGGCAAGACTTCTCCCAAATATGCCCCTTCCTATTAATTTCATAATACTACTCCAGTATTATCCAAACTAAATGAAGTTTCAGAGTCTCTCTCTTCCCTCCCTCTCTCCTTCTCTATGACTATCTGGTAGTCCTCTTTTCCTCAACTTCTCTATGATCCTCCAGAGCCACCAGTCTTCAGATAAGCCCCAGTTCCTTCCCATCCTGTGACACTCCAGTAGGACGCCAATCCCTCATTGCCTCAGGCTCAAACCTCTGATAGATCTGCCCCACCTCCCAATCCAGTGCAACTCTTAACTTTGATGATCCAGTTTCTTAGTTATGCTCTCTGTGTTAAGTGCACCCACTAAGCAATATGGCCCAGTGTCCATAGCCATAATACATAATTCAACACCATGTAAACTTTGGCTAAGCAGCTCATCTTTATTATCATTGGACTGGGAGTCTGAGGGGCTGCTTATGCTACTTTAGCCACAGTTGATTTTTGAGGTAAATTATGCCCTGGACTTGTTGCCTCCCTGTACCTCACGTGGAAAGTGTAAGGGAATGGCATTGGAGTGGAGAGTGTTGACTAACAAATGCTCACATGCTTTTGTCAGAGATATGCCTAACTAAAAGGGGCAGAATAGGGTGTCCATAGTGTCCTTTATCCTACACGAATGTACGAATGTCACATATCCCAAGACCAGCCTGAATTCTGATCTCATTTAACTGCTGCACTGAAAGTGATCAGCAGTTAGTATTCCCACTTTGCTGTCCATACTGTCTGTTTGTCCTTCACCATGCCACTGATGGCTACTATATAGCCCACACCTACCTGAAGTTTGCATTGATTATTGCCTCACAATACCCAGCCACATGCACTGTTACATACTGTAACTCTTTTAACTCTAGGGGGGAAATCTAATGCCCGTTGGATATTAAGTTTCTTTATTTTTCCAGAGTGGTCACACCTTTTGCCTGAATAGGGCTGTAATTTGAAAGATAAGAAAGGGAGAAGACAGTTCCCTATCTGAACACTTCTGATGAAGTGCCAGCTTTATTTCCTATGTCTCCTGAAAGTTTCACAGAGGGAATCTGTAAAGCATTCTGCCTGCATTTAGCCTGTGCTGGATCCTTAGAGATGAAAAATGTAATTTTAAATCAAAATTTGTTTATATATTTACGGTTACGTGTTTGTTATAGATCTGCCATTGTCATACTTTGATTCATGGATTCAGCACCATCAATTGACGTCAGTACGAACATCTCACATTCATTTCCTTTTGTCATTAGCAGCGTGATTTATATCCTGTTATGAAAAGTACAAAATGCGTGATTTAAAGCAAACTAGTATAAATTAATGAAATTATCCTTGAGCTGTGGTGGGAAGAGAGATTACATTCAGCATTTACACTGGACATAACATGCCAGTTGTTGCCAAACTGGAAGTTTACAGGTTTTGGCAATTGTTTAAAATAAAGGACCAAATTCATTCCTGGTGTGTTCCCATGGATATGCACCAAGGATGATTTTGGCTTAGTGTGGAATGAATAAACTATAACAAATTATGCAGTTTGTTTTTTTGTCTTTGTTTTTCTCTAGACCATGAAAAGCCTGACCACAGCTTATATACGACAAACCACAAAATGCTGATAGTGATGTCACTGTCAATGTCAAACTTTTCTTAATGTTATAACCACAATCATAAAAGGAAGCACAACACATAGTGAACATCCTGTGTTTTGTCCTTGGTATCAGTTTAAGCAAATCTGGCAGATTTTTCTGTTATTTGGTTATAAATGAAGATTATGGGACCAGACAGAATTCTTTTATGAATTAAATAAAAATTTTAAAAATTAAATATGTGACTGTAGCAGAAACAACAAGAACAACCCCAAAACCCAAATCCATCATTGGCACAGTTATTTCACAATTAGAAATGAGAACAGTTAAAGACAACAAATTTTAATACATATTAGTACAAGCAGTACCCAACTGCATTTTTAATGATGTAGAAGCATGTTCATGTGATCTCAACTGCATTCTGTAAATTCACTTTTTTACAATGATCTTATTTCCAATGTTAAAACTACCTAATTTGTTGGTGTGATTTATTACCCAGGTGTGGCAAAATTGCTGCTGCACCACACCGTCTTCTCCCCTGCCCCAAGTGTCTGTATGTGGCATGCAACAGCTGTGCCTCAGTTTCCCCATGTGGCCTTTGACCTTTTTCAGGCATTGACATGACCTGGCCCTCTGGACAAACTAGGTAATGGAGTCCAGCACTATTTAAGGTCTCAGACTTAAAGTCAAACAGAAAATAGCAAAACAATTGAATCTTCAGCCCACCTGAACTCAGCTGGTAACCTTCTTCTTTGCAGGCTAGTCCCAGCTTCAAACAATCCTAGCACTGACCCAGGTGTGTAGGTTTCACTCCCGCCACTTCAGGGTGTCACTCTCTCCCTCTACCCAGGGTTTCAGGTAGGCTACAGTCCCTGATTGGCCCCTATCACCAGCTCAGGACTCAGCTTCCCAGGCTTCTCTCAGCCCAAGGGAAAGTTCCCAGGTACCCAATGCCAGGTTTACAGTGGCACCATGGAGCCGGGCCCATGCTCAGAAGTGGCCCTGGCCTGCTCCGCTTGCACTGTGCAGAGACCCCACCAGCACGCTGCCTCCTCCCCACCCATCACTTGCTCCTCTCAGCCTTCCCGCTGGCCGACCGAGCACTCCTCTCTGCCTCCTGGCCGGACCCCAGCGCACCTCCGGCTCTGGGCAGGGGCCGGAGCGATTCCTGGCCCCGGGACCAGCCCTGGCTGCGCTGCTGGCTCAGCCCGGCAGACACAGTCACCTCCCAGCAGGGCTGGTGAGTGCGGACAGGAGGCAGGGCATGGGGGAGTGGGTCTTTGGGAGGACTGGGGGGGGTGCTGGGCTGTGAGGGGGCGGGGAAGATCTGTGTGTGTTGGGGCACTAGGGAGTGGAGGTTCTGTGGGGTGCTGGGCAGTTGTGGTGGGGCTGTGGGCAGGCGGGCACTGGGCAGGGGTCATGATGTGCAGGGCGTTGTGCATTTGTGGGAGGGTTGGGTGGGGGTGCTGGGCATAGTGAGTCCAGGGGAGCTCTGGCCATCGAGAGTCGGGGGGGGGTGTTGGGCAGGGCGGTTGTGTGGTGCAGCATGGACACCACCACCCCGGACAGGAAGGGGCAGGCTGGCAGCACAGAGCTGGGCAGGACACTCTGCGTCTGGCAACTGCTGGTTTGTGAATAGTGCCCTCACACTGGGCTGGGCAGAGCGGTGCTGCCCCTGCCATGCCATGCCCTTGGCTGGCCCCTCGCTCCAAGGCCTGACCTCCCACTCCATGCCATGTGCCATTGCCCCTATGGGGGCCCACAAATATATTTGGCGCCGGGCCCACAAAACGTTAATCCAGCCCTGCGATACCTCTCACCTGGGTCTCTTTCTGGTCCCTCCTCCAGCCCCTCCCTGCCAGGGTTTGATCACCTGTTTGCCTGACACCACTCCAGGTGCAGCCAGGTAGCTTAACTGGCTTCTCAGGCCACTTTAACTCTTTCGTCACTGTGTGCGGTTGTACACCCCGTCACACCCGGTTATAATACGTATTTGGGGTTCACTGTTCTTTCCTTCATACACTACAAAGAAAGTAGTGAACAAATCTTCAAAGGACCAAATGCTGTGCTCTGTTTTTCCCTAGTAGGTTGCACCAGGGTAACTGAGAAGAAAATTGTCCCATATGGATTGAGTAAGGGGTTTCGTCTCTCATCACTTTCATTCAGAGCGCAGTGATGTGGGGGAGATCAGCTTTTCTAAGTACAAAAGCAGATATGGGGAAGGAGTAAAACTTTTTACAAGCATTTAAACATGAGAAATATATCTGTTCACTGAATAATAAACTGACAGGTGATTTTGGATATTACCACATAGTGGCCAATAAGAACTAGATTGTGCCCTACTCCTGCATGGATGATCAGGGGGAAGATGCAAGGACTCACCCCTTAGATCCCTTGTGTTTGGATCAGATGCAGCCCTGGTGTCAAGGGAACAGGAGTTACGATTTTTATATACGTATATACTGCTGTAGTGCCCTGAGGCTCGGCTCCCTGCTAGCCACCAAGGGATGCACACCATCACAAAGGGGTAGGGAGAAGGCAGGGCTGTGGCTAGATGCACAGGGGGAGCACTACTCTAACCTAAAGGTGTTATCGTTGTCCTACCTATTATTCTCCTTTATCTTCATCCTCTAGCTCCTTTCCCTCAGCCTTCAAGCTGTTTTCCTTATATTCCAGCTTCAAGCCCCTTCCATGTGTTGTGTATTCAATTTACCTCTACTTCCTCTTTTGTTCTTCTCCAGTTCATCTCTCTCTCTCTCTCATATAAAGGGACGACTAAGCTCACTAAGATCCCTAATGATCGCTCCTTTCATGCAAAGAGACGAGCCTTTCCACGGCGCTAACTTTTCTAAGCTACCTTGGACACAGTGAAAGATTGCCGCCTTCATTAGTGGCTCTCCTTTTTAGGCTGCCATGACTGTGTTCTTCTGTTTTTTCTCCTACCCTGTTGGACTCCAACTAATTAAATCTTGATCACTGACTGGTGATCTGTCACTGCCTCCTTTCCAGCCTCCCAGCCTCACACCTCTTCCATCTCCATCCATCTTTCTTTTCCACCACTGACTGTTTCCCCACTGTTCACATCACTTCATTCGTTTCCACATTAAACTTAAGCTCCTTGTTCTCCCTTCACAGCTTGGCGCTGCTCCGCCCTCACCTACATCTTTGTTCTTGTTTTCGTCTCAGATCCTCTGTTCCTCTCAGTACTTTCTCATAATTACTCCCTTTGTTTCCTATTCTGACTCTCTGCTTCATGCTCTTTCCATGCCACACCCTACACTTGGAACAGCCTTCCTCTTCTTCCTTTAAGTCCCTTCATAATATCTGTGTTTCTTAGCTTTCCACTATCCAGTTCCTCTCCAAAACTCCCTGATCTGAATTTTCTGCCGGATTTATGTATCATTCATGTTTGTATTTACCTGAATTAGTGTAAGCTCCTCATGGCAGGGACCTGACATCTTATATGTGTGTAAAGGATGGTGTATATCTATGAAACACCATAAATAATAAATAAGGAGTCTGTCATTCCTGATGGTGGGAGAAGTCTCTTGTGTCAGTAACAGTGAAGCTGTAAAAGAGGAAGCCACTCCTACATAAGCAGTGGGGGTAAGGGTATTATGTTCCCTGTAAGATCAATGCCCCAGCAAATAATCTGAGCAATTTTTGCATGATGGACTATTTTATAGAATATTGCTTTAAAAATGTCCAACATGGCTAGCAGGATCACAGCATAATACTAAGAGTCAAACAATGTTGTGTATCTCCTGGGGCTATAAGAGGTTTGCACAAACTTTTCCCGGCAGCAAGCAACCTAGTACCCCCTAGGTGTTTACAACTCTGAATAATTATGGTATTTCCAAACAATTAATTATATACCTAGCAATATAATACACTTGACAGTTATACTTTGCAACATTAGCCTTCAGGGGCTGTAGCATTGTGTGATATGTCACACACAGGCTTTTCAAGTCTCATAGGATTAAAGTGGTGTTAAAATTCCACTCTTGGGGGTGGGAGTAAAGATTGGTATTTTTCCTTGCCTGTTCCCTTGACTTGGTTTTCCTGAACATCTGCACGTTTGTCTGCACTTTTCACATGCCTTTACATGAACATAAAACTTGTAATATTTCATTTTTGACGTGGGTGTAAAATGTACCCAGACTCATGCATGAACATTTAAATAGAAAGTAAATGAATGACGAGCTAATTCTTAAACTTGCACTGAAGAGAGTCCATCTATCTATAGGTGTTATTAGTAACTATGGATCAGAGTAAGCTCCTAGTTACACACCATCGTAAATCTAGAGTTGTTCATTTGAAGCCAGTACTGGTACTCCAGATTTACACTGGTGTGAGAACAGAATCTGGCTATGTGCACAATAAAACACTTGGTGTGAAATTCTGCAGTCCTGATTCGGTCTCCAGTGAGTGCTGCCACAATAAAGACTGCAAGATGTAGCCTTTTGGCTTTAAAACAGATCATTCAAGTCCAACAAATACAATACATTGTAATTCTAACCTATATTTGCACAGGGCTAGTATCTCCATTTCACTAAATATCTAAGTAATGTGCTCTTAAAAAAGTAACTAATTATGAATAGTGAAATCAGTCTTGCTACAATGATAATGGATTTTGTGACCCACTAGGGGTCCCTTCAAACCTGAATAATTCTTTCAAAATAATACATTGGTTTTAAAATGAGATTCTAATTTTAATTAGATTTTACACGATTAAATTTTATACATGGTAAAAATTTTAAAGTTTGTAGAAAGGAGCCACTTATAAGCAAACATTCAATTTTGCATCAGAAATTTAACAGAGATAATTTTACAGACAGGAAATTGGGTAGTCTAAACTCTTGAAACAGTAAAATAGTTCTGATATTGCCAGAAATTAAACATTTGTTCAACATTAAACTTTAAAAGTTATCTGCATGGAAAAAGAAAAGAATTGACTAACATTCAAAAGATACTGCTAACATTTTCATTTCCTATTCTTCAAGTGTAGTCCGTTCCCAGAAAGAATCCATTTCACATGTTCATACACCCTAGAAACACACCTCCCCCTGAAAGTTGGAATCATGCATCTTAGTAAGTATTTCAGTTATGCTATTGACGTCAATGCAGTCATTAAATAGATTGCTGGCCCTCCCATCAGTAAACCTGTGCCAAGAACCTAGAGGCAGACACGTTTTAAAAGAAGAACATCAGGTTTTCTTTTAGCAGTTAGGAAGAATAAGGGGAAAGTTTCTCTTAAAGATTTCCATGCTTCATCGTACTTTTTCCTCTCTTTTTTAAAACTTCATTTACTTATTTTCTGCTAAGATAAGCTGCTGCATTTACTAAGAGATGGTGGTTCTGTTACTATGTACATAAACAAACTCTAAATGAGACCAAAGAGTAGTTTCTTGTGATGAACTCCAGTTGAAAAATGACACCCATGTTACGTCTCACAGTTAGATTTATTTCTATATCGAGTAACATAAGATATTCAGGCAAACCTTTTTAGCCTTTGACTCCAGAAGTTCTTCAAGGATTGATTTCATGACATCTATTTCAAAAAATAGCCTTCATTTCTCTTCTCACTGGCTCTGTAGATATACAAACTAATCATGATTCCATAGCAACTGATAAAAACTGTTTTCCCCTCAGCCACAGCTGTGGGGTGTTATATTAGACATTTGACACGTGTTCCTCCCATCATGCAGTCTGTCATTCCATCAAGTCCGACTGCCATCTATGGCAGTTGGGCAGCTATCAGTGATGTCAAAGGGACTCCCCAAGCATAATCAAGGAGTCATTCTGTAATTCTAATGCAGGGTGGGCTCTTCCCAGTCTGACTGACTGATTCATTCATTATCAGAAGCAGGGAGATAAGTACATCCTAGAGCTGACCCCTATCTACTCTAGAGGCATAGTTCCAGGATATACAGCTCTCCTCAACTTTTATCAGGAATAGATCTTACAGTCAGACAAGGACTGTAAAGGGGCTATGAGCTGAAAAATTAGTTCTAGATGGCACCCTCAGACAGATGGAGGAAGTAATCTTCCCTTTGGCAGGATAACCAGGTATGTTACAAACGAAGACACTAATGCATTTTGAAGAACATCTCAGGAACTGAAGCACCATTTTCTTGATCTTGGCACTTTGTGGTCAGCTCCACCCTACTACTTAGCTTAGTGCTGCATCGAGGCAACCTTCAGTTCTAAAAAGGGCTTCCCTTCTTTTGCAGATTTCCTACTGAATCATCCAGCCAGATGAAAGCCAGTGTTTGCAGCTTGCATGGCCTTCTACAGTGTGGGCATGAGAGGGGGTGTAAGATATTCATAGTGATATACTTTCATTACGTCATCTTTTTTCCACTCTGTATTCTTTAAACACACAGGGCCAACACGGAGGTTCTTACACTGTTTTTGTACATCCCTTACTCAGGAAACACTCATTTTGAATTGTATAAAAACTGTATAAGGAGCTCAGGATTTGGATGATAGCGAGAACCTGAGTAATAAAATGTGTGTGTCTTATGCTGTGCTGGAGAATGGTAACTGCTTTATGGGAGGGAGGGACATGCATAGTACAGCCATTAAATGTACCTTTTGTAGAATTGGGTCCTTACTGTTCTGACATATATACCTGAACTACAGGGAAAAAAATCTTCTAATAGAGGGACTTACTTTTTAAGGTGAAGGAAGCATCTTATGCATGACTTAGTGGAGGATGTTGAATCCCTCATTGTCCTATTGGCTTAACCTCTTTCAGACTCCATGTCATGATGCTTTTTTAGCTGATGAGAACTGAAAGGTTCTGTTAGGAGTCCATATCAGTTCATTCCTACATCAGATACTAGGGTTCTTCTCCCTCCTACCTCCTATGCGATTGAGCTCACTGCTGTGTCCCAGCCACAGCTAGCAGAGGGAGTAGAAGACTGACTGTGAGTATTAGCAGTGAATCTTTCCCAAGGACATGTGACGCACTAATCCCAAGACCAAAAGCCTGTCCTTAGATAGTTCTAATGTTAACAATTTTGTCCTCATACATTTATTCCAAATGTAAGCTGTGGTAATGAAGCATTTTAAAATGTATTTAAATCCTACATGGTATTGTGACTGCCTGTCGTGGGCCAGACTTCGCAGTCCTTACTCAGGCAACTTTATTTAAGTTTATCAGGGTCAGTGGAAGTGTTGTCAGAGTAAGTGTGGTAGGGTTAGACCCAGATGGTGAAATCCTGGCCCCACTGAAGTGAGTGGGGGTTTTGCTGTTGCTTTCAGTAGGGTCAGAATTTCATCCAGAGTATTTAATTCTTCAAATCAAATGTTTATTGTTCCAGAACTATTACAAAGATTAAAACAATTAATGCATGTGCTAAACAGATTTAATAGAAAGAGCAAATAGTTGGTCATTTGCTTTTATTCCCCTTTTTATTCGCCACAATTCCAGCCATTGTGACTGACCCAAAGAAGAGCTCTGGACAGCACAAAATCTTTGTCTCTTTCACCAACAGGTATTGGTCCAATAAAAGATATCACCTCACCCACCTTGTCTCAGACATTATAACATGCATTTTAGTCTCACTGTCCAAGCCCCAAAATAATGAAAAGAGGAATCTTATGTTAACTGCCTTCAGTGTTCCAGTCATCCAGGAATACTAAGATTTAATTACCAGTATCCTCATCTCATGAGATTAGAAGAATTGTATTGCTAAAAATTGAATATGCCATTGTGTTGCTATTAAAGAAATGTTAAACTTGATAGATAACCATTCATTTTATCTTAACATAGCAAGTTGTGTTCACAAATGACAATTTATCCGTAAGAACTTCACAAGTAGGGTGCTTTTTTAGTAGTTCATCCGTTTTAGAAGCTATCGTTAATTAATTATATTTCTAAGAAAGTGTGTGTGTTAAATTTGTTTCATTGGAAAAATCAATACATTTATAAAATCAAATTTTATTAAATAATGTTATTTAAAGTATGTAATAATTATTTAACAATTAAAATAAAATAAATAATAAAATGAAATTATTATTTAAATGCTTTAATAATTAAATATTAAATAAACATTTAGACAATATGTTAAGTGCCTGCTTGTTTGGGGAGGTGCTACTGATAATTTTGGAAGCTAAAAAATAGAGCACAAACACTGTGTGTACGTGCCAGGTGGTGATGTTTTTGCACATAGTATTGTATATATTTCCATTGAGGTTAGTGGCAAAACTCCCATTGCCATCTGCAGTAGGAGCAGGACCTGATCATCTGATGAACATTCATTTATTATTATTATTTTGTTATTATTAATTCATTTATTTGCATTGTGGTTGTGTCTAGGAGACCCCGTCATGGATGATAACCCTATTGTGCTAGGTGCTGTGCAGTTATTTATGCACTTAAATAGAATAATGTTTTTAAAAGCCTGTGCTATTATCCTCTAACACAAAATAAATAATATAATAAAATCCCAACAGCAAAAATAATAATTTCAAACAGGAAGTCATCCAGCCACTTACAAACTTTCCTTTACCTCATCAGCCCTCTCCAATGCCCCCATCAAACAAATGTCTTTTGCAGTGTACCCAGAAGGACACCAAATTCAGTCTGTTTTGGACCAAAGAGGAACAAGTTCCAGAGTCTCGGAGCCATCCCAGAGCATGCCTTTACCAAACACCCCCTCTCTTTTAATAATGAGTGGGGTCCAGCTCAAGAGTCTCTGCTGACCACAGCTGTGGCAGTATGTGACTGTTTTTAAAACAATGTTTAGGAAGGTTTTCACTGTCTTGCCACTGATATCAAAATGCTTTTTAAAAATCACATTTTATAACTGGCCTATTTTGGTGCTAACTAGTGCACAATTATTTTTGCATAAGGCCAGACCACTTAGAGTTAGGGTGACCAGATGTCCCGATTTTATAGGGACAGTCCCGATTTTGGGGTCTTTTTCTCATATAGGCTCCTATTACCCCTGACCCCCATCCCGATTTTTCACATTTGCTGTCTGGTCACCCTGCTTAGAGTTGTTCTGGTAACTGCTCCCTCTGCAAAACCATTGTAGAATTCTGTGGTATTTAAAAACCTTTCAGTGCATTGCTTCCCTTCCTCCTACTCCCCTTCCACCCTCCATCTTTTTTTTTAAAGAAATCTCTTGTGAAATGGTGATGTATCTATGGAGCAGGACACTTAAGTTACAATAGCAGTGTTTGTATTATACTGAAATATCTGGGAAGAATGTGGTCTAACCATTCACCTCTCTCGGACTCTTCCAAACCCGAGCTGAGTGTGTCATGAGGCTGAGCCAGTGAGGGGAAATTGCAAATAAATATTCTGAACTTGATGATGCATTAGCTGACATGGTGCTCCAGAGACTATCAATAATGGAGCATGATAGTGTTTGACAATTGTGAAATATTTCCCCCCTTTTCTTCTCAAAAACAGAACTTACAGAGAGAAATCCAGGTACACATTTCCAGGTATAACTGGAGCCTTTTGTGTTTCAAGATTAATACTTTATAAAATATGATCTAGGCCCAGATCCAAGTCAAAGGCATATGATCCTGAGGCAGGGCTCCACTCTAATTCAAGCCGTTTGGACATGATATTTCCATTACTTAAATTCAACAAACTTTTAGCACTCCCTGAAACTCCTATACATAAGCAGCTAGTTAGAGCTAAAGAACTACCAGTCATGCCTTACAGCCCCAGGCACGGAACAAAAATCAAAACAGGGAAGAATATAATGACATCACAACTTAACAAAAATCGCTCATTCCAAGGCTATCTTAGGTAACCCAGCCAGTGTGGTCAACTTAGCATGTTGGCAAAAAGGTCCATTATCACAAACTTCTTTAAAAGGAAAACATACGTGCAGCTCAGAATCAGAGATTTCACAGAGATGACACAAATAAAGGGCTGAGTGGTCAGTTGCTAAAACCAGATGTTTTTGTTATTCTTTTAAATTTAAGGAAATATGAAAGGTCTCAGATTGACAGCATTTGGGATTTAAGCAGTGCTTAATTTTTGCTACGGCTGAACCCCGGCACCTCTAGGCCTGGCAGTTCATAGCCCCGGCACCTCTGGGCTTCATCAGTATGAAAATTGCTTGAGCACCAGCACCTCTTTCATTACAAATTAAGCCCTGGACTCAGCCCTCATTAGCCACTGACACCAAGAGCAACAATGCAGTCATTCTACAGTAGGCTTTAATCTCATTAATAGGGACCCATTTAATCTCTGACATCTCTTCTCAGATTGTCAACAAAGATGCTAATCATAATGCTGTATTCTAGAGTTGGTTGGAAAATTTAGACCAAAAAAATGGGGGATTTTTTTTTCTGCCTAAAAGTGATTTATTTTATCAGACCAGTGCTAGTATTTTTTTCTGATTGGGATGTCTCTTTAGTGAGAACAGGACAGATGATCAATTCATTTCACATAGCCAAAGAGAAGCAACTATATGGTAACAACTTTCAGTCACCAGCAACTCGGGCTGGATTTATAGCCAAGGTGTAGTTCAGGGGTCGGCAACCTATGGCATGCGTGCCAAAGGCAGCACACGAGCTGATTTACAATGGCACTCTGCTGCCAGCCTGGGGTTCCGTCCGCCGGCCCCTGGTCTTGGCCACCAGTCCTGGGGACTCCGCTGCTGTCGGCCTGGGGTTCTGTTCGCCGGCCTGCTGCCAGTCTAGGGTTCTGTCTGCCAGCCCCTGTAAATGTAAAATGTATTACTGGCACGCGAAACCATAAATTATAGTGAATAAATGAAGACTTGGCACAGCACTTCTGAAATGTTGCCGATCCCTGGTGTAGTTCATTACCAGTCTCCTGACTCTTTAGTTTTCTCCTTCTCTAAAACAGACTTAAATCCTTCAATCAGATGAATAATCTTCAATTGTATGAGTAGACTCATTGGCTACAGTGGGACTACTCAGAAGAGTTAAAGGCTTGCAGGCATGGGGGGTGGGTACCATAGGCTGGGTGCCTCCCCAAACAGCCCGGCATGGCCCCGCCCACACTCCACCTGCTTCCTGCCTGCTCTGTGGCGCGCACTGCCCAGCATCTCAGCACTCGGGGGCTGGGGCCACGCTGCCCACCCTTCCAGCACTGGGGCTAGCTTGGGGCAGGGGCCGGTGTCCGTGCTGCCCATGCTTGTAGGATTGCGCCTTTAGAATTTTAGTTTATGCTTGGCACAGATGAGGAGATTGGGAAGGAAAGTTGGCTTTAAGGCACTGGGTCATCATGGGGACTGAAATGACTCTCAGTAACTTATAAGCTTAGCAACTTAGAGTGTAAAGCTAGTCTAAGTTATGCCGGCCTCAGCAGGCCTACACCAGCTGTGTGCCACCTGGAGTTTCCTGTGTGAGGGATAATCCTCAACTCCCCTTTAGGGACGCTTTCTGGCTGCTTTGCACAAACTCAGCAATACACAGCAGCCAGAACCAGACCAAGGACTCAGCCCATAGTCTTGAAGGTAGCATCGGCACAGAACTCAAACCTTCAGGTTTAATCACCTGTTAGTATAACCTGGAATCAGAAGAAATATGGTTTTGTGTGGTGTTTCTATCCCGTATCAATTTCCCTTTATCCCTAGCTGTGCATTTTAAGAAAGCTCATGGTAAACTACTCCCCATGTGACACTGTGTAACAGTTGGTTTCATTCCTTGGTGCTGAACGTACCTCTTACTTGCATGTGGGGCAAAATGTGTTTCAATTATACCCTGTATTCCAAGTACATCGCTCATAAAATGCTACCATTCCAGTGTGTGATGACAGCTTTTAAACAGGGCCACCAGCTTGCTGCTGCACAGACGTGGCACTGGAGATCAGCACGTGAAAGAGCTAACATGGACTATTCAAAGCTGTCAAAACAAAGTGCCACTTTAAATTAACTGCCATCACCCTCTTCCGCTCCACCTTTATTTGTGATTTATTCCGTGATTTTAAATGGGTTGTTTTACAAAGCCCTTGTGAACACATGAGTAAACACAACTCGTGAGTCACAACCACAACCATTAATAAACCAGAATCACTGGCCAGGACAGGTTAATAAAGATAATTAATGCAATGAAAATGTCATCGCTGTTTCCAGTGGTAGTGGGTTGGAGGGTTTTTTTAAGTCACTGCCTGACAGTGAGAGGTAATTGTCTTCTGTAAATGTTTACAGGGTTGTAGGATTATTGATATGCATAAAAAATGAATATAGAGAGAGCTCTCAAATGCCATCAAAAAGGTATCAGAGTGATGTCAGTACTATAGCTTAACATGCAAAACTTTAGGTTCTTGTATACAAAACATGGCAGCTCATTCCTTTTCATTAAAATAAGACTTTTAAAATTACCTATGCTTTTCTAATTATCCCTACAGCCATTTCTCTTTCTGCTCTGTGACTAGCCTGGGCTATACAGCAAGAGATAGCCAGACTACAGAGGCAACCCGTATCTGCGGATAGTAGGGAGCGGGTGGGGGAGGAGGGGGAGCACAGAGTGAGGGCAGCAGCTTCAGCAGATGTCACAGAGCATGCTCAGTATAAGCCAAGCAGTAATTCGTGGCAGGGGGAGGGGAGGCGTGACTCTGTGTGTGCCTCCCCTCCCCACCCCCAATGCATCACCTCTGCAGGATGCCATTTAATACTACACCAGAGTTTATAGGGATTACTTAGAAAGTATCACTTGAAAACCAAATATGTCAAATAAGTCACCTCTGCAATGGGCTGGATACCTGATTGCCCCTGTTAGGACCCTAAGTGACCACTTCTCTGGAATTTCATCCACTAGATAATATTCATATTAGTTCACTTTAAAAGGCTATAAAAGAACAAGAAGTTCAAATCAGGTGAATCAGTAAAGTAGCTTTTATTACCCTTTGAGTACATGGAGTCCTCTATTCTAAGAAAACAGATTAAAATTCCAAACTAAATCTTTTTTAAAAACTTCTTTATTTAAATATAATGCTTTTAAGATATTGTATTTGGCCATGAAAACAGTTATGATATTTTATAATTAAATATAATTTGAACAGACAGGCATGATGGCTGAAAGCAGAATGTATCACAATGCCAGATATGTGGGCCCAATCTTGCCAACACTTTCTACTCAGTTAGTGCTTACTAACATGAAAGATGTCATTCAGAAGGACCCGTTTTAAGGCTGACTTTGGGGATTGCTTACTCGGTGTTTCTCAAGAACCGGTCCATGGATCAGCGCCGTTCCCTGAAATCTCCCTGATACAGTTTAGGAAAGCAGCAAGCTGGCCCCCGCTATCAAAAAGGTTGAGAAACACTGGCTTACATCATGATACTTGCAAAAGTAGGGAGCATTGTGAAACTGATGCTGTCTGCTTCCATAGTAAAGATGTGCATCCTATCACACTCAAGGATTTTGTAGAGAAAATAGATATCCTGATTATGCCTGAGAAGAAGAATCATACATATACCGAACACTAATATATCTGTTTTGTTAGCCATGGCTCATAGATCTTCACGTTGCACCCAGATCATTCTTTGGCAGAAAACTCAGCTGGGCTAACGAGCTACTTCCAATCAGTTCCCTGTTGCAATACTTTCATGATCTATTGTCTTATTTTTCGTATTCAAAGATTTCAGGTAAATTAGAATCAGATGAAATGTTGGGTAGATTTTTCAAAAGCACTTAAAAGATTTAGGAGCCTAAGTCCCATTTTCAAAATGAGGCACTTTGCTCTTAGGCACATTTGAAAATGTGACCCATAATCTATATAGTTGAGGTGGCTCAGGTAAATTGGACTGGTCTCCAAAAACTCATTTGACACATACACTTACTTCATCATGAAATGTCCTCCCATAAAATTCATTTTTTACTCTCAGGGTTCCTCCTAAAAGGGTCATTGACTTTATTGTCAGAGCAGCCCTAGGGACTTCTATTAGAATGTAAATACTGTAGAGACATTTTCAGTAGTCTTTTTGTGTTTAATGCAGGAATCCTTGTGGACAATGAAGAATTGAGCCTGATCAGTGAAATGATAACATGCCGAATCATCTATTTGTTCCCTGAGAAAAAGTTAGATCTGAACAATCTTTCCTTTTCATTTAACAGGCCAAGATTAGGCTCTGTCCTCTCTTGCTATTTCTGTTTCTCCCTATCCACTTCCTAAGATATTTCTAGTATGCAGGCAAATCCCACTCCCTGATTCCTCTATGATATCACTGCTAAGTGACATCCGACAAAATCTTTTCTGCATTTTGTTACTTCTATTTGGCACCATCCAAGAACTGTCACTTTCCCTTCTGATGTGTGTTGGCCATAATATATTATTTTGTTTGCTGTGTTTGGCTGCGGGGTGGGAAGAGGCCATAGCAATTAAAAATGAAGTGGTGCCTCCATTCTAAAACCCTTCTTTTCAGTACTTTATAACTTTCTTGTACAGTTATCATTGGAGATTAAATGTTTCATACTTGGCCTCAGCCCAGAAATGACTTCCTCTGGGAAGTTTCATAAACATTCATTCAGCTGCCTGAGTTCTCAGAGCATGGATTTAAAAAAAAAAAAAAGAAGAAGAAGAAGAAAAGCCTTTCAGGTAAGAAATTCTTTGTATCAAAAAGGAGAGGTTAGAGAGCACTTATTTTTGTATTGTATATGTTAAAAACAGTACAATACACTGGTGATTGAAATATGTTTATGTATTAAAATACAATGTTATATATGCAAGAGGTAATGCTACTTTGCTTTGGGAAGGTCTGAACGTCTTCATTCTAGGATATTTAAAATCTCACTGTTTTATTACTTAGCTCTTCGTTTTTTGCATGTGTCCATTTGTGTGTGTGTCTGAAATACACACACACGCTATATATATATATAAAATAGCACATGTTTAAATAATGAACATAATTAGATTAGTTAGCAAAGTTTCGTTTTGGACCCTGTGTTTTTGCTGGCTACTCCTTTCCAAAATGTATTCCATGCTTGTCTCAACTGAGAGGCGATTTTAATATAATTTATTTTATTTGGCAAAGTTAGAAATATGTTTGAACAATTTCAAAAATACCTATGGCTAAAACCCACTTGTGTAAAAAATTGCCCCCCCCCCTTTTTTTTTGGCATAATCTTTGATACTTGGTATGCAAATAGAGCTCCTTTTGGAGAACACGTGTGATCAAATTAGCTGGAGAGTAATAACGTTCTAAATGAACGAAAAGTCACTATTAAATATGCTCTGTGGCCAAGTACTAAAACACCTCTGAAGCTTCATCTCTTCTGGGTATATTCTTGCCAGCTTCATAGGAATTGTAAGATGTTCTTCTCAGTGTGATGAGGGGACAATATGTATGAGTGAGACTGTAAATGTCTCACTGAAACATGCAGAAAAATCTTCCATGCCAAACAAAAACAAGGTCAGAGAGGGCACAGAGAGCTGCTCATACCCACTCCCTCCTACCTCACTTGCACAGGGGCAGCTATAATGTAGCTGCAGGTGTGAGGAGTGTAATGGATGGGAACATCTAATGCTACTGGCAGCATTACTTGTCTCAAACAAAATGTGATTGGGAGGAGTGAGAATAGGGTCACCTCCTTATGCCACAGGATTGCTCAAGGGGTAGCACTGGCTACACTTGTTCTACGGGTGCTTGGGTTTGGGCCTCCTCAACTTCTCTAGTACATCCTAGTTCATCCTTGTAAGAGGCATAATTGATCCATTGCATTAAACTAAAAAAACTACAGAAAATTTTGGGCATGAAAATCCTATTAATCCTGTGATTATAGGGTGTCTCCATAATATTGATTACATTCCACCAGCTGCCACTGCAGTGTAAACAGGGGAGTTGCTGCCCTGACTATGCAGTTTCTTGGGAAACTGTCTCCAACTGAAGAAAAGCAGCCAAATTATTATTTATTTATTTTTAGTTTTTTTGTCCTCCTCACCCCCCATTTGCCTTAATCAGTTGTTAACTGAGCTTCTCCCATAGTGCATTAACCCCAGAGGATGCAAACTAAAACATCTACCTAGAACTCTTAGTACTAACATTATTAAACATGGATAGTCACTATATCTACTTGAAGTAGAAAAATGGAAACTAAATGTAAAATCTATTACATTGCTTTTTTTTCCCCCAAGGCAAGACAAAGCAAGATTATTGCAGCAGCATTAACTTGACTGTGCCACTTTAATACTTTGCAGTTACTATTTGATGTCACATGTATTAATATATTAATCAACTTACTTAAGATGTTCTGTGCAATAGAGCCATGGGAACATGCTGTAAGAATACTAATTTTTCCATTTACTGGCTAAAGACAATTTTAACTCTGTATTAACTTAATGCTTTGCATTTTGTTACAGGTAGATAGTACAACTGAGTGGACATGCACACACACATATCCTTAATGTGTGCACTTGTGCATACATACATATAGAAGGAAAAATATACACACTGCATATAACTGTGACCGCAGAGTTGCCAGCTTTCGTGGTATTTGGTAGCTCTCTTAGAGCTCCAGCTTCTAGAGGCATGTGATTCTGTGATCAGTTATCATTTTTTAAAGTGTGTTTCTAGCCCACGTGGTTGAGGAGAAAAGCTTGAAAACGTGACCCAAGTGTACCCTAATGACTGAAAAGCAGAAGGTAAATAAAAAGAACCAAACATATTATTTTTATAAAAAATGTTGTGACTTTTTGGGGGCTGACTCTGGAATGTTTGCAGTTGACAACTCTGTGATCCATGCAAAACACGGGTTCATTCCATCTTTTTAATAAATCCTGACAGTCATGCTGATGCCCCTTTTATTTTGCATTTTGTGAACATTCAGAACAATCCATAGAGTAATTTTATTTTAAAAAGCGTTTGTTGGCTCAGTTAGAACTACTATTACATTCAAGGATATAGCGTTCGGTGCAGGGAGAGTCCATAAAACACAATCAGAGGCTCAAGTCATTAAATAAATTATTCACTGTGAATCATTCACTCAGCATTGTCTAGTATGAATATGTAAACATAGACACACTTTGTAAACACACACCCATATCCACTGTGGAAGGCAAAGAGTAAATTATTGATATTCCACATCAATCCCTGTTCTATCAAGTTTTGGCCTGTCATTTGTTGATAAACCTGTTTCAGTGCATGTGCTACGCACTCACTAAGGCCTTGTCTACACTGGCAGGTTTCTGCGCATAAAGCAGATTTCTGCATTGTAACTCCCGCGGTGTACACACTGCCAAGCCACTTAGTGTGCAGAAACTGTGCAGTTGCAGCGCTGTGAAAAAACCCCACCCCGACAAGAGGTGTAGAGCTTTCTGCGCCAGGACTGCAGCGCTGCGGTGCCAGTGTAGAGACCCCGGTCGATTACAGCGCTGCGATTGGCCTCCGGGAGGTGTCCCACAATGCCTGTTCTCGCCTCTCTGGTCATTGGTTTGAACTCTACTGCCCTGCCCTCAGGTGACCAACCGTGAGCCCCACCCCTTAAATTCCTTGGGAATTTTGAAAGTCCTCTTCCTGTTTGCTCAGTGACGCATGCAGTGGTCTCAGCGCATCTTTCCAGGTGACCATGCCTGCTCCACGCACCAGGTGACCCCACTTGGAGCAATGCCAAGCTGCTGGACCCCATCAGCATTTGGGAAGAGGAGGCTGTCCAGTCCCAGCTGCACTCCAGCCATAGGAATTATGATACCTACGGACAGATTTCATGATACATGACAGAAAGGGGCCATGACCGGGACACACTGCAGTGCAGGGTCAAAGTGAAGGAGCTGCAGAATGCCTACCACAAGGTGCGGAAGGCAAACCGCCACTCTGGGGCTGCGCCCACGAGCTGCCGGTACTACAAAGAGCTGGATGTGATACTCGGTGGTAACCCCACCTCCACTGCGAAGGCCACTATGGATACTGCAGTGGCTCGCGTGCCAGTCGAGAGTGGACCGAGCCAGGAGGAGGAAGTCTGGGCCGCGGAGGGGGAGGGGGACACTGAGGCAGAGGACGACTCGGAGGTCAGAGATGCATGCAGCCAGAAGCTCTTCTCTACCCCGGAGAAGCCTAGCCAGTCACAGCTGTCAGATGTTAGCAAAGCACAAACAGGAGAGGAGGCCCCTGGTAAGTGGATTTGATTTGGGGAATCACTGAAGTGAATTGTTGGGGGCAGGAAGGTTGCAGAAAGCAGACTTGTATCTGCGCGGTGATGGGTTGGATCACAGAAACCCCCTTGGGAACTGCCAACTGATGTGCCAAGACTACTTCTGCCCCTGCTTTCCCTGCCTCCTTGGGACTTCAGTGCCCTGCCTGGTTTGAGCCAGACCCGCTAGCCTGCTGCAAACCCAGACCCAGGCCTGAACCACGTCCCCTAACAGCTGTAGGCTTAAACTGAAAGCAGCGTACAGAAGTGTTCCTGCCTTTAACACTCAGATGCCCAACTC
Organism: Mauremys mutica; assembly: GCF_020497125.1. NCBI lineage: Eukaryota > Metazoa > Chordata > Testudines > Geoemydidae > Mauremys > Mauremys mutica. The sequence continues at coordinate 18,764,560 of NC_059079.1, forward strand.
CCAATGGGGTCCAAACCCCAAATAAATTAGTTTTACCCTGTATAAAATGTATACAGGGTAAACTCACAAATTGTTCACCCTCTATAACACTGATAGAGAGATATGCACAGCTGTTTCCCCCCGCCCCACCCCCCAGGTATTAATACATACTCTGGGTTAATAAGTAAAAAGTGATTTTATTAAATACTGAAAGTAGGATTTATGTGGTTCCAAGTAATAGCCGACAGAACAAAGTGAATTACGAAGCAAAATAAAATAAAACATCCAGTCTAGGCCTAGTACAGTAATAAAACTGAATACAGATAAAATCTCACCCTCAGAGATGTTTCATTAAGTTTCCTTCACAGACTGGACACATTCCTGGTCTGGGCACAATTCTTTCCCCTGGTGCAGCCCTTGTTCCAGCTCAGGTGGTAGCTAGGGGATTTCTCATGATGGCCGCCCCCTTTGTTCTGTTCTACCCACTTATATATCTTTTGCATAAGGGGGGAATCCTTTGTCCCTCCCTGGGTTCCCACCCCCTCCTTCTCAGTGGAAAAGCACCAGGTTAAAGATGGATTCCAGTTCGGGTGACAAGATCACATGTCACTGTAAGACTTCATTACCCACTTGCCAGCACACACGTATACAGGAAGACTTGCAAGTAAAACAGAGCCATCTACAGACAATTGTCCTGGTTGATGGGAGCCATCAAGATTCCAAACCACCATTAATGGCCCACACTTTGCGTAATTAAAATAGGCCCTCAGCGTTATATTTCATATTTCTAGGTTCAGATACAAGAGTGATACATTTATACAAATAAGATGACCACACTCGGTAGATTGTAAGCTTTGTAATGATACCTTACAAGAGACCTTTTGCATGAAGCATATTCCAGTTACATTGTATTTACACTCATTAGCATATTTTCATGAAATCATATAGAATGCAACGTCACGGCGCGTCCCACCACATGCCTAGTCTGAGCGGCGGAACAGGGTGTTGATTGACTCCTTCACTTGAATCTGCCTCAGAGATCTGCATGAAACTCTCATGGAGATACTGGGCAGTCCGCTGCCGCAGGTTCTTTGGCAGAGCTGCTTTGTTTCTTGCCCCATTAAGGGTAAATTTCCTGTGCCACTCTGCTGTCAGGGGAGACGGGGGACCATTGCTGCACACAGGCGAGCCGCATAAGGGCCAGGGCGGAAGCCGTAGTCTTGGAGAAGACCCTCCCTTGATTCCCTACTCACCCTCAGCAGCGAGAGATCTTCCATAATGATCACCTCCTGTGGAAAGTGTGGGGGCAGTAAGGATTATAAATCGTGTGCAGCCCCCCTCCCCCCGGTGCTGGTTCTACCCAAGAGCCACGTGCCCAGTGTGCAGTATGGTCCTGGAACACTGATTTCCCCTGCGGTTACTCACCATTTTGGGGGTCTTCTGGCTCATGTGTGCTTGCCTGGGGTCAGCCAGTTAGTGACAGGTGTGTGAATAGTGGCTGTGTTTTAAATCACTGAACCAGTGGTCTGTGTGTTGCAAACAATACTGCTTCTGTAAAATGTTGCGTTTTGGCTTCACGGATATGACCTTGGGAGCCCAGCCTCCCTCTTTGTTATTGCCGGCTGAACGGCTGCGCAGAATTAGAAAGTGGCCACGAAGAACTAAGGAGGACTTTCTGCGTGATGTCATGATGGCTCCACGGCTGAAAAACAAGAATTGAAGGAGTGGCGGGACAGCGAGAAGAGGGACCGAAGGAGAACGTGGCGCGCCAGAATGAAGTGGCTTCTAAAAGTTATGGAGCATCAAGCGGACATGCTCCAGGCGCTACTAGCACTGCAAACCAAGCAGCTCTGTGCCCAGCCTCCCCTGCAGCTGCTGTCACAAAATTCTTTCCCATGTGCTCCCCAGACACTGCCAACACACTCTTATCATCCTCCCGGCTCCAGTCTGTACCCGCTGCATTCCACTCCTGCCCCATCACAGTCCAGCCTTGTGGATTCCCACTGCACTCAACACCCATCCCTCTGCAGTTTGGCCCTGCTGAAGTACAGTACCCGCTGCACGGTACTCCAAAGGACAAGGCTGGATATGTTACCTCGACATACACAAATCTTTAGCCGTCCCAGGACCTCACCTCTTCCTGGGACCCTCCCTTCTCCCATCCTCCTCAGTGATGATGGGTTTTTTGTTTGTGTTTCTCCTCCAGTTGTTGTTTTTTAATAAAATAATTGTTTTGGTTTGAAAGCAATCTTTATTCCATTAATTGAAAGCAAACAGAGCCCTGCAAAGCAACAGGCAATTTTCTTAAACCTTCATAGTGCATCGTCTTCACCAGATACAATCACCTCTTAGCATTACAAGCACTGCACTCCTGAGCACAGCAACAAATATTAGTGGCTTTCAGCTTCAAATTGCTGCCTCAAGTCATCCCTGATCCTTATGGCCCCATGCTGGGCCCCTCTAATAGCCCTGGCCTCTGGCTCTTCAAATTCAGGCTCCAGGCCCTGAGCCTCAGCAGTCCAGCCCTGAGCGAAATTTTCACCCTTCCCTTCACAAATATTATGGAGCATACAGCACGTGGCTATAAGCATAGGAATGTTGTCATTGGCCAGGTCCAGCCTCCCATATAGGCAGTGCCGGGGGCCTATAAATAGCGAAAAGCACGTTCAACAGTCATTCTGCACTTGTTGAACCGCTCCTTGCTGCTGTCAAGATGCCCTGTGTAGGGCTTCATAAGCCATGGCATTAAGGGGTAGGTGGGTTCTCCCAGGATCACAATGGGCATTTCAACTTCCCCTACGGTGATCTTCTGGTCTGGGAAGAAAGTCCCTGCTTGCAGCTTCCCGAACAGGCCAGTGTTCCAAAAGATGCATGTGTCATGCATCTTTCTGGACCAGCCTGTGTTAATGTCCATTAAACACCCACAGTGATCCACAAGCGCCAGGAGAACCATAGACAAATACCCTTTCCGATTAATGTACTCGATATCTAGGTGGTCTGGTGCCAAAATTGGAATATATGCGCCATCTATCGCCCCTCCACAAAGCCATTCACAATGTCATGCACGTTGCCCAGAGTCATGGTCTTTCGGAGCAGGATGTGATTAATGGCCCTGCACACTCCGAACTGGTTAGCAACCGATCGGTAGCAGTCTGGAGTATCTAGCTTCCACAGTGCAATCGCCACAAACTTCTCCAATGGCAGGGAAGCTCTCATTCTCGTGTTCCTGCACCACAAGGCTGGGGCGAGCTTATCACACAGTCCCATGAAGTGGCTTTCCTCATCCGAAAATCTGCATCCACTGCTTGTCGTCCCAGATGTGCATAATGATATGATCCCACCACTCAGAGCTTGTTTCCCGAGCCCAAAAGTGGCATTCCACTGTGGTCATCACCTCCATGAATGCCACAAGCAATTTTGTGTCGTAGCTACTACCCGTGGTGAGATCAATGTCAAACTGCTCTTGCCTTTGTAATTTAAGGAATAACTTCACTGCCACTCGTGACGTTTTAGTGAGAGTCAACAGTGCAGGATCCATTCCTGCAGACCGAAGAGGCAGAGCAAAGCACACAGTACATAAACCATTGAAAGATGGCACTGGACGGAAGCACAGGCACTGCTGGGATGCGTAGCAATGCATCATGGGGCATTGGACCCAGGATGCTCCATCATCCCCTCTGCCTTCCCACAACTCTTAGCGGCAGAAGAGGAAGAGATGCTCTGTGGGATAGCTGCCCGGAGTTCATCGTTCCAAATACCGCTCTAAGTGCCGCAAGTGTGTACATGCTACTGCGCAGGCAGCTGACAGTGTGAACACACAACAGCGGTTTCCCTTCAGGGCTCTGTGAGTGGTGCTGTAATTGCCGGTGCTGTAACTCTGCAACACAGCCTTGTCGCTAAAAGTCAGCGTGTGTAAACACTCTGTCAATATTTTGTTGGCATTTTTGCTGACAAAATACTTCCAGCCCGGCAAGCAGCGTTAGCTTCCTCGGTAGGAGAGCGATCTGCTGACAAAGACGCGTTCACCCTGCCACTTGCAGCAGCAAAACTTTTGTCTTTCATGGGGGTGGGGCTTTTTAAAGTACCTGTGAAAGACAAAAGTTTTGTCGACAATGTTGCAGTGTAGACAAGCCCTTAGAAAGACAAGTTAACTTTTTGAGAACGATGCTAGACACTGAGTGGTAATTCTTGCTGAACAAAGTAATGGGTGTCTCTTTATTAAAGGAGGGTAAATAATGTGTGACTCAATTTCCTTTGTTGAAAGTGAAAGAAGGGTGTTTCATATGCAGGTGTTTGGATTTGAGTTTAATTAACTGATAAACTAAACCCTGCCCTCATGTCAGGTAGCTTAAGCCACCCTTTCCTTTCCAAATCACATGTCTAAGATGCACCCTGACTTGAATGTAAATAGTGCTTAGATGAATCACAGTGTTGTCCGCAAATGACATCTGGGTGGATCCAGGTGGTGGATTTGGTTTTTGTCATTCAGATTCAACAAGAAACCCTTTTTTTCTGGTTATGAGGGTGTGGGTGTGTATGTCCAACCTACAGCTGCTAAGCATGGTTTAGCATGATTTTTAACTGTTGTGTAGCTAAGGAACAAACATTAATTCCTAGTTGTGTTTAATGCTAGGGACATGCTGCACATTTAAAAAAAAATACTTAGCAATTGTAATGTAGTGCAGCCAAAGCTTAATTCATGAAATTTGGTAATTCACTAAGGGTACGTCTTCACTACCCGCCAGATCGGCGGGTAGCAATCAATTTCTCGGAGTTCGATATATCGCGTCTCATCTAGACGCGATATATCGAACCCCGAACGCGCTCCTGTCGACTCCGGAACTCCACCGGAGCGAGTGGTGGTAGCGGAGTCGATGGGGGAGCCGCGGACGTCGATCCCGTGCTGTGAGGAGGGGTAAGTAATTCGAGCTAAGGTACTTCGACTTCAGCTACGCTATTCACGTAGCTGAAGTTGCGTACCTTAGATCGACCCCACCCCCCAGTGTAGACCAGGCCTAAGGGTCTTCCAGTCTCTAGTGTGAATTAGCACCCATTCTGCAGGGGTATTGTTCACACTTTAAATACTTTGTTGCTGCTATGTATGATATGTTAGATTCAGATGGTCAGGTAAACTTAATGTTTAATGATGGAGCTGGAAGAGAGAAGTAAAATTTGCCGCCTTTCTGAGTCTGTTGGATTTTTTAGACGTTTGATGAAGTTCTGTACTTAGAAGAACATTTTAATGGTTAGTTTGTGATTGGATCTGCACCCAAGTCTCAGGTTTGAAATCAGACACTTGCATCCATCTGGCAATCAGATCTATGGACAGGTATTAAAAAGATCAGATTAGACCTTCTTAGAGATGGGAGTGAACAAAATTTAGTTTTAAATTCAAAATAAAACATTAGTTTTTATGCCTGAATTGCTGTTGTACATATGCAGATTTGAACTAGTTAACAAATAACATGCAGAAATACATATGTAGGAAGGACTGTCAAACTTTGAAGTGATTTATATGATAAATAACTAAAATTCATTGCATCTAGGATGTAATTAATAATAACTACCCCGAAGATGCAATATGGGCACAATATACAATTTACTATTCATTGGCAGAAAGGATATACTGAAAATGGTGTGAGACCATCACAGATTGCATTGTCCACATCATTAAATCTCCAAGTTGGAAAATTGTTCTCTGAATGTTTCTAACACAAAACAACTTTGACATTTAAAAAGAATTTTACATATTTTATTAAAATTGTGACTACTGCCCTCTTTGAATGGAGACAAATAACTGGGTACATGTTTGTAACCACAGTTGTTTGTGCCTAAAATGAAGGTGTGAGACTACTATCCTGCAAAGGTGTCTGCTTTTCCTTTTGCAGAATTAGCAGGCTCGATCAGGGATTTAGATGTCCAATAGCCCTATATTGAGTCTGCAAATATTTGTGCCCACAGTTTCACATCTTCAAAGCTGGAGGTCAATCTCATAACAAGACACTTGATTGGAAAGTAACCATTAGCAATATCAGACCCTGAAAGCCTATTTGGTTGGTACACTGAACACTTAGTTATTTGGGGCCATGTTGGACTATTAATTTCCCATGATTATGGGGTTTTAATGCTGCTGGTAAGAAGAAAATTGAGGCCTTTGGGAGGTGATGCTTGGTGAAGACTCTTGTGTATCTCCTGGACAGAAAAGAAAATGAATGCTTATATTAGAAATGCTATTGGAGAGAAGCAGACCCTGCAGTAGGAAATCAACAGGAGTAAACTATACATCAGGCATAGAGATAGGAATAACTTCAGGGAAGTTATAGTGGAAGGAATGGTGGCAGGTCATCTTAGTAGGGGGTGACCAGCGAGGACATGAATAGACTGTGTACGACAGATTATTGGGCGGTCAGCTGCTGAGTGCTTGAAGTCATTGGTGGAGCGAGAAGGCTTCTGAAAATTCTGTTCTGATGCCACAAATATTCAGACAGGAATAAATAGATTTTACTGATTTATGCTGTACTATGCAGAAGTGAGAGCTGCACCCTCTCTCCATGCAACTTTAGTGGCCTGCCTGAGCCCCAGTGAAGCAACCATTCTCCCATTCCACTTTCAGCTAGAACCGGGGAGTCCAGAATCATGAAAACACAAAGGAATATATTAAAAATTTAACCAGATTCACTTCAATAACAACAACAAAATCACTTTTGAGTGAAGTTTGATGTTTGAGTGACATCTCAGATCATTTCTTAATTTGGACCTGCCCCTGCTTCTGTTGAAGTCAATGGCATGGAGTAGGAATTGGAGCCCTTTCTGTTAACTGCTTTACTCATCCATAGGGAAAACCACACCGGCAACAGGTTTTATCAAAAAACTTTTAAAAATGTAAATAGTTGAAAAGTCCCAAGGCCACTTTCACAATCAGGTCTCATGCTGAGAAAATTGTGATGGAGCCAAGTCACTAGGCTAGATATGAAGTCATAGGTTGCAGGGCCAGGTGGGGTCCCCCCGGGCCATGGCCTGACCACTTTTTGGTCAGGTCAAACCTGAGTGGTGCTGCAACCCTGCTCACTCACTGAAATTTGAAGAATTTGGTGGTGTAAGGGGCTCATGGTCCCAGAGAGTCAGGCTGCAGTGGGGTGGCGAGGGGAAGCATCTGAGGGGGGATGAGGAAGGACAGGAAAGGGGCTGGGAGGTCAAATCTATGGTGTTTCGCAGCCCCTGGGTTAAGGTAATCTTCTACAGATGAATATTTAAGTTCTTTATAGAACTCAGGGACACTGTACATTTATTCTTACTATACGTTTAGATGGAGGAGAAAGAGCTGATGGTTTTCAACAAAGAATGTAATTGTTTCAAATTACATTTGTCAAATTGATTTTGTTGCTGATATTTTTGAAAAGTGGCTTCCACAGAAATGTCCCCATTTAACCTGTGACCAACCCTGTGTACAGCCTTGGCAAGTAAATGGTGCTTGTGTTGTACCAATATAATAAAAACCAGCAGGATCTTATTAAGAGGGATAAGGCAAAGATGCCACATTTATTGTAAATACCATAACAAAACAAAAGACAATGTTTTCCTACTTGTTTCTATTACTACTTATTTCTTATACACACACACACATATATTCATCCACACAATCATTCATTCAGGTTCTGTATAGATGTTATAGTTACCAGCCTAGATGTTGCTCATGCCAAGTTACTGGCCAGGTACCTTGGTCATGAGGATGGAGCCGAGTCTGTGTCAGATGCATCTGATGCTCCTGGAGGCTGGCAGCAGAACCATAGACTCAAAGTCCTTATTCTTTAGAGTCCAGTTTTATAGGGATTTTTCCCTATGTTAGTTCATAGGAGTTGCTTCATTTTGCTGTTGCTAAATCAATCAGCAGGTGGCTGGCTCCATGTTGTCAGATGCTTTGTTTTTCCTTCCTTTGAGGTGTGGTGGGTGGATTCCAGTTTGCCCTCCGGGGGTCATCTGGTTGATCCCACTTGACACCTTCTTCAGCCGACACTGAATTCTTCAGGCTGGTGACTCCCTAACCATTCATTCACATACATTCTCTATGTTAATCACATCTATTTCACTGTCTCTTTACTTTTTGGGGTGTTACCAATTTATGTGAGACTCCCTGTCTTTTAACAAGCAAAGATAAAGTGAGATGAAAACTTACAGAGGGTGGGGGTCTCTATCTATACACTATAACAGCTACTGTTTTGGCTTACTTAGAGGGCTTGGCTACACTTGCAAGTTGCAGCGCTGGTAGAGGCTATCCAGCGCTGCAATTAGTAACTGTCCACACCTGCAAGGCACATCCAGCGCTGCAACTCCCTGGCTGCAGCGCTGGCTGTATACCTGGCCAGGTTGGGGTGTAGCGATTGCAGCGCTGGTGATCCAGCGCTGCTCATCAAGTGTGGACACACACCAGCGCTTTTATTGGCCTCCAGGGAATAAGAAGATATCCCAGAATGCTTTTAACTAAATTACTCCCTTTGTTTTGTTATGCAGCCTCTCTTTGTTTTGTTGTGAACCTCCGGAGCTCCGTTTCTACCGGAGCTGCTTATCAGCTCCTGTTTGCTGTGATCAATCTGTGAACAATCAAATGAGATCCTCCTCCCTGTTGTGAACGAGCTCTGTGGAGCTCCTCCGTTGCCACTGCTGCTATCTAAAAAACAAACATAGCTCCTGTTTGCTGTGATCATCTGTACCTGGCTGTAAACAATCAAATGAGAGGCAGGCAGGGAAACAGGGGGAGTCGTGTTGCCTGCAGGCTGTTTGCAATTAAGAGTTAAGACTAAGGGGTCGGAAAAATGTTCTGATTTTTCAAGTCAGGAAGCTAACACACAGTGTTGGCTCCAAAAATCCACTCTCTCTCTCCCCCCGCTCCCTGTCACACTAGACCCCACTCCACCCCCCTCTTTTGAAAAGCACGTTGCAGCCACTTGAATGCTGGGATAGCTGCCCATAATGCATCACTCCCAACAGCGCTGGAAATGCTGCAAATGTGGCCACACACCAGCACTGGTAGCTGTGAGTGTGGCCACACACCAGCGCTGCTCCTACACAGCTGGATGACCAGCGCTGCAAACTACCAGCGCTGCAAACCGTAAGTGTAGCCAAGCCCAGAGATAATTAATGTTTAACAAGTTTTATACAAAGTATTTCTTTGAGCTTAACAAGTTTTATACCAAGTATCTCTTTGAGCAGGCTTTACACAGACACAGCTGGTGGCTTGCAGGTTAGAAGCTAAATGTTGGGAATCACAAATTTACTTCTAACATAAACCTTAAGTTATAAAGTATCAATTAACAATAAATCAATAAATCATTTCTCATATAAACCATGTTTAATATAAACCTTCTTTAATATCCCTACACTTGCAAATATTGAATGAGCAAAGGTAGTTTTTTCTTGTTTAAACAAGTATGTTTTTTTTCATAGCCATAAACAAGGAGGGAGGAAACACTGAGTGAAAAACTGACATTAATGACACATAGTGGAAATATCTGGACTGTGTTCCTGAAAATATGCTGAGTGTATCGGTAGGGTAGCACAGATTTCAGCTTGTAAAATTAGAAGAAGAGTGGAATGAAGACTATTTTTAAGGCTTCTGGGGGGTATTCTTTGCCTGTGAATGTTTGTTGTTAAGGTGCTTCCAACATGTGGAGCAATCCGGTTTGTTTCAAAGCCAGCAAATTGCCTGTCAGGCATAGTTTTATGAGCAAACGGCAGGGATTGCTACCAGTATTGAGAGAAGAGGTGAATTCTATCAGAGACTGGGAAATCATTCCCCCAACCCTCCCTGAAATGTTGTGGTAGAATTGTAACAAAGAGTTCCCAAGAACGCCTTCCAACACATCACTGAGTTTCAGTAAGAAGTGACATATCATCCACAGCCAGGCTGTACCAAACTAAAAATAGGAAGAAAAACAGCGACACACCTTTTTATTCCATTAAAACACATTGGAGTGGGAGATTTTTTTTTTAAAGACCAAGTGAAATAATTGAGACATTTTGCTTTTTTAAACAAATAGGGACTTCTTAGGTCTGCCGTCTGATTGGACTGACAGCAAAGCCACTTTCGTAAAGAAAACGTCATCATAAACGTTAGCACAGTGCTCGAGAAGGTGGAAAGTGTTACATAAATGCTAAGTACTCTTAGAAATAGAATTGCAAAGGATTCTTTTTAGATATTGGTATTAATTAGCTTTTAATATAGTTGGAAAATGATTTAACGTACAGCACTGGAAAAAAATTATGGAAACATCAACTGGACTGTGGAAATAATCTTACTGGCAAGAACTTGATTATGCAACATGATGATCCAAATATAAACTGTGAAATGTGATACAGCTCAAGACACATGGTACAATATTCCACAAGATTATATCCAAAAAGTGCACAATTGCCTCAAGAAGTGAATTTGTACATTATGCTGTACAGCAGGGGTGTCAAAATCATCTGGAGGAGAAGGCTGGATTCCAGGTTTAATTATGATCCCCGAGGCGCGATACAAAGACAGAGCTTCATATTCACCTCAATCATCAGCAGAGCTCCCACTGATGTTAGTGGGAGGTTTACAGAGAGATCAAGGGGAGAACACAGCCTTCATGTAGTAACTAAACATCTGTATTTAGCTCCTCGTTGTCACATTGAGTATCACTCAATGAGAACATCTGCTCCCCCTTATTTCACTTCTGTTTCAGCTTTTCGTTTCTCCTCCTACCCCTCTTCCTCTCTCTGTTGCTCCTCTTTCTTCTCTTGTGTGTCTCCTCTGTTCCTCCCTCTGTATTTTTATCCCTGCAGCAAATCCCAGTTCCCACTCCTCAATGGTTTCACTCCTATCCCCTTCCTTATTTTATTGCTAAAATGATCAGCAGCAGAATAGTTAATGTCATGTTATCATCACTGGACCTTTAGAGTTGCCACTCAAATGAGATGAATAGGGGACAGGTAGGAGATATAGAAGTCATTGTTTCAGGTTGTCTGCAGACTCAGGCAGAAGTCACATCAGTTTACACTTGGTTTACGTTTGGAAGATTGTATCTGCAGCCCCGAGGTATCAAAACTTACTTTTCATTTTTAAATGAAAACTTAGATTCTGCACAAGCTGCATACAACATGTAGGGCACACAAATACATAAATACATGGGCCATATGTTTGACACCCCTGCTAAACAGCCAAGTTCCCCCTTCAATTCTCCATACAAAATTATATTAGCGTTTCTTTTTGTATGTATTCTCAATTCACATTAAATATTTATCTGGTATGTGAACCTGTTGTATCCTTGCTCTCCGCTCAGCATTCAGAATATGGAGAAAACACATTGGTACAGTTGGATTCCAAATAGTTAATAAAGTTATTATTTAGCTATGTGCAAATATAGAAACCTAGCTACTTATATCTGTTCTGGCAGGGTTCTGATGTCTTCTGCAACAGAAGACAGGGAGGCCCGCTAGAAGGCTCCCAAACCATTTAAAGCGATATTACCCAATTCCTATACACTACCCTACAGGTAGATTCTGACAAATATCATTTTGTCTGAAAAGTACAATTTAGTGTGTGAGATTAAGATGCTTCATATTTTGTTTTCAGTACAACGTGTTTAAATCATTAGATTAGCAGAGTGCATCTGATTTGAATAAGTCAACCATTTGGGGTGGTTCTTTGAGATTGTCCAGAAGTATACTTCCTAAAAGGAGAGGTGGAAAACGAGGTTCAGATAAAACAATCATTTTAATCTGTCGCTAACGCTTATTTATTATTTAGCACCAACAGTGTACTTAGAACAGAAAGGAAAATATGGTCCCTGCACCAAGTCTCAAAATAGATAGATAATATAGTCCAGACATCAGATGAAAAGAGGGAGGAAATGAAAATGTCTAATGTTCCTTTAAAAATAAATTTTATCTACTGTCCATTAATCGTATTGTGTGGATGTGGTATAGTGCCCCTACAGAACAGAGTTAAGGTTTGGGTGCCCTGCCTGTGCATTACCATACTTTAACATATTTTCATTGCCTTTCCATTTAACCTTAACTCTGAATTTCCTGGGTTTTTAATACCTTTTTTTTTTTTTAAATAATAGCAACATCCCTGTAATGTTTTACCCTTAAGTTACTGATACTTACTCAACATTAACTCCAGTGTACCTATTGGGTTTCAGGGGAGTGGGTGGGTGGAAGCCCGCCCACTTCTAAAGGATCCCCCCCAGCCTAAGGGGAGGATCTCCAGGACCTCAAAAACCCAACTGAGTTCGGGGGACAACTAATAAAAGAACAGGGACGGGAGTGCGGTCAGAGGGTCATAAGAAGGGAGCCTGACGGAACTCCAGTGTAACAAAGCTTTTATCTTGGAATTTTGTTGGTTATATGAAAAATATCATACAGAACAAGAAACAACAAACTCATGAAAAGCCACAGCAGGATATTTGTAACAATTTAAATATGTGTAATATCAACCTGAATTTTATTATTATTATTATTATTAACGTTTAGCTCCAGCTTCTGGCTGATTTGCCATAGTCTCTGGAGTAATGCAGAGTGGTTAGCTACACTCAGGTGGCTTCCTGGGCCCCTTCCCTGATGGCTGCTTGGATGAATTCTTATTGGGAACAATAGGAGGCACCGGCCATTTTGAACGAGGTCATTGTAACTGAGAGGACAGTTGCCTCAGTCCCATTGAGCACAATAGAAGATAGCAACCTTTTTCAAAGAAGACAGAGGGGTTTTTAATTCTCTGTAGATCATGAGCCATTGGCCTCTGCTATAGAAGACAATTTCACTTCTGAAGACTAATAGGAAAAAATGACCATTAATCCTTAAAAAAAATCTTCCAAGTGTAGCTAATACATAAGATTTCAGCAAGTTATAACTAAATGGGAAGTTAGAAGAGTCTATATTCTTAAGATCATTTGGGACAAAAAATGGTGCAATACAAGGTGCGAAATTTCTTAAAGGACCCATTTTTCAATTAATTTTAACTCTTTAATTAATGAAGTTACTTGTAAATTCTCAGAAATCCACTGTGTGCTCAGGGCGAATGCTATAGGATGTATTGCTGTCTTCATACCTAACAAAGCTGTTGAATCTCTGCTCTAAAATGCAAATTCAGCCTTAACTATGCAACCACAACTAGTGCTTCCCTAATACTTTGGCAGTAAACAGTGAGGTGACAGACTTGCCGATAATGCAAGGTTATTTAGATTAGTCCAGATTAGGGGACCCTGAGGAATTTAAGAAACACCTGGCAAAGCTAACCAGTAACGTAACACAATATCAGCCCAAATTCCCTTTAGTAAATTCATCCATGTTAGGTAGCACTTTCTGGACAAAAGATCCAGACATAATTTTGTTGCTCTGCCAATTATTATCTTCACAATCTGCAGCTGTTTCAAAAAAGCAAATAATATTAGGTTGTATTAAAAAAGAGAATAAGATAAGAGCACTATTTTCTGTGCTTTAGAAAACTAAGCACACTTTCTGCTGGATTGGGTACTAATAGTCTGTAAAAAAATAAGATAAAGAACATTTTTACATGCTATGGTACTTAATAAGACCTCTCTATTTATTTATTGACAAATATTGTATGCTTGTCTATCTAAATGGCTAGTGTTTTAGTCAGACTTAAATGATGTGTTAAAATTGCCAATTTTTTTTTTTTTTTTAGGAATTCAGGTCCTGCTGTATTTATTGCCCCTTAAATGTTTTCCTTGCAAGTATCATTAGTAATGAGATGATAGTCATATTTTTTATTTGCATAGCACCCTTCAGCCTGAAGGATCCCAGAGTGCTTCACAAATTATATACATTCAGCACAGCTGAAATGCAGCCACCTTGAGGGTGGAGGACAGCAGCCAATCAGTCAGCATATAGCACCCGGCACAAAAGTGAGCAGGAAGTGAGCAGCATAACAACAATACTATTATGAACAGAGCATGAGATCTTCCATGTTCATACAGAGAGGACAGAGTTTCAATTTTCTGGCTCATGCAACTACGTGAAACTCAATTTACCTTAGAAAGGTGATGGGCACGGGTGGATCCTTTTGTGGTCCCAGTAAGAATGGGTACCGCAGTCCTGAAGTTTAGAATTCTGTTCTGTTCTGTATAGGTTCTTACACTGCCCTGGGGTTCTTACACAACTTTCTTGGAGGTTTTAAAAGGAAAATAGAAAATAAATTAAACTACAGTGGCATGTAGAAGTAGACTGGATCCAAACACCTATGAACTTCGGCAAGTCTGGATTTGAACTTGAAGGCTTAACTTAAATGGGCCAAACCAAAACTCTGTGTAACAACCTCTCTCCCCATGACACAGTAGAAATAGAACCTAGCACCGTTAGCACCACATGATCACCTCACACATAGCCAGGTCATTGCAACCAGATCCCAATACGCTCACATTGTGAAGTTTGACTTGCATTTGAGTTATATGAGCTAAGTCCATGTCCCAGGCCATTTGAAGGTTGCTGGAACAATGATAAGGTAAGTAAAACAAAAGCAGATTTAGTTTTTGTTTTAATTATTACATAAGAATATTCAACTTTCCAAACTTCGTTTTTTCTTTTTTTTTTATTTAATGATTCTTAGAAAGGTAGAAGATATTCTAAGTAGGTGGGATATAGAAGCATTCTGACTCTATATATTTGAGTAGGCCATGATTCCACCTCCTGCTCAGAAAACTGAAGTTAGGCTGTAAATTATAGTGATATTTATAGATAATTGCCCTTAGTAATAATGAATTCCTATTAAGCGTATCTGACTGGGCTTTTTGTGCATCTGCTTCTAAAATCACTTTGTTCTCCTTGTTGAGTTTATTAAAAAATAGAAACTTGTTCATTTAGAGGACCGACTGGCTAAGCAGCAGTTCTGCAGAAAAGGACCTGGCGATTACAGTGGATGAGAAGGTGGATATGAGTCAGCAGTGTGCCCTTGTTGCCAAGAAAGCTAATGGCATATTGGGCTGCATTAGTAGGAGCATTGCCAGAAAATCAAGGGAAGTGATTATTCCCCTCTATTTGGCACTGGTGAGGCCACATCTGGAGTATTGCATTCAGTTTTGGGCCCCCCACTACAGAAAGGATGTGGATAAATTGGAGAGAGTCCAGCGGAGGGCAACAAAAATGATCAGGGGACTGGGGCACATGACTTACAAGAGAAGCTGAGGGAACTGGGCTTATTTAGTCTGCAGAAGAGAAGAATGAGAGGGGATTTGATAGCAGCCTTCAACTACCTGAAGGGGGGTTCCAAAGAAGATGGAGCTTGGCTGTTCTCAGATGACAGAACAAGAAGCAATGGTTGCAGTGGGGGAGGTCTAGGTTGGATATTAGGAAACACTATTTCACTAGGAGGGTGGTGAAGCACTGGAATCGGTTACCAAGGGAGGTGGTGGAATCTCCATCCTTAGAGGTTTTTAAGGCCTGGCTTGACAAAGCCCTGGCTGGGATGATTTAGTTGGTGTTGGTCCTGCTTTGAGCAGGGGGTTGGACTAGCTGACCTCCTGAGGTCTTTGCAATCCCAATCTTCTGTGATTCTAGAGGGAATTTGAGACTTTTTTTTCATTTTGAGGAAACTTGAAACCTCTCACTAAAATTGTGTCACTTGTCTGCTCATTGATAGGGAGTTTACAGGTTGGGGAGGAAAGTTCACTGAAGTTCTACTGTTGTATTTTGTGGCTAGTTCCAACTACTTTTTTGACTTGAATGCCACAGAAGTGTGCAAGAGGAGGATACTTCCAGTAGATTTGTAGCTCTGGAAGTATAAAAAAGAAATTGAGTATTAGCTCTTCTTTACACCAAAAAGTATTTTATTTTATTGGAATGTAGGACTAGAAGGGACCTGTGTCGTAGAATCATTGCTTTAAAGTATTTCTTGCTCAGTGAGAAATTATTCTTCTATAGTGTTTGTTCTCTCCTATTGAGCTTTGAGTGGTTGAACATATACAGCATATACATTTATTAATAGATTTAAAATACATAGTGGACATGGTTGATAAGGAAGAGGATTTACCCATGTGGAGTGTAGACAGCTATGCATAGCCAAAGAGACTTTGGAATTCAGTGGGACTACTTCCTAATAAGAGGGCAACAAATTAAGTCAGTGGGCAACATTCTGATTTCTTGGCCAGTACTGTTGAGCTGTGCAGTAGTTTCCCTATGCGGCCTCATGATCATATCACCCTTTTCCATCCCACTCTCCATTCCTTCCTGTTGTTTCACACTCATTTACTGTATGATTCTTCAAATTAGACTGTAATCTCTTTAGGGCAGGGAGCATCTGTTACTGTGTATGCCGAACGCAGCACAATAGGGGTGCTGGGTACCACCACAGCACAAATATTTATTTGAGCACTACCACAGCACAAATAATAATAATTTAACAAACAATTATTTATACTGGTATAAATCTGGAGTAACTGCACTGACTACACTGGTGTAACTGAGATCGAAATCTGAGCCGTTGGACTAGTTGTATATGTAATTCAAGGTCCCATGGAGTTCTTCTGTTGACTTCAGAGTGCTTTGGATCAGGCCCTATGTGCAGTATCTGAAGATCCAGAAGCTAGTGGAAACCTATTTCACACCCCAGCAGTGAGTGAGCTATCTGGTGTGGGGTGTGCAATGATGCAGACTGGAAGGGGCATAAAGCCAGTTGGTGCACTCCATAAACATGGTGACAGGTTTCAGAGTGGTAGCTGTGTTAGTCTGTATCAGCAAAAAGAACAGGAGTACTTGTGGCACCTTAGAGACTAACACATTTATTTGAGCATAAGCTTTTGTGGGTTAAAACCCACTTCATCGGAAAAGTATTTTCCACTGCATGCATCCAATGAAGTGGGTTTTAACCCACGAAAGCTTATGCTCAAATAAATGTGTTAGTCTCTAAGGTGCCACAAGTACTCCTGTTCTTTGTTCCATAAACATGGTGGCCCAGAAAGAAATGGAGCCAGGGCAGCTGAGCAATGCACTGATTCAGGGCGACTGCTGGGGAGCCACCATTGGTGAGAACCTTTTGGAATCCCTGCCAAAATGTAAAGTTGCTCCCAAGGGAGAGTGACACTACTGCTCCTGCCTCTCCCTCTAGATCAGTTCTCCTTTCAGCACATCCACAGCCTCCAGCACAAAGTGGTAAAAGTTGCACTCACAGAGCTAAACAGGGCCTATAGTTTGTGTGTATTTTTCTAAGTCAGTAGAAGTCTAGAGTTCTATTAACTCTATTATGATTGCAGTTTGCTTTAACCCGTATCATTTAAAATCCCGACTCCTTGAACTGAGGAAGATATGTATTGGTATGTGTGTGTCCTTTCAGTCAATAGGTATGGTAAATGGTAGGTAGTTATATTTAAAGGGTTTGAAGTTATGTTTATGAGCCATGGTGAAGTGTGTAAACCTTTATTTTTATCTTGAGAGCTGCTTAGCAATTCTTCCAGGAGATTTATGCTGTTCTAGTTGAAACACTTACAGATCGAGAGGAATACAATATTAGCAAAAGCAGAGACAGCTCATTTCTGGTTCCATCTGAGAATCCAGTTCATAATTTCCCTATGATCTTGGCTGAGACCAAAGGGAAGTTTTAACTTTGTTTAGTAAAACAAGAGAAGCATCGTTCCTTTTAACCAATAAAGTCAATCACTCATCCAATACTCCCATAAAGTTTCTGTCTGATTGTATCTCTATCAGAGGACTGTCACGTTGCACCCAAACAAACTGTACGCCTAACCTTGTTTGGGGCAGTACTACTGCGTGGAAAAGTTACTCAAAGATCACACACGTACAATACCCTCGGTGCATTGCCTAAAGATTTACTGCCAACGATTGGTTTCTTTTTCATTTTACTTGAAAAGAGCGCAGCTTGTTTCTTCTGAGAAAAAGTAACTGAAGCAAGTCACTTGCTTCCATCTCACTTAATGACATTTTACATTTAAAAAAAAATGTCATCACTTTAGACAAGAAACGCTGTGATGAGTAATGCTTAGGAGGAGGGGGGAAAAACTTGCTTACAAGGAACTGCTTTTATTAGCGTGCAATCTTAATCCACATACATGCAGATGAGTCTGTCAGAGAGCATTCCTCCCACACCCCCTTTTTAGAGGAAGTTTGTTGATGTATTACCGACATCTCATCTTCAAAGCCAAAAAAAAAAAAAAAAAAGAAGACAGCCATTCACAGGAAGGACGTACATTGATTTGTTCTCCTCCTGGAGCCTGGAGCAGAAGTACCCAGACCGCATGATGAAGGAGCATTGTACCACCTACAGTAGTGCTGCCTCCAGCTGTGTCAGTGACTCTACCATGGAAAGTCTGCAGCCACTCAAGCCTAACTACATGTCTGTGTGTTTATTTGCAGAAGAATCTTATCAAAAATTAGCAATGGAAACTCTGGAAGAATTAGACTGGTGTTTAGATCAACTTGAAACTATTCAGACCTACCGATCAGTCAGTGAGATGGCATCTAACAAGGTAAGCGATGGGATAACTTCTTCCTAAAATGTCAAAGGCTGAAAATAAAAAGAATAAGTGCTGTAATGTAAGACAAAAAGTGTTGCTGTATGTGATTGTGTCCACCAGCAGACCAGCACGCACAGTGCAATATCTGACAAAGTTCATTTAAACACTGTTGGTACTTTTTCCTAGTACTTTATGTTAAGGATGGGAACTTTAATTGCTTTGAACTATCTGTATCCTTATGCTATTGCAAGAATTAAACAGTGCAAGTGGTAAACGATAGCATAGGTTCTCAAGCAGAATATATTGACACTGTGAAATTAATCCTTGCATTTGGTGATATGTTTCAGTGGACCTTAGGTACATTTTTATACAGCTAGAAGTAGGATGATAAATAAAAATGTTTCTTACAAAGTAACTTATAAGTTGGAGAAAATTTGTCATAGAAAAGCAGAACCAGGAAAACATTTAGCATTCTGTAGATTCAGAATTATAATATGGTACAATGCAGTAAAACCACATCATTACATTGATATTTATCTATCAGAAAATGTACAAGGTGTCTCTGAAACCTGTCAATTATAGCTGTTCCTCGTGGAAAAAATATTACCACAGGCCCCCACTGAAAAGTGGGGAAATTAACTTGGCTTTTCAGTAATAATGGCAAACTCTAAACACTATGGGATAATGTTTTACTGCAACCGTCTCTTTCTCTAAGCATTTGGTTTGTGTTTTTAATATTATGGTATGAGTTGACTGCATTTTATATTCAGTACGTGATTAGGGTGCAGTGCCATAACAGTGGGACATACGTAAGAGTGTTTTCATTAAAGGGCTGATTTTTGGGAGGAGGGAAGAGATGCGGGAGAATTTGAGTTTTCATACAAGGAGTACAAATTTGCTAAAATTAATTTGAAAAAAAAAATCCCAAACTAAACTTTATGCTGAATGTAAGAAAAAATGGGGGGAAGGTTCAGAAGAAAAATACAGAAAAGATATAAAGGGAAAAAATACAGCAGACTCCCTGAATACCCCTCAAAATAATCCTTTAAAACCACCACTCTCTCCAACCCTGAGCCTCTGCTTCCAGCCTCCAATCTTCCCAGCCAGAGAAAGAACTGCTCTCTGTGAGCAGATGAGATTCTATTAAGAACCCATCAAAATCAGTCCTTAATTGGCCAGAGGGGTTATTGTTGATTGACATAAGGCACTCCCTGGGATTATAGGCACCACCTCTGCAATGTTCCTAGCCATTGCTCAAATGAGCAATTGACTGGCATCTGAGCAGATCTCCTGCTTTTGCACCCAGCAGCACAGTCTAAATGCACAAAATCTCAAAGTCACAAGTATTGCTGCTCCAAATTCAATATTTATGCCCATGCTTATATGCAATATTTACACACATCAACCTAATGAAGCAAATCCATATGGTTTCTGAAATGTGTGCGCTCTATCTCTTACAAAGATGTTAGACACTGCCCTCATTATTAGAACCTGTTTTACCTTTGTGCCACACAAATCCAGGGCTATTTTTCTTTTCCTAACTGGAAATAAATTACACCAGAAATGCTGAATCATAAACTGAGATTCTATGGAATATGTTAAAGAAATTAATCCCAGGTCGTTTGAAATTTTCTCCTCCTCCACTAGTTCTTACTCCAGCATGCCAGGGCATAGAAAGTAATACAAGTTTAATAGGGCTAGCTTTCAAGAAAAGAATATAATTATCAGCTTGCGTGAGAAACAGATCTAGCCATTAGTAAGGCTTTAGCCTGAGAAGAAGATAGGGCCTCACACATGGGGCCGAACTATTCCGTATTTTGAGATTTTCTCCCACATTTGGACTCTTACAGGTGGAAAGCTCTGATTAAGTAATTCAGCCATTGTGTAATTGTTAAATATGATGATTTTACTATGTGCAAGGTTAGTGTTCATTGGTTAGATTCAACTTTCTTTAAACTTTGCTCATTCATATACTTGAACTAAAATGTGTTTGTATGTGTTCTGGTCAGATTCCAAGAGTCGTTTCTAGCTATGAAAGAATAACATGAAATGGTTTGCAGCTTATTCTTTTTTTCCTTGCCATGGTAACAAACATCTAAACGAGTTGGAGATAAATGTCTCTTGGTTTTGTGCCATCATGGCAAACAGTTTTTCATGGCACACAGTAAAATTATTTCAAGTGAGCTGTGCAGTCTGAAAACTGTTCAACTGGAAGTATTGAGGCTTTTGAAAGACTCTTTAGAAACAATCAGAAAATTTGACAACAAATTAATGGAACATTTTTAATCTCGTAAAGTATCTGAGTAGACGATCTTGCTTGAATCAAAAGCTTTTAAGTAAGGCATTGGTAAACAACAAAACAGTCAGATGTTTTGAAAACAGGATGCTTAGGCTCCACATTATTAAAGAAGAACGGAAAGAGAAACAGTATAGAAAGGAAGAAAGCAAATAGACTCAGCACGATCCCAAGTGCAAGAACAGTATAAACCGTGACCTATCTTCCTGACCTCTGTTATTGCTGAGTTCCTGGCCCTGTGCCACTAAAGCCAAACTACGTCATTTGAGAATGATAGTAGGCATGGCACAGCTGTTGCAAGTGTGACTCGAATTTCCTGTCTCCTTCCTGACAGACGTAGTTTTAAAAGTACAGAGTTGCAACAACAGCAGACAGAGAGGGAGGATCTCTGAATTCATGTTTGCAGTGTGATTCTCAGACCTCTTGTACAAAAAGCATTTTCTGGGGAGTGACACCACCCTGGTCATAAAGAGTTGGCACATGGGTCTGCCAACAGTGTAAATTAATTACTCAAGGAAAGTGAAAAACTAAGGGCCTGATCCTGCTAGGTGCTAACCAACCTCAGCTTGTATTGAGGCTAATGGGAGTAGAGGCTGAAAAAGCACAGGCTTGAGTCCAGCATAGAACCATTACAGAAAGGCGAGCTCTGTCTTCTGACTGCTCCCTCACTGGGTAAAGTCTTTACCGGTGCACTTAATCCTGTCCTCCAAATACCCCAGACCTCTTGCTATTCCAGACCAGAGTCTCTGGGAAGCAGACTGCCTATCACGCCAGGCATGGTGGTGGTTTTGGGAAATGGGAAATGAAATGATTTGCATTCCAAAATTAGAAAGAGAGCAACGCTGAAGAAAACGACCATACATCCCTAAGTGAGTTTCTGTTCCACATTGCTTAGTCATTGCCCCTTGGCACTGGCCTCATTCCCTGTGGATTCCCTAAACGAAGCATGTGGGAATGTACGGAATACTGCAAAGATGGAGTTTATTATTTATGTAAAATACTAACAAGACAGTTCTCTAGTTTCAGCTTTGAGTGGAATAAAGCTAACTTACCCTTAGTCGTCTGTAGATATTAAATGTTAATTTGTATTGTACATTTTTAGGTTATTGTAAGAGATGACTGTCATCCTGTATTTAGTGGCCTATCCAGTTCACTGCCTAGGCAGATACTGAGTCGTCCCTGGAGCTTTGTGAGTCATGGGCTTCCTGATATAGCAGCCCCCTAATGCTGCATTTGGCATTATGCAGCTGTCTACAGACTCATCTTCCGTAGAGACAGAATCAAAGGCCCCTGGAGCATTTGGGCTCTACGGTGCAAGACTGGTGGACACAGGCCCGGTGCATCCTCAAATCATAAAGCGTTGAGTAAATAATTCCCCAACTGACCTACCATGTGTCCTCTAGTTCTCCAACTCCCAGCTTGATGGTTTTCTAAGGCCTTAAGGTCATAGAAGCTAGGGCTGGAAAAGACCTTTTACATCACGGAGTCCATCCACTTATAAGTGCAGGATCCCCTGAATAGCACAGCAGTTTTTGAAGCCAGTATTCAGAGCCTCTGCACCCAGACTGTGCAACTTTGCAGGTGATAGATGATAAAGGCTGGCTGGAAAGTAAAATATGTTTCACCAAAAAAGGTTTTGACAACTGATTCTGTTCCTTCCAGATTTTTTCCCAGAAAAGTGAGAGTGCATGAGACTACCCCAGAATAGCTAAGTTACGCTCCAGGGATCAGAGGAGAGAGACCCAAACCTCAGTCTCCCATGCCCTGGGCAAGAGTCCTAACCACCAGACTTTAGAATCAGCTCCGTTTTGTCTAAAATCATAGTTGCTGGGCCTGGATGTGGGAGACCCATGTTCAAGTCCCTGCTCTAAATCAGGCAGAGCCCCTTCTCTGTTGGTTTTGGGTAGGTTCTTCAGGCCCAGGATGGAATTTCTGGTCAAAATCCATGACAGCCCCAGTGCAGAATAGCCATTAGACTGGTGGTTAGGGGTTCACATGTGGGAGACCCAGTTTCTAGTCCCTAGTCTGAATCAGGGAGAGCAGGGACTTGAGCCTGTCTACCACACCCGGGTGATTGAATTGCCATCACAACTTGGATGTTGGCTATCCTCACCCTGCTCTAGGCCAGAAATTCCACCCTGCACCTGAGAGATCTTCCCAGTGAAAGTGTTGCTGGATCCAATGTGTTTCCATGAAAAGTTTCCATTTTGACAACTGGGCATTGTCCAACAAAAAACATTTAATCCAAAAGTTCCCAGCGAGCCCTATGAATAATGTAATTCATTATTTGCAGAAACAGTTTGAATTTTGTATATACCTACTTTGGTAACATCACAGGGTCTTCCTTGTTGGCACACTGGCTTTGAAACTTAGTAATACCTGTAATGTGATGGAAGTTAAGGGAGCCTTAACATTGATGATATGGCTCAGTGCTGCTAGACATACCGTAATATAACTCCTTGCAATTTGTCTCACCTGGATTTAGAAATGTCAGCTGTTAAAGAAGTCTCCAGGAGATGTGTGCATAAGGAGCAGAAATAAATCCTGCAGGCAGATAACATTTTTGACCATCACTGTATACATAGGTATTTGCTAGCGAGACCGCTCACCAAGCCATTGTCTTTGTTATTTTGCAAGAGAACCCCTGGCATAAACATGACTCTTCCACTTCACCACTATTTCAAAGGGTGTTCCACCAATCAAACAAAAAACAAACCAAATCGAGAGAGACCAGCAAGCCCACACCTAACTGCCAGGAGACAGTGGCTAAATAAATCTGAGGGCACTAATGTAAACTCTGGCAGTCCACATCAAGCAGTTTAACATTGCTCAGGGCAGCATGCCAAGGGTCTATGTGCCTTGCTGCACAGCTTCCACATTTGCATCTGTTTTGTGAGTCTGCCAGCACTCAATCTTGCCCACTTCGTACGTGATGTTTCCCTTAACTGGTGCCAAATTGTTTAGTCTTTTGGTTACTTTACTGTAATTTCCTTTGTTTAATATGCTTTAAAACAGCCAATTGGCTTACAAAGAAAGGCTTGTAAAGTTAAGCAACAGTTAGCAAGACAAAGAGACTTCCATGTCTTTTGTTTTTATAAGCAGAGTTAAGTAGGTATGATTCATGGAATTCCGCACATCAGTTCCTGATGGGTTATTTGGTATTCCCCTCTATCGGCTGCAGCTGTTCAGCGACCGTCATTACGGAAACAAAGACAGTAACTAAGCGTTTGGGAGAACTCATGAAGTGCGAGTTAACTGATCTTCAACAGCCATTAGAAGTGTATTGTAATTATCATTGAAGATCTTAAATGCATTCTGAAACGCTTGGCGCCCTTGTAAAGTATGATGCAAACATACCCTAATGCTGTTAGGTGATTCTTGAATTTACAGTTTTTGGAATTAGCCTGAGTTGTTAAATCATTATGCTTGATGCAAAATGTGATAGAGGCTGTTTACACCTGAGGGTGGGGACTATTCATTTGATGTAGGTTTGAACTTCAGTCTTCTGATTCAGGTTTAGAAAGAATGCCTTGATCTAGTACAGGGAAAATAGGCACTGCATTTTCTGAAGATAATAGTGCAAATTACAAACATTACATCTGAGATCCAGATTTTGAACAATCCAAGATTTGGGAGTATTGGATCCAGGATTTTAGTGCAGCCAGAGCAGGGCAGGGACTAGAACTGGTTGGGAATTTTTCAACAAAACTTTTTTTTGTCAGAAAATGCTGATTTGTCCAAATGGATTTTTCCCCCATGAGAATGGATCATTTCTGATGAATTTTTTCAACTAAAAAAAGTTTTGAAATTGTGGAAACAAAATATTTTGACATTTTCAAAAGAAAAAAATCTGGTTTTCTGGTTCATACCAAGTTTTCATTTAAAAAATTAAGCTACTTAGAGTTTAAAAAAATGGTCAAAAACAAAACAAAACATTTCAGAAATTATTGAAACAAAACTGCAATTGACCCAAACCTGTGTATGTGTGTCTGTGTGCTGGAAACCAGGCAATGGGAGCTACAGGGATGGCACTTGTGGGCACAGGCAGCGCACGGAACACACTGTCCCCTTCCCACCCTGGGGCCACAGAGACCTGCTTGGAGCCAGCCGCTTCCGGGAGCAGCATGGGGCTATGGCTGGCAGGCAGGCAGCCTGCCTGAGCCCTGCTGTGCTGCCAGCTGGGAGCCGCCTGTGGTAAGCGCCTCCCGGACAGAGCCGGCACCTCACACCCTCTTCTCCACCCCAACCCCCTACCCCAGGTCAGAATCCCCTCCTGCACCCAAACTCCCTCCTAGACTCCCCACCCCCTCCTGCACCCCAATCCCCTGCCCCAGCCCCCTCCTGCCCCAAACTCCCTCCCAGGAAAAAGACTTGTATACAGGAACCCCACAAAATCGAATAGCCCCAGGCTCACAGGAGAATTAATCCGGGCCTGTACATACCCTGAAATCCTCTTCCCTCACCCCTTTGTTCTCTGAAATGAATAATTATAATCAAAGTTGATTATTCTGCCTCACAAATACAGTGATAACAGTCTAGAGGAACAATTGTACGTATTTAATACTCCGCGTGTAAGTTTGACAATCTGATGCTTTGGCCTTGCCAGCACTAGAGCCTAGCCAGTTTCCAAATAACATCCTCAATCCCCAGGAGACCTCCTTTGTTGGTATGATTCCCCACTGTCTCCAACACGGGCCACTGCCCATTAGGTTTGACCTTTTGTGGTGGCTTGACCATTTTGAACTTCTTCATTCTCCAGACATTTCAGTCATGCTGGTTTAGGGTGTGTCTTAAGCAAATAATTGCTCAAGGGCAGGTTCAAAAGGTGAATAATTATTTGAGGGCAAGGCTAAAAAGTGAATAATTGTTAAAAGGCGAGAGGCCTTGCCTGAATGGGAATGAAGTGAGGTAGCTGGACATGGAACAGAATCAGTAAGGATTTGTGTAATTTCTGAGAGCAAAATCTTTGGTTTGTGGGGGACTGTGATTGGTAGTTCTTTTGCCTTTAGAAAAGGTGGGATCTTTGATCTTTGGAGAAGTTCAGTTCCTGGTCCAACTTGGGCCCAGACCCTAAGCCCTGATTCTGGTCTCACACCAATTTTATACTGGTGTAAGTCAATTGGCTTCAGTGGAGGTACTCCTGGCTTGCCCAATATGGGTGAGAGAGACAGGGCCCCTCTAAACTCGTCATCAAAACTGCCATTTCAGTTTGCCTGTGTAAAACCAGCAAGACAGTGATAATGCTCAGAAAAATGAGGGGGAAAAGAAGCAAAATGAACATTTTAAAAAAGAGAGAAACATTTGGGAAACTTAACAGTATTTAGGGATTTGTTCTTTGTTTCAAGTAGGAATCTTTCACCAATATTCCTCCTCTCCCTCTGTCTCCTTCTCCAGTTGGTGATAATGTTGATACTCTTTTTGGTATTGTGTACCTTTGGGGGCTCTTTGTTTGAGCTCATTGTGGTGCCAAACATGGAATTTAGCAGTGTTAGAAGGAATTTCATTTCTCACCACATTCACAAACATACCACCAATCAATGCCAACTCTTCACACATGTTCTGTCCGTTGGGTTCCCTTCTCACATGGAAGTCCCAAGCTAGCTCTCAGTAGGGCATACATGAAACATAGTGGTGTTGGGTTATCAAAAGGAAAACGAGGCAGTTTGGGAGGCACGCTCAGATAGAGACTGCTCTCACTAGAGGGCCTCTGCTGTATGTTTAAAAAAAACCAACCCATTGTAGCACAGCTGGGCAAATACTGCACACACAGATATTCTGCAAATTATTTGCCTAGTTCTGTATTAGAATGATTTTTCATTACAATGTATTTACATTCATTAGTACATTCCATATGTTTTTAGATGGCTGCATTAGGTGCATTTTCATTTTGGGAGGACCAGCTGCCACTGTTTTTCATACAGTATTTTAAGAGATACAAAGCCATGTCTTACTGGGCTTTATTTACACTTTATGCCTCATCTTATAAAGCAAACAGACTTTTGCTGTTTAAGAGTTGCCAGTTTTTCTCATTATGCACATCTAGGAAAAGCCATTTCAGGGTTCAGAATTATTTTAATTTCCCAGAGCTAGTTTTCCTACCTTATGAAAGCCCTGTGAAGTTGCTTAAATAAAGACTTCAGGATATGAATCACAGATTTCAATGTAATTTAAATGCTAGGTATATACATTTCACAACAGTAGCTTTCTCATTCTCACACTCCCTTTGTTAAATGATAAACACACTTGCCTCTTAGTCTTCTTTCTAAAGATGTAGGATCCAACTGAGGCAAAATCACCTAAAAGATAAGTGTCGTTCTCCCCAGTCCCACTCTTGGGAGTGACTTTGGAAAAAAGCTTTAAGCCCCTTCCTGTCTAAATGCATTGTTTAATGAGACAACAAAAAGAGCCATGAAGCCTGAATACATCTGTTAATTGGAGACTGAGGGAGGCCGAGAACACTCTGGCAATCAAGCATTAAGACCCCTACTATATTCCATTTTCACCGCTGCAGGCTTAGATTAAAGGTCCTGAGTTTTGAGAGTAGTGCAGTGTGGGAGGCAGGGAATTCACTAGCATGCACCATCCTCTCCAAATGGGCAGCTTCATAAATAGCTAATGAAGAGCGGGGGTGGTTATTTGGTTTGTGGTTTCTATCATTGGCTCTTCCTACTAACTTGGTCAGCTTCCTTTGGCACAAGTGGCTTTCTCGGTGTGGCTTTCATAGGTATGACTGATCAGACATTTTGGTATAAGACCTTCTGCCTTCTGGAGCATTGGTTTCTCTCAAGGCTATAGATATTGTTAGTTGTATCAGGCCTTTCTTTAATTAAGACATTTTATGCCTGTAGTCTGCTTGCTTTAGTCATCTAATTATATTTTGCTGTTGCTTCCTGTCATTCAGTTCAGACTGGTACTGATCTTTCTTTTGTTTCCTGATCTTTGTTTTTCATTTTCTGAGCCAAGCTTCCAGTTAATTTCAGAAAACACTTTACACCTGTGGAACTCTCTCTAAAAATGCCTTTGGAAAGCAAGGTGTTTAGTCTGTAGTTAAAAAAAAGGACTTTTCCCATTTATAATTTTAATCTAAACTTATCACATTGGAGTGAGGTTAGACAACTATAATTAATTCCCCCCAAATTGTGGTCAACCAGTTTTCCTAGGAGAGGTGCTATTAATTTTTAGCCTAATTTTTGTTGCCACTAAAGTCAGGATGAATTTTGCTATTAACTTCAGTGGGTGCAGGGTCATGCTTTTGGTTAGAACACATGACCATTTCAAATATGTTCTTTTAAAACACCCATTCTACTGAGAAGTGCTCAGTTGTGTTCAATATTTTCTTTTACATGGTAAGACGCACTTACCATGGATGGATGCCATAGATAACACAATAGATAGTAATCTTCATTTGAGATATCATTAGGGATTTTTGTTGGACTCTTGTCTTGCTGAGAAATCAGGCCCCAGCAGATTTTGGTAGATAAATAATTTTGGCGTCAGACATCCTGTCAAAGGTTTCTGTGGTAAGTTAGTGAGTCAGGTAACCAATACAAAGCACTAAGCTAACATGCTGAAGCAAGCTGTGGTTGTTTCTATTCATTATCCTGAAACAAGTGTTTTTACAGATAGGGAAGGGCAAAATGATTCAGATGAAACAGAAACTGACCCAAATATCCACCCAAATAAAACTGAAGTTTATAATCAGACATGTTGTGCTATATTAACATTGTGTTTTATCTGTACAAATATTCAGTGTATTCCTTCTAATGATACACAGAATGAAATTATAAATCTTATCAATGCTTTTGCTTTTATGCTAATCAAAAGACATGCTAATAGTACAACAAAAATCCTATATGATACCAATCAGCTATGAAAGCACGGACAGAATGCATCTGCCATTTGTATTCATAGGTAGTAGATGTTTTATAGGACTTGTCTTCAACTGGAGGAAGCCTTTAAGCAGATTTAGCCCTGCAGGAATGGCATGTACTTTCTTAATGTGCCAGCAAAGTCTCATGCATGTGCACCTTATAAACACATGACACATTTATTTCAGGGAAGTCAAAATGGTGGTTTTGCCATGACCTTACTTTTTCGTCAACATCAGTTGATAGGGGTTTTTTTTCCGTTAGACCCACCCAATTCTCATGAGGTGAGTAACATGAGCCCCAAGCTTCGCATGTGAATAGGGAAATTCAGACTCTCTTCCAAGCAATGATAATTCACAGTACATTCACTATGCAGGATCTTGTTCTAACCCTGTTATTATGCGTTTGCATATTTCAGCTTTCAATTATCTGGAAATGATCTAGAATCTTTCTTTCTTTCTTCCTTCCTTCCTTCAAGGCAGGTTCTGATTCTTGCAGTGTTCCAGCTTTTTTTATTATGTGTTTGCATATTTTCATTTTCAATTATCTGGAAATGAGCTAGAAATACACACACGCTTCATGGTTCTGATTCTTTAAAGGGAACAGAAAATTTTACCAGTAAAACATTAATATTAGTCTTATCTAGATCAGAGTGATGTTATTACTTTAAGGGAGGAGTCACTTAACATAACTGATTTATAGCAACTTTTTCTTTAGGAGTTGTGCTTTGAATTTATTATGTATTTTTAAATCGTCATAATAAAATTGTGTAAACAAGTCTGCCATGAAATTATTCTTTTTTAAGTATTTGCTTGAATGTACGAAGGATAAAGCAATTTTCTCTTGACATAAAACGAGAAATTTCATGGCTCAGTGTTTGTTTATGATTAAAAAATAAACAAAAGAGAAAACAAAAATCCTCAACATTTTGCATCTTGTTAAAAGTAGCTTCTAGCACATCATAACTTGATTGGAGCGGGGAGGAAAGAAAGAGTTGCAAAAGTACTGAAATGAAAAAAAGACTGATGGCTGAATAGAATATGTTTACTGACTCTAGCCACTAAAATAATGGAAATTACCTATCAAAAGCTCTCTTCTTTTGAACTGATTAACCAAATTAATTGAAAAAGCTTTATTATTTTTACTGTTAAATTTATATTTAAAATCAGCTTCTCATCACTCTTAGTGAGAGTGCGGAAGAAAAGAAAATACACAAACTGAAATTTTGAAGTAACAGGAACAGTTGCAAACTAATCTTTTCTGATTAAATCCATTCTGTAAATGATGAAATATGAGGAAAACTGAAGATAAAATTTTGTTATTCCTCAGACTGAAGAAAGAACTTCTTTCAAGGAGTATTGGCTTGGCAGACTCAAAATAGGCCAAAATGAACAGTGCTTCAAAGTTCATATAGGTTTGAGGGGAGCCAGAATAATAGGAAATTACCTTTTATATAATAACTCTTTAAAAAAAGAAAGAAAGGAAAATCATGTACTAGCAGTTACCTGCTTTTCTGCCCATTGTGAGAATTACCAACCCACATTTTGTCTCATCTGCTGCTCTTGGGAGTTTTGCTTTCATGTTGACAGTTGGGACAGTATCCTGAAATCCTCATTCAGCTCTCACTCAGGCAAAAACGCTGCTTAAGGATTAGACACCTATGAGATTTAAATACCCAGCTCTGGAAGAGGAGACCAAGTGTTCGTTAATATCTGTTCTAGTTTCAAATACTGGTTTATCTAACTTAAAAAATCTGCTATAGCACACGCCTGCCACAAACACCGTAACTGAATGTTCAAAGCGCACACGGATACGTGCCCCTATGGCCTGATCCTGCAAATACTTATACATCTGAGGAGTCATTTCCCTTGTGTGTATAAATGTTTTCAGAATTGGGCCTTAATTCCCATTACACTGGTAAATTTCTGTGTAACCTGCTAGATTTTAAATATTGAGTGCCAAATTCTTCCCAGGTAAAATAGAAATGAATGGAATTACACCAGGAATGAATTGTGCCTTGATACCAGAAGTGGTTAGAACCAGGGGTAGACAACCTATGGCACGCGTGCCAAAGGCGGCACGCGAGCTGATTTTCAGTGGCACTCACACTGCCCAGGTCCTGGCCACTGGTCCGGGGGGCTCTGCATTTTAATTTAATTTAAATGAAGCTTCTTAAACATTTTAAAAACCTTATTTACTTTACATACAACAATGGTTTAGTTATATATTATAGACTTATAGAAAGAGACCTTCTAAAAACATTAAAATGTATTACTGGCACGCGAAACCTTACATTAGAGTTGAATAAATGAAGACTCGGCACAGCACTTCTGAAAGGTTGCTGACCCCTGGGGTTAGAAGCATGATTAAGTTGATCATGACTTGGCCCTGTTGCATTTATCTGCCGGGCTGGGGGGCGAAGGGGGTAGGGGGAGAGGAGAGGAAACAAGGAGAAACCATATAAACACTAATGATATCCTTGTAGGTAAGAATTCTCTCCTACCTTTTGTTCTGAGGACTTCTAAGAAACAGTGGCAAAGTGAAGAATGTAAGATGGTATTTGTGTCGGTCACAAGGGCAATGCAGTTTATAAACATTTTTAGACACCGGAGGTTTGCAACTAAACTGTTTCATTAAGACAAAGGGTGGGGAGCACCCACTTTCTGTATACACATTCCAAGCAAAGGCATTACAATATCATAGCAGTTCTTTTTTTCCTGTAGTTGCCTTTAACGTCTGTAAATGTTTTTAGTTTTTCATCCACTGGGCCAGATTGTAGCTTGAAGCAAATTGGTGTTGCTTCATTGACTAAAAAGGAGCTGTGCTGATTTACACCAGCTGAGGATCTGGCCCTGTGTCTTTATTGTCTCTGTAATGCATTGTGCACACCTATGATGTGGTTGTCTGAAGAGCAGTAATAATAATGGGGTTACCTTGAGAAGAAGCACTGGGTTGGAAAATCAAAAAAAGGGGTGTGTGAATCTGGGGGTAGGTCTTTGTTTGACCTTCTGGCATGAGAAGGAAATTTACTTCTTCCGTAGAAAGCCAGAGCATTATTTTGTTCAACTGACTTACCAGGAAGAAGATGTTACGGAGGTGCACCTTTTCCCCCTCCCCCCACATGCACCAGGCTCAGTACTGCAGCCTCTGAGCAGGAACACTACAGCCTTGTCTACACTGCCACTTTACAGCGCTGAAACGTTCTCACTCCGGGGTGTGAAAACACCCCCCCACACACACACCCCTGAGCGCAGTAAGTTTCAGTGCTGTAAAGTGGCAGTGTAGACAGTGCACCAGCGCTGGGAGCTGCACTCCCCACGTTGGTAGCTACTCCCCTCATGGGGATGATGAAGTGAAGTTCCCTTACACAGCCTTTCCAGAGCCGGCATCCCTTGCGCTTTTGGCCTAGTACACTTGCATAAAGATTTCCCTAGGGCAGTTTCCAACTTATCCTTAGAGGAAAGGAAACCACACACCTATGGTAGAGGCAACATGTCAACATTAACAGGGCTAGGAATGAAGCAAAGATTTACATCTTAGATAAAGTAAAACTAACGATGTTTCACTATTTGTGAAAATAACATCTAAGAGTATTAAATGAATTATAATGAAAGGATTTACCAACAAAAAAAAAGAGAGCGAGACTCTGATACGAAACTGGGGCTCCAGTGCCCCAGTGAATACTTCAAAAGTGGTTCCAGTATCAATCAAGGAATGATTCAGTGTCTGGCTGAGCTAATTTGTTTGAAATTACTTTTCTAGTCATTACAGGAAAACTCCACACAGCCTGATTGCTTTTTCTCACCACTCTCCAGATGTTTTCAGAATACTGTTTGTTGTTCAGAAGATCAGGCATTCTTTATGTTTGTTTGGGGTCCGTAGGCTGTTCTTCCTTATTTTACTTCTATTAAAATAATGTGTATTCCTTTTTTAAACTCTACGCTTGAATTGCACTATCTGCTGATCAGGGCATGGGATATGGAAAAGGGAGACCCAAGGTCTATTCCTGACTCTGCCACTGACTCCCTGTGTGACCACGGCCAAGTCACTTCACCTCTCCGTGGCTCAGTTCCCATCTATAAAATGGGGATAATAATGCCTTTCTCTGTAAAATATATTGAGATGATCAGATGAAAGGCATTGTATAAATGCAACGTATTATTATTATTGATTGCAGGGATGCAGCATTCACTCTAAATTCATTCACTAATTCTCTGAAATGTGTAATTTGCTGTACAAAACATGCAGTACACAAACCCATGGCATTTTCTTATTGCTTGTGTACATTCTGTTGGTTTTACCCTTTGCTGTCAGATTGGTTTAGCTGAGAAGCCACTGCAGAGGTTTTAACATAACATCATTCATTGATCTGTGCAGAGGGAGCAACATGCATTCTCCCGACTGGTACTGCACACAAATGGCATAAAATAGAATCTCTCTGGAACATTTGCCATCAAGTGAAGCTCAAGAAAAACCCAGAGTCCCATAAAACGAACAGTTTATATGTGTAGTAATTGCTTTTAAGTGTTATTAAATGTCCTCCTCATGCCTTACCAGGCTGTACATTTTTAACTATGTCACATTATTGAGGAAATTCTATGAATAAATTCATATTCCAGCCATGTTCAGACAGTACATTGCAACG
This sequence comes from Mauremys mutica, assembly GCF_020497125.1. NCBI lineage: Eukaryota > Metazoa > Chordata > Testudines > Geoemydidae > Mauremys > Mauremys mutica. The sequence goes on from NC_059079.1 coordinate 18,797,794, forward strand.
ATACCATGAAAAGTGCATGTAGAATCCCCTCTATGTAACGAGGATGATAATTGCCATGGCTGGAGTTGATCATGGTAGTGTTTTTAGCAGCGTTACAGTACCGCTCACCAGTCATGTAAAGGTTGCTGATTATAAGCCTGAAGACGAGGGTGGAATTTGTTTACTTATTACTGAGTGAACAGAGGAAAGGCATGGTTTTGTTAAAGTTCAGAGATGAGAGTCAAAAGATCTGGGTTCTATCCCTTCTCTACTATAGACATCCTGTGTGACCATGGGCAAGTCATTTAATCATTTTGTGCCTCAGTTCCCATCTGTAAAATGGGGATAATAATACCTGGTACTTTTCTACATTATGGTAGCAGTGCAGCCAGGCTACATTTTTTAATGTCTGCATAGTGCTTTAAGCGCCTCAGCTGAAATGCACGATTCTGTATATGTACAAAATACTATAAAATCCTGTTGACACAACTTTGTTTGAAAATCATTTTTACAATCACCTGATTGTGGTGGTTCTTTTGAATAGATAAAGGCCCTGATCCAGTAAAATCCTTCAAAACATGCTTAACTTGATGCTTGAAGTCTATGGGACTACTTCCATGCTTAAAATTAAGCATGTGCTGAAATGCTTTGCTGGATTATGGCCAATGTGTAGTTTTCAAGCACTGAGCTAGAACTCATCTCCTCCATTATGAGAGCTTTACCTTTCATTGTGATTACACAGATTGGCGAGTGTGCATTAATGCCTTACTTTTTTGTTTATAACTATAAAAAAAAACCCAGGTTTTGGCTTGGTAGTTCCTTGATTTTGGATCAAGAGACTTTAACCTCTCTCAGCTGACATGAATCTTAAAGGAGATTTAGTAATTGAAAGTAATTCCCCAGCATGCCCACAGCTCTGGGATTCCTGACCTTCACATCAAGCATCATTCACACCTCCTCCTTGCCGGGATCTTATGACATATTCCTGAGTGAACCGATCATGTGCCAGAGACCGGTGACACTGACACACCACATAAAGTTGCCTAAAGCCATGTGACAATACCCCTGCCTCCAGTCGCTTTTAAAGTGAAAAATACACATTTCTTGCTAACAGGCATTTTCAGACCCTGTGCTCTGCGGGTGTTGATCTGTTTCTCTATATAATCTGGCTGTGGGTGGTAGCCAGTTAGCTGATCTATCTTCAGTGCTTTTACTTTCACGTCTAGCCCACCCAATTGTGGATGATTCTTGCTATACTCTGATTAGTGGGTTCCTTGGTGCTGTTCATTCGCCACGGGGAATAGGATTTGGACATTTGCAGGAATGGTTGTCTGTCTAAGACCAATTATAGAGGACTCATCTGACCTTCAGTAGTTAAAGTGGTTGAACATTTTATGAACTAACCCATTACTGTCTGGAGAACACATTGGTACACGTGGACAGATTGTCTAGAGATAAAGCATCACAGATGGTGAGGGTAAGGAATCCAACCAAATAATGCCTAAAGTTCTGCTATGCTGGCATTACGTGGTAAAAGGGAAGTGGCAACAGTTACTCAGTTCTTGGACTTGAGTAACTGAAAAATATTAAAAACAGATTTCACTTTCATTTGCTCAAGTGTTGATCATTTGGAACAGGGGTTATTTGTGTGCAAAGGATGAAGAGAAGCTTTGTGAGCAGGTTCTGACCTACGGGTGGGTGCAAAGCCCAAGCTTTGGTGTGCAGACTTTGTATGTGTGTGTGCAGGAAGTACAGGGAGTTAGTGGAATAATAGGTGGAAGCTTCCTGTATTAAAAGAGAAAGAGGGAAACCTGTGACGTGTGCCAGGCAGAGTTGCGATAAACATGGGAGACATCCTGATTCCACAACTACCCCTAGAGATCTCTGTCAGCAGCCCAAAGCTGTTCATTCTCCCTTCCATACCTTAATCCATCACACTGGCATTTCAGCCTGGGTGGGGCTTCTGTGACCGAGAGGCCTCTTGTGGCTCCTGGTTTGGCAGCATTGGGTAGACTGCCCCGATTAAAATGGAGTCTCCACTCTGTGGACTTTCCACAAGAGGCCTTTGCATAACTGCTCAAAAAATGTTTTTTTACTGGACCAACTTCTGTAGGTGAGAGAAAGAAGCTTTACACAGAGCTCTTCTTCAGGTCAGAGCTGTGTGTAAGCTCGCAAGGTTGTCTCTTTCACCAAGAGAAGTTGATCCAGTAAAAGATATTACCTCACCCACCTTGCCTCTCTGATAACTTGGGACTGACGTGGCTAGAACAACACTTCATACAAAAATGTTTTGTTTTTTTATAACCGAGTTTCAGTGGGATAGGCCAGCAGGGCACCAAAACCTATTGCAAGACGTCCTTGTATGTGCTACTTGATTGCTGAGTAGTACCCTGAAAATAGGCATATTATGACAAAGTAATTCAGTTTATTTAAGTATATTTCTGTGTGATGAATGAACAATACTTTATATTTCACTAAATCCATCAGGGACTTACATATAGCCATTGCAAGCCGTTGGAAATTCTTATTTAGTGCGGTGTTCACCAAAAACACAGTCTAGCAGTCCAGAGGTGGATGTTTGAAAACAGTTACCTGGAAAATCAGTTATTTTGATTCTTTGGGCTTGTAAATGTCACACAAAATAGTATAATTGCTCATGGTTCTCTTTTTAAAGCCAGTGTTTTAAAAGCTTTTAGAAACTAGCTTTTGTTTTCCTTAAGCAGTGTTAGAATTCTCAAACAGTGCTAGAATTCTCAGACAATGTTAGAATTCTTGAACAGTGCTAGAACTCTTGCAGCACGGCTATTATCAATGCTTGATTACAATTGGAAGGGAAGCCTCACAGTAAAGGAAGGAGATTATCATGTGGTACTGTTGCCATGTTACTGTGATATTCTTTTTCCTCGCTGTACTTGAGTGCTTGTATATTGGTGGGGGCAGAGGATTACATTACAGCAGTAGGCTTCCCCTCTATGTATGTCCCCTAACACACATGGAGAAAGTCGTATGACATCATCCCAATCAGCACTGATAACACTTATTCAAAGCAGTCAGAGAACAGAAATAATTTCAAACCTAAAATTTCACTTTTATTTTAGGAATCCTGTGTGACATCATACAGACAATAAGACAGCAATAAAATCCTAATGCAGTATGAATCTTTATAGTCACTAGTGAATTCTTACTCTGATTTACATCACATACACAGTAAATTGTGGTTTTCCTATGATTTCTCACTGACAGAACAGATTGTTTTCTAATAAATTAATTGCATTGCAACCTTAAATGTCAATGAAAATTCTGATTAAATCTATAAAAAGGGATTGTGAATGCATTCATGTAGTAATTTAAAGCAATTGATTGAAATTTTAAATTGTGCTTTGTAAACACATATTATAGGGTTAAGGTCTATGGATGTGCTTATGTTTGTAACAGAGGTAAAATATATAGATATTGATCATTTATCATCAGAAAACATTCCCAGTTCTCTTTATCTTGCTAGAGATCTGAAATGTAAATCAAAATCAGGGTTACTATGGAAGGAGTTAGCAATCCTGTTTTAAAAAATCTCTGTGAACATTTGCACTGAAAATCATCTGTCTCTGAAATGAGGAGGATTTTAAAACATATGCAGAGATTGAGATCAGGAGGCTGCTGCCTACTTTTGACTTATTTAAATATGCACAGGGCTTCCTCCATTTTAATCTTCCTTTTGAAAAACATGGCTGTATTGCTATAGCTGGCAAACCCCTCAAAAAACAACCATCATTTCTTCCCTGCATAGCGCAGCTGAGCCAGACTAATCTGGAGTGGGGACCCCCTTCAGCCAGCTAAGCAGCCAGGACGATTCATAATTCATAAGTGCTTCAAGCCATCTAACTGAATGCATTTGGATTAGTTCTTGCTTCTTCGTGCAATCCCTGATTTCATTATTCTGTTCTGCCAGCAAATAAACCCACATACAGCTCTTCTGCAGAGATCGAATGCAAAGCTTTGCTTTGGCTTGGATTAGCAAATACCATGTTTTTTCAAGTCTTTTGGCTTTTATGAATATTAAGCTTTTAATTGACCGGAAAACTGGGACATCCTTGTTCTTGTGGAATTCCTCTACCTGACCTGTGAATTCTTCATAAGGGATTTGTTGATTCTGTTGTGGAGTTTTCCAAAATGCCTGAAGCAAACTATTTATTATCTGTATCTTGGGGTTACATCAAGGTGGGTTAAGAATCTTGGAAGACAATTTATAAATGACTGTGTTATATATTACAAATCTAGGATATAAAATACAGAAAGCATATGCTATTTAAGTTATTTATATATACTGTATAGTAAAAGATAACATCCCTGTACATACTGTAAATGCAACATACATACATGCCATGTTTTTTTTTTCCTTTTGATAATTCACTTCAGAGGACAGAATAATATTGCTATAAAAATAGTTTAACTTGAAAATTAGGAATATCATTTTGTACATATTAGGATGAAAACATGTTTATAATCCTGCATTGTAATATACTATATCCAAGCATACATGTTTTCTTCTTTAGATTTACAATATATTTTTACTCTGTCATGCATTCCTAATGTATGCAATTGCCTTTATTTTGCAAATATATAGCAAAACAGAGCAAATATATATTTAAAATTTAGGCAGGATATGGAATTGAAAACCAGGAGAGGACTTCAATTTTTGAGAAAAATTGCGTAAAACATAGTCTTCTCCTTCATCAGCAAAACCTGATGTGCACATTCTGTTAGAAATTCATTATTGTCAGTTTAATATGACAGTAAGAAACTGCCAATTCCGACAGTGCTGAATATTATCTAAATCAACCATATGTTGCTGACTGTGTTCTAAAGAGCTACACAGTTTATTTTTCAATATCTTGTTTGTGGATTTGCATGTAATGAAGTTACAGTTAAATTAATGTAGAACGGCATTCAGAAAAATGTCAGCTTTTTATTTATTTATTTTATTTCAACAGTTCAAGAGAATGCTAAACCGGGAGCTGACACACCTCTCAGAGATGAGCCGATCCGGGAACCAAGTGTCTGAATACATTTCAAACACTTTCCTGGGTAAGACATTTCACACCAAGCTTTCATATCTCCCGGGAATAGGATTTCATCGAAAATAAATTAGCCACTAGCCTGTACTTGTGCCCATTCTTTAAAATAGTTATCCTGTACAAAACATTGCTGAAATGTTTTCTTTTGGGGTAAGTGGCCTAGATTTCAAATATATAATGGGGGAAAATAGAACAATGTTTAGATAAGTATTTCCTCAAAATAAATAATTTCCTCTAAATCTAACAAAATGTTTCTGTTTTCAAAAAGATTTCATGAACTTACTGTTAGCAGCATTATGCATGATTTTCTTTTGACCTTATGTAAAGGACAAGGTCACACACATACTGCTGAATACTTCCCTTCTTTGCACGTCTTTTGTCCTATAATTGCATGATTGCCCTCTCAAGACAGTAAACAGCCTTGTCTTAGTCATTTTCTATGCCACTTTGTATGTATTCATGAATTTACCACTGCTAATTCTGGGACTGATCCTGAAAATGTTTACACCCAAGAATAACCTTTCTCACATTTGTAGTTCTGTTGAAACTGTTGGGGTTGTGGACGTGAATCAGGTGTTTAAAGGGTTGGGCCCTATGTGATTGCATTATATTTGTTACACAACAAGTAATTTGCTGTAAATGCTTCACATTCAGTTTTAGAATTTGTAAGTATTCTTAAAGAGCAGAAGTTCAGCAAAATACCGATGCAACACTTAAGTCCCACTTAAGCCCTTAACACTAAGTGGTGCATTAGACCTTATATGGAACCTCGGTATTGGTGTGAATTTCACCCAAAGAGAAGAAATGATCTGACACACACAAATATTCCTGGCCAGATATTGTAAAACAATTCCCCATGTCAGTTAAATACAAGAACTAGGGGTCACCAAATGAAATGAATAGGCAGCAGGTTTAAAACAAATAAAAGGGAGTTCTTCACACAGCGCAGAGTCAACCAGTGGAACTCCTTGCCTGAGGAGGTTGTGAAGGCTAAGACTATAACAGCGTTTAAAAGAGAACTGGATAAATTCATGGAGGTTAAGTCCATTAATGGTTATTAGCCAGGCTGGGTAAGGAATGGTGTCCCTAGCCTCTGTTTGTCAGAGGGTGGAGATGGATGGCAGGAGAGAGATCACTTGATCATTACCTGTTAGGTTCACTCCCTCTGGGGCACCTGGCATTGGCCACTGTTGGTAGACAGGATATTGGACTAGATGGACCTTTGGTCTGACCCAGTACGGCCATTCTTATGTTCTTATGTTAAATGCTTATACTTGGATCAAGATATGGCATTATTTTGGACATAGCACATCATTATTAATAATCAGTATGATTGTTTGTAGCTACCTTACGGAAATCTGTTGGCTCTGTTTTATCAAGCAGCCTTGTCAGGACACCCAGAATATTAAATAGTGCCAAAAGTAAAGCAGGACCAGCTAGCTGGAATCCCAACAATCTACTTCTGAAGCTGGAGAGCGTGCAACGTGCTGCATTTTAGTGGGCTCATTTTCATCAGTGGTATTTACAGATTCTTCCTGATGGATTTTTTGCAAGTGAGGATCTTACTGCTTACTGTTTGTCACTAGGAGAGAACACAGATATTTCCATGGAACACAACTCCAGAAGATGTCTTGCTACTTATTCTATAATGGTGATATTCACTCCAGTCCACAAGGGAATGTAGGGCCACCAAACCAATCCTGCATCAGTGGCGTATGTGGTGCAAAGGGCCGTGTGCATGCCCTCCGTACTGGGATGAATTATAGCTCGATTGTTCATTTTAAAAATAACTTTTTAATTTTTAAATTAGCAAAAAAAGGGACCTAGGTGTGTCCTTAGATTTCTAGATGAACCGTACTTCTAGGATGGGGATTGCTTGTTTGTGTCTCCCCAAAAAAGAAAACGCTGCTTCTTCACTTCCCTAAATAAAACAGGGGAATGGTTTTGTAATGCTCAGAATGCTCAAAGGAACCCATACATACAGCTCATGGGATGAATAAGGTGCATGATATATTGTAGCCTTGATTAGTCAGAGGGCCAAATTCACTATTGGCTCAAACAGGTGCAACTTCACTAAGTGCTGTAGAGTAAGTCCTCTGGGGAGTGTGGAGATGCCCCACTCACTGTGTCTTTCTTTGGGTCAAATTTGCCACTAATGGCCCAATCCTGAAGCCCTTATTTAGTCAATGGGCATTCCGCCAGAGAAAGGGCAGCAGGTTTTGGATCCATATCAATGACCAAACTGGGTGGGGGGAGAAGGCTGGGGGAGTATTCTTATCCCTCTCTTGGCTCTATCTAGATGGATTTACAACAACCAAAAAATGTTTTTTTCACTGTATGCCATCCTCTGCAGTGACAAACAGTATAGCTGCTCCCTTTCTTTCTCGTCTCGTCAGAGAATTATAGCCTCGTGGAACAGCAACATCTGTTTCTGTGCCGTTTTGTGTGTGCAGAAGTTCTAAATATAAACCTACACTATAAAATGTGATTTTTTGTAAGTAATTTTTTTTCAACTTCAGTATGAATCCAATCCCAAATGAGAGTGGTTCTTTTTTGTGAGTGGTAATTATAGGATTAGTGATAACAGCTAATGACAGGCTTTCATACAATAAACATTAAGGGCCCAACCCTGCACCGTTGGAATACTCATGTGAGAGAGCTGCAGGACCAGACCCTGATTTTGTATTTGCTTTCTAGAGAAGTGATTCTCATCGCAGATACTTGGACTTCTCCTAAGCATATTTTACAGCTTTTGAGTAGTAGCTAATTTTACTAGCAATATATACTCATAGACTGCCTTTAAGAACACATGGAACAGACACTCTGTGGAACAAATTGCTAAACCTTTGGTGGCTGATCATCGAATCATAGAGGAGATGACAGTCATTTGCTCAGGTGATCACATGTTCTGGATGGTTTAAAGGGGACCACAAGTAGGACTGATAGAAAACAATAAAAACTCAGTGGGAGTGGGAATTATAACAGTCCTTAGAAACCATAATATGTGGTGTTGAAAGTACAGAATATCTGTCTGCACCTTTTTTATATTTTAAAATCAATGAACTGCCTGTTAAGTGGCAGGTACTCCAGTACTCTAAATCAAGGTAAAAAATATACATTCTTAAACTCAAGTAGAGTATTTTCATAAGAAGTAATATTTTGTGGCGGCCACTTAGCAACATGAGTATACTGTATGTAGCTAGATCATAACCTGAAACCCTTTTACTGTTAAGTACAGGTTTTAATTTTTATTGTTTCTTGATCTCCATCACTATTCTGTATCAGCAAACTCGACCTGTCAGAAGGATTTTTCTCAAAATTCACATAATTAATGAGTTTAGTTATTTTAATCAAGTAACAAGGTTTTTGTTTAAGATCTTCATTTTGTCCTGCTTTAGCACTCAACATTGCCAAGGAGATAGTATATAGGAAAGTACTTCTGTTGGTCCAGTGCCTACTCGCAAGGGAAACACCCATTGATGCCAAATCGACAGTCATTGTGAATAATGTCTTTCTTCTTAATTGCAATGTTGCAGACACAATAGTAGTTCTTATTACACAGATTTTTAATTAAGCAAAGGAAAACACAGCTAATGCCTTAGTCCCTCTAGAGATGATCATATCTGCAAAAGTGCAAGGGAATTATAATCTATTTCACAAGTGCACGAAAACTGCGCCCTACAAAAGTCGTGTGCCATTCTTTCTTCATTTTAATCCAATAAATAAATTATTTGTGTTCCATTAAATGAAAGGTGATAACTAATTGTGTAAATCGATTTATTTATTAAAACAAATCACAGCAGGCCAAATTCTCTCCCCAGTTACGTGTGCTCAACTCCCGTTGAAGTCAATAATAGTTCTACACATATCTAAGGACATAAATTAGTTCAGAGTACTGTAGGACGCTTTGTTCACTTTTAATGATTGGAATTAATCTAAAGAGTGGACATTATATTATACAAACACTAATAGACTATTGCACAAATTAAGCAAAGTTGGTGTTAGCAGGCATAAAGGATAACTGCATGGTGTGTCATGCCCCAGCAAAGCCCAAAGAGAAGATCCATTACAGCGGAGATCAGACAATGGTTATGTTGCTGTCCTGCACTAGGTTTTGATCAGGAGGGGCCATCTTTAAAATACACCAGGCCTCCAGGGAGAAACTGTGTGAGGTGGAACCACTAAATCAGCCTAGATTTCGACTACCCTGGACACATCCTTCTTTCACATTCAGTGGCAGCTCCACTCACAAGAGGAGAGAGTCAGCTGTTTCTGACAGCCTGCTATACTCATCAGGGGCCAAATTCTCTTCTGATTTAGCTACCCTGATACTAGTATAGTTACACCAACAGTAAATGTGACCTCCTCTTCCTAAGATCACTAATATCCTTTATACCAGCATAAGATCTTAGACCAGAATTTGTGTTACTAGTGGATTTAGACCTGAGTGTATCAGCCTTTCATGATTAATGACACTGGTACTGAGTAATAATGTCTTAATTTACAATGATCATTGCTTGCTTGAATGTACTATTTTAAATTCAGTGTGATTTTTAATGGTTTGTTAAAATACTTTAAATACTCAGGAGTGATTGTGTAAAGTAGGTTGCAAGGTTCTAAAATTATCATGTGTATAAAATTAAAACTTAATGGTTGATTTTTAAAGTGAGAGTTTGCTGTGTCCTGATTCCATGTAGTTTAATCATTTCACCGTTTTTCTTTCACAGACAAACAAAATGATGTGGAGATTCCCTCTCCCACACAGAAAGACAGAGAGAAGAAGAAAAAACAGCAGCTCATGACACAGATCAGTGGAGTGAAAAAATTAATGCATAGTTCAAGCTTAAACAATACCAGCATTTCGCGGTTTGGTGTGAAAACAGAAAAGGAAGACCATCTGGCCAAGGTGTGCATGATTCTTGTACAAAAACATCCTTGAAGTTATATCATTCTAGATCTTCATCGAAGCTGGAAAGAGAGAAAAGATGGTGCTGTCTACTAGCTTTAGCATTAAAATGGGAGCCAGGTCTCGTGGGTTCTGTTCTCGTCTGTTTGAACTAGTAGACCAAGTCACTTATCCTAACCTGACAGCCTCTGTTGTAAAATGGGAATAAATATTACCTACCTGACAAAAGTATTGTGAGTCTTTTGTCAGGTAGGTAATAGGCCCCTAAAGCATATTTTTAGGTGTGTACAGGCCTTTGAAATTTAATCAGAATAGTTTAAAAGATCAGAAGGAGGAAGGTGTGACTAAGTAGTTCTGAACTGTAAAGTCTTAGGCATTGGTGAACACAGCTCAGCCATGCCTGCCATTGGCCACTTTGCCTTTGTCTTCTTGCTGGAGTTTCTTGCAGTTACACGAGACAGCACCGAAAATAATTCCCTTATGACTCAATGCAGTGTGTTCGCCACTTAATAGTGGTTTGACATAGAATCCTCAGTGTTAATTTACATTTCGTGTACTTTGATAATTACCAGTTAATATTAATTATCATCTTATTAAACTTTCAGAAAATATTGACGAGTTGATTAAACTGATAGATATGATAGTTTGTGGTACATGCTCCCACATGCATTTTTAAAGTATTGTAACTATTCTCTTTTATTGTTTTTGTTTTTCTATAGGAGTTGGAGGATCTAAATAAATGGGGTCTTAACATATTTAACGTTGCAAGATATTCACACAGCAGGCCGCTCACCTGTATTATGTATGCCATATTTCAGGTTAGAGATTCCACATGCATTTGCTATTCTTTTACAACACTTGTATGCTTTCTGATTGTTTTCAGGTTTGTTAACTCCTAAAATATGTGTATGAGGACACCTTTGGTTGCATGTTTAATATGTATTCTTTTCACACTTATTCAACAGGAGAGAGATCTACTAAAAACATTCAAAATCTCATCTGACACCTTTGTAACTTACATGATGACTTTGGAAGACCACTACCATTCTGATGTAGCCTACCATAACAGCCTACATGCTGCTGATGTTGCCCAATCAACACACGTTCTTCTTTCTACGCCTGCATTAGATGTAAGTCGTTCTGTTTTTAACAATGTGATCTGTATTGGGGCATTGAAGTAATTTGTCTGGATAATTCTAAAGTAGTGTTTTCAAAACTTAGGGTGCCGCTTGTGTAGGGAAAGCCCCTGGCGGGCCGGGCCAGTTTGTTTACCTGCCCCGTCTGCAGGTCTGGCCGATCGCGGCTCCCGCTGCCCGCAGTTCGCTGCTCCAAGCCAATGAGAGCCGAGGAAGCGGCGCGGGCCGAGGGACATACTGGCTGCTGCTTCCAGCAGCTCCCATTGGTCTGGAGCAGCGAACTGCGGCCAGTGGGAGCTGCGATCGGCTGGACCTGCAGACGCGGCAGGTAGACAAACCGGCCCGGCCTGCCAGGGGTTTTCCCTACACAAGCGGCGTCCCAAGTTTGTGAAACACTGTTCTAAAGCAATAAAGCAGGATATCTGAATGGATATTTCAGTATATAGATCCTCTGTGTGAATTAATTGAAGCTATATGCAGTATTGGTGGCCCTGAAACCTAACTGCTGGAAGGCAACAGGAGGCATGAACGACTGAAATGTGTAATCTTGAGCTAACCAGTGGGTTAGTGATTGTGCATTCCAGCGCCATTCAAGGTTCAGAGAGTCAATTCCATGTCTTGTCCTTACTTCTGGTTTGTAGATGAAATTCTGTCCACTCTCAACTCCTCAAAATCTACTATTGGAGTTTTGTTCACAGAGTCAAGATTTCACTTTAAGATCGTTAAAATACATAGCAGAACACTTAAGCCAATTCATTCTGCTTTAGCATCCATTCATATTGCAAAAGTAGTATACTGTACTGCTTTTTCTGAGGGCTTAGTTTACTTAGGGCAAAGGTACCTTAAATAATTTTCAGTAACAAGTACATGTAGTGTTTGAAGGGCTTTCTTCTGACTAGAAACATTTTGCTCATGGGAGGCTAAATCTTAAAAACAAGGACAATTCGTTTTGACAATTTTCCATGCAAACCATTCAGAGCTTATGATTTAAAGGCTGTGGTCACATGCTCATATTGTTCATTTTTTCCTAGGCTGTCTTCACAGATTTGGAAATCCTTGCAGCAATTTTTGCAGCTGCAATTCATGATGTGGATCACCCTGGTGTCTCCAATCAATTTCTTATTAATACAAGTAAGTCTGGTTTTAAATACAGTAGTACCGCACTAATCTGCAAATCTGATACCCTCTCTCCCTTGGTCAACAAAGATTTAATAGCAGAGCAAGGTCTCAAATTACTTCTTTAAGACTGTGTTACTGTCATGCAATATTCTGCAGTAGACTACTAGCGCACCATGAAACTGAGCAATAATTAAACTGTTGTCAAAATAAAAAAACAAGTGAACTTTGTGATGTGGTCTCTTTGCAACATAAGTCATGTTTATTTTCCTAGTACTAATTCACAGTGAGTCTTCCAGTCATTAGTGTGAATTTGGGCCGTTCTTTTATAACTAATGAGACAACTAAATAATCCATAATATTTTATTTTATATTTTTATTGTTGTTGTGGATGATGACAAAGCCAAAGATTAGTGTTTGTGGTTCATAGTCTACTTTGCAACATGCTAAATACATGTGTTAGTTCCAAAACAACTGTATGGCTCCATTTTGGAAAGTTTCTTTGCATGTTTCATGCTTTCTGTTGTTAGTGACAAAAAGATCAATTTTTTTCTCTCATCTCAAGCTAGTTACCAATTAAACTGAATAATAATGAGCATATTAGAGTACTTGTATACGAGTGCTACTATTAGAATACCACATGCTATTTGGCTCTGATGAAACAAAAAGAAAATCAGTAGAACACAGCATGCCTAGTTTTTAATAATTTATTTAAATGATTCTAAAGACTTCAATTCACAACCGAAGGATTTCCTGTTTTGAAATCCTGCATTATGCTTACTGATTTCTTTCACACTTCTTTGCTAGATTCTGAACTAGCTCTGATGTACAATGATGAATCTGTCTTGGAAAACCACCATCTTGCTGTGGGTTTCAAACTGCTGCAAGAAGAACACTGTGATATCTTCCAGAACCTTTCGAAAAAACAGCGTCAGACTCTCAGGAAAATGGTGATAGACATGGTAAGAATGTCTGTACTCTGTACAGACCCTTACTGTACCCTGGCTATCCCTACTGCTGTTCTTAAAGAGAAAAATCGCCTTTTTGCACTGCTGCATTTACTTCAGAAGGTTTTCTTCTTTTATAAAGGTGTTGGCAACAGATATGTCCAAACATATGAGCCTTTTGGCAGATCTAAAGACTATGGTGGAAACTAAGAAAGTGACAAGTTCAGGAGTTCTCCTTTTGGATAACTATACAGATCGTATACAGGTATGTGATTGCAATTTTCCTTAGATTTTTGTCATTTTGCAGTTTATTCTTTGTTGAAGAAACTGTGCTGCATAGTTTTACTCTGTGTAATAGTCAGCATTTGTTGCAAAGTTCAGTGCTAACTTTTTTAGGAATCATTCAAAGCTTTAGGACCCATATTGCTACTGTTCAATACCATGGAGCGAAGCAAAGAGGTATAGGAAGGCCCTAGGATGGATTCAGGCACTGCAATGTTTTCTCATTCTCTCTCTCTCTTGTTGAAGTTGTTCTATTGTGTATCTGAGAGATCTGCCTCAGAATATCCCAATGCATAGAAAAACCCACAGCACTGAGTCTCAAAGTATATAGAAAGGGGCTTACTCTCTCTGAGAAAGGGAAAGCATCCCATTCCTCCCTCGACTTTGGTGGCAGACATTTAACAACAAGCTCACCAAAAAACCTCCCACTTTATCGCTGGTTTAACATAAAGATCATGATTCATTTTTTTAAAAAGCTGTTAATCTGGAGACAGAAGTTGCTGTAAAATATAGAACACTCCATTTCTCCTTAAATCCCTTTGTCCACAATTAATCAAATCCATTTTATTTGTGTATAAGGGATGTTATTCAGTTAATAGAGCAGGGCTCCTTAGCTATAAAAGGCTCAATTTAGAGAAGAAATTATGAATGGTGGGAAGCACCTGCATTCAAGAACAGACCTACGTGATGGCAGACTGCAACTGCACCCTGTATATCTATAGAGTTAGCTGGTTTGGCACACAATGCCCTTTGTGCTTCCACAAAAGACCCTGACAACTAATCTCTAGTGTAATTTGGAAGAAATTTTTGAGAAGTTACTTTTTCATAGGATGTTGCATAATCAAAGACTTTTGTGATTAAAATGTTCTTGATTAAGCAAACAGGTATGGTCTGAACTCTTCTTTTATTCCACTTGATTTTATGAGTTTTCTTATTAATGTAATTTCAGGTTCTCCGAAATATGGTACATTGTGCAGACTTGAGTAATCCCACAAAATCCCTGGAATTATATCGGCAGTGGACAGACAGAATCATGGAGGAATTTTTCCAGCAGGGAGACAAAGAACGAGAGAGAGGAATGGAAATTAGTCCAATGTGTGACAAACACACAGCCTCTGTGGAGAAATCACAGGTAATTTACATGGGGTATATTTTAGTTGTTTCAGTTTGTAGTTTTAAAATTGAATGGGCCAAGTTCATCCCTGGTGTAACTGGTTTCATCAATGGAGTTACACCAGGGATGAGTTTGGTCCAAATGTTTTTTCATTGATTTGGATATTTTTATTAAAGGCGTGGCATCCTCTTGCTGCATTTAATATGCTCAAGGGTCATCTGCCTTTTCAATTATAATGACAGGTTTTTTTCAGTGGAATAGGTAAATATCCAAAGGTTCAGAAGTTTGATTCTGATAAACCCCAAATACCTGAATGTCTTTGAAGCTTTTATGGATATACGTGACCATTCTAGGTGTTCTCTTTCCTGCTTCACTTCGCCTTATGTTCAAATGCAGACTCAGCCTTCTCTTTTTGTGTTCCTACTTCCAGAAGCAATCGGGAATCTATCTGATCCCCCTGGCTGGGAAGAATCAGATTCCCCCACCTACTATTCTTCTCTCATCCTTCACAACATCCTTCTCCTTAGTCCTCAATGAGTCCCTCCAAAATTGGTCAATATCCTGCCAAGTCAGCAAAGTTTTGGCAGTCTCTGTTTAGTGGCTAGTCTCTTTACATTTTGCACAGTCTAGAGCCTTCCTGAGGCAGGATCCACTCCAGAATGCTTTGGGAAAGATCTGTAGACAGCAGCCAACGCGGTGTGGACTGTCAGACCTCTGGAAACCCACAGTTTTTCAGGATATAATCTTAAGGGCCCGTTGGAAGTCCTGGGAGGAGGGGATTGGGAAGGCAGGGCAGTATTTATCTAAATCAATACAAATATTTTAAAAGGAGTTGGCTCCTTTGAAGACTGGAATTATTATTTTGTGAGAACACATTGGCACGTCCCTTGTTCTCATTCACAGATTTTACGGCTAGAAGGAACCATTAGATCATGTAGTGTGTTCTGTATAACACAAGCCATAGAATTGAACCCAGTCATCTCAATGTTGAGCCCAATGACTTCTGTTGACTAAAGCACATTCTGCTCTTTAGATAGTGGTGCCTCAGTTGCTTATTTAATTGGCTTGAACAAGACATTGTCGAGGATTTGTGGGCCTAAATACACCTCTACCTCGATATAACGCGACCCAATATAACACGAATTCGGATATAACGCGGTAAAGCAGTGCTCCAGGGGGGTGGGGCTGCGCACTCCGGTGGATCAAAGCAAGTTCGATATAACGCAGTTTCACCTATAACACAGTAAGATTTTTTGGCTCCCGAGGACAGCGTTATATTGAGGTAGAGGTGTAATCAACAAAGTTGCTCATTATTATTTCTAAATGTCCTCCTGTGCTAAACCACGTAGCTTCAAAATTATTCACATCACCATTGAAAAAAATCTGTGCTCATTTTTAGCCCAACAACAATCTACGACCCCAGTTTGGCAGGGAAATGTCCACGTGCCCCATGAGGCAGTGTTGAAGCGTTTTTCTGCTCCATCTTCTCACTTCAGAGAGATTTTAAAACATAAATTGTGGTTGTGTAGGGAGATCAGGAATTGAACAGAATACCAACCATTTGAACAAGAAAAAAAATGCATCAACAGAGAGAGGCATTTACATTTTGAAGTTAAAAGGGCCTAAAATAGAAAGAATGACATACAAACATATTTAAAATTCTCAAATATACTAAATAATGTCCTTTTAAATCTAGTAAATATCCTTTTCAGAAACAGGCAAATCATTTGCTTGGTTGTTTGAGATGCTTGTTTAGATGAACAATTAACTGTTTGTTTCATTTAAAAGTTGCAACATTTGTGACCATTAGTCCTTTATGAATATTGGGAGCTTTTATAATGTTAATGAACCCCGCTTTCCAATAACCAAAACAATGGAGCTTTTTCACTTTAAAAGTGTCTCCAAACATGTGCTG
Organism: Mauremys mutica; assembly: GCF_020497125.1. NCBI lineage: Eukaryota > Metazoa > Chordata > Testudines > Geoemydidae > Mauremys > Mauremys mutica. The sequence continues at coordinate 18,814,261 of NC_059079.1, forward strand.
CAGGAAGTTTTCATCACCTTTTTGTTTAAGCTGCCGCAACAGTATGTTACAATTGAATTATAATGGTTCTATTGACATCCTGTTGTGTCTGAAGGAGGCATATGTGATTTCCAAAGCAAACATCCGCGTGTTGAGTCTGGCCCCTTAGAGAGACATTTTCCTGCTGCATAGAAATGTTGTCCAGCAGTGCGCGGAGTCAAGTGACGCATTCTGCCAAGATGGAAGAATTTCAATCCTCTTTATGGCTATTCAGTTTTCTCCATCCTATACGTCCTGTTTGTCAGACAATTAAAAAGTGAGCCAATTCAGAGCTCGCTTGCCAATAGTCTGAAGGACTTGCAGACCCAACCTGGACCATCATTATTTCCATCAATGACACATCCATTTGTACCACAAGAGGCCAGCATACATATTATACCATCACTGGGGACAAGGGATTGTTTTTTGTCCTGGGTCCTTCATTTGGTTTTGTATACTCTTAACAAAGAAAAAAGAAAGTTGTAGTAGGCGGCATCCAAACAGAAAAACAGTAGCTACCTCTGCAGCAGAAAGCAGACACATCTCTCTATTTAAAGGTGCAAAGCAGAGAAAGCAAGTCATCACAAACACAAGCTACATGCGATAATAAGATATCATTAAAGGTCAAATTTAAGTCTATAAAAGCAGTAACATTCAGAATTCGGACTGATAGTCAATCTAAGAATGCTGGCTTTTTCACAGCTGCCAGCCAAATGAAAGCTCAAGGGGAATTGCACTGCGATTGCCATTAAAAAAAAAAAATCAATATTGTTATTTCAGGTACCTCTGTATGGTAACAGTTGGGAGGTGACATTTAAATAGCAACCACAGTGAAGCCTTCTGTCTCCCAAAGATTAACTCAGCTTGAGTTTTGCCTTAGTATTGCACCAGAACAGAGGGGGTTTTTTGGAGTCAGCCAAAGAAAACAGCAAGCCTACTTATAATCACGTGTTCATTATGGGATGGCATAATGGTAGCCTTATCTCTGAATGTCTGTGTGACCATTGTTTTTAATTAAACCTCCACTCAGGGCCTGATGTGAAAAAAGGCCTCAAGCCAACTTTCATTTTTGTCGGTGCAGTTTTGCACAGGCATAATGTGTGCAAATGGTGCCATTTAGACACTGGGTTTCGGGGCCCAGTCTGATGCGTTTATTTGCAGGCAAAACTAAAGGCTGCTTCTCAGAATCAGGTCCTTAGTGGTGTTGAATATTTTCTGAAAAAATGCATCAGTCATTTGTAATGTGTGTGTAATGTTTTGTTTCTCAGGTTGGATTCATTGATTACATCGTCCATCCACTTTGGGAGACCTGGGCAGACCTAGTGCAGCCTGACGCACAAGACATCCTGGATACTTTAGAAGACAATAGGAACTGGTACCAGAGTATGATACCTCAAAGTCCCTCCCCTCCCCTTGATGAACAGAATAGAGACTGTCAGGGTCTAATGGAGAAGTTCCAGTTTGAACTGACTCTTGAAGAGGAGGATTCAGATGGACCTGAAAAGGAGAGTGAGAGTATCAGCTATTTTAGCAATACAAAGACACTCTGTGTGATTGACCCGGGCAAAAGGGAATCGCAAGAAGAGGCTAATATAGAAATTGTGACAGAAGATATGTCACCTGTTGATACATAATGTACTGTATGTAGGTGAACTTTAAACACTTAATGAGCATGCAAGCTGTCTTGTAGGACCAGCCTGCGATCTAGGTCTTAGGCCTGTGTCTAACATTGGCTAAAAGATCTTCTCAGCTACTTGAGATTGGAGTCAAGGTTAAAGATCGTGTATGGAATGATTGCTCAGGAAATTAACAGATGATTTACATTGTAGTTTAAGCCTTGTCATCTTAAAACATTGCGTTGTTCCGGAGCCAGCTTGAATTGTTACTGAACTGGTTGAAAGTGAACGACACAGAACTGAGAGATTTTATACTGTTAAGATTTTGGGATTTATACCAGTTAGACTGCTAGAAACTACTGAATAGTAACTCTACATATAAAACCTGTCCACCTAACCACCTGTCTGCGGACCTGTGTGCCTTTTTTGTAAACACTTTCACGTCTTTTCAAGAGCCTATTAAATACACAAAGTTTAGTATAAAACTCTACACAATGTGTTTCAAAATTGGTGGATACTTTTTTGATTCTTCCTGTTAAAAGAAATAGTCTTCCTTCTCTCATGGGCAATATCTGTCACTTTATTGCGGTTAATCATTTTTACAGGCTAAACAGAAGGGGTACCCCCGATTTTGCATTGCTGCACCTTTAATAGTCTTGTTAAATCTCCAGATGATCTTTTAAAGTCATGTCATGCCATTGCACATTGTTTCTGTTTGCTCGCTATGCACACCAGTATTTTTTCTTCAGTGGGGTTCACTTTTGTTGTGCACAGGATAAAGGGTAGTTCTGTTTTTCTAGCACAATGCAGTATATATACAATTAAGTGTAATAAGGCAGTGTGTGATGTGTGTTCTCCCTTTGCCGGTTTCTTTGCTCAGTGGAAGTTGCACGCTCAGATCTTTGTGTTTCTCTCACCTGTAGTTCATGTTTCCTAGGTTTAGTTCCATCATCCTTCTCCTGCACTGCCTTGAGCTCTAACACGTCCATTACTGTTTATAACAGTGTATTTATTACTGACTGTATATAATGTAATGTTTTGTAAGTTATTAATTTATATAAATTAACATTACCTGTCAATGGTGGTGTTAATTGTGTAGAAAACTCTGGATAAGAGTTGCCTTTTTTTCTTGTAACCTTTTGTATTGCATAAAATAGAAGAACCTGAACATAGCGTAAGAGACATACGGAACCCATAAAGGGCATTCAGGTGGCATTAGCTCACAGGAGTTTCGTTTTCATGATGAGTTAAGAAGAGTTGTATCTTACGACTGGGAGTGGGGGCAATAGGATGAGCTGTTTAAACTACTGAAACGCTGAAAAGGAAACCCCCTGTGAATGCTGCCAACTATTAAATGTCATGTTCCAGTATATGAACAACCCAATGTGAATTTCTATGACAAAATGTGAACTGATGTAATAATTGTGCTGTGAAGCTTCTTCTGACAAAGCTTGTTAGGCATCATTAATGGTGTCAATCTCAGTTTGTAAAATATATTTCAAGCTTTTGGTCCAACTTGTGACTAAATAGTTGATGAGACTAGCACAGTTGTGCATGATCAATGGGTTTGTATGTCTGTTGAACACTGCATTGTTCCAGGTGGTTATTTTATTGTTTTCAAAAGTTTCACACAATGTATGTTATAGTATTATATATTGTGTTCAGATGCATTCTTAAGAGATTTTTATATGAAGTGAATAAATGAAAGCATGACCTAGGCTGGGGCTCTTCTGGCTGTTTATTTTTATCAACAACTTTGTATGTGAAATAACTAAGCAGCATCAAAATGTAACTAAGGTAGCTATAGCCTACCCTGGGAGTCGGCTAACATATGATCATGGACCAGCTTCCATGGTAAAATAAAAACCAGGCCTCCACACATAATAGCTTTCTGCAGCCAGAGAGCAAGCCAGAGACTTGAATAGCCAGCATCTGTAAGCACAAGGAGAAGGACATCCTCTGGCCAGTCTTCTACTTATTCAGAGTCTCAGGACTAGTGTCCAGCACTCAGAGACCCGCTTCTTCCTTATTCACCTTTAACCTTCCTGATGGTGAAAATCATCAGTGCTGTGATCAGTCCTCTTAGCCTCTTCCGTGGCTTGGTTCTGTTGCAATTCCTGCAGTGTGGGCAGACACCTGTTAAGAAAGGCTTCTAACCTTTTCTCTGTCAAATGCTGCATAGGGTCTCTACTCCCCATCTTAGTAACACTGACAGGGTGCCTGCCCACACCATCCAGTACCACAAACCAAAGATAATTCTGGTCCCACAAAGCTGTTCAGGTTTCAGAATCTGGTTCCCGAGTCTTAGAATAACGGTTTTCCGATGCCGAAGCATTCTAAAATCACGAGTCGGGTGCCCAAAATCTTATGCGATTGGCTTAAAAATCATGAGATTTACAAAAAGTAATTTGGGGGTCCTTTTGTGCCTTCTGGATTTTAAGCCGTCAAGGTTCACGCTGGTCACATTTTTCTCTGCAATCATGATGTCTAGAACCTTACTGCTTTTTAAAAAAAATAAAAGCTGAGAATCTCTCATAACCAATGGATTACAGGTGGCAAGGTTTAAGAACACCCCCAAATATTTCAAGACTTGCTATAAAATCATGAGAGTTGTCAATAGTGTAGTGATCAGCCAAATTAGACATATAATCCAGTTCTTCCAGACGATGATGATAAGGCACATCTCGTTCTCGTTCTTTAACTGGACACTAGATGACATGACTAGGGACATGACAAGCTAAATACCAATTTACAATGAATACCAATATTCTCCCTGAATTTTCTTCCAGCCACCTCCCCCTACTACCTGTCATGTACTGAACTGTAAAGCTTTTTGCTTTTTTTGGATAGTTGCTCACTGAAGACACATCATGTGCAGATATTGGAAAGTGAGTAGGAGCTACTCTAACTGTGAGTACAAAGTACTGCACTGCACAGTGAACTCTTTCTAACTGAAATGACTTCAAACAGGCCTCATGAGGACTCAAGGTCATGTGACTATGTGGAAGGACTTTGTGAGTTCTTTGAGTACAAAACAGCATCTGAAAACTTTCTTAACCAGTGGAAAAAAACCCTGTATTTTCTTATGGCTCTAATAACTCAGGAGGCCAATCAATAAAAGAAACTTTCTTTAGGAAAAAAAAATCAACTTACAGGTGAGAATATGCATAAGGAAACAACAAAAGCCACTGCTCCCTTGACGGCAACTTCCAGGCAGGCAATGGAAGTGGGGCATGGGGGGAACCTAGCATCCACCCCTCCCCCACCATGCAAATTTTTGGGGGGCTGCTCTGTTTCCTCCCTTCCCTCCCCTCCCCCCAAGCATCTTGGGGAGGCAAATGCTGAGTATTCATGTGAGGGGGCTGACTGGAGATGAGAGTGGGACTGGAGGAGGGGCTGTAGTGGCACAGTGCACTGGAGAGCAGGTAGGACTTCCTGACCCAGCCCAGTCCTGCCTTCCAGCCACCCTGGATCCCATGGAAACACCTGGCCCAGGGGAGGGACAGGAGCAGCGCACCAGCAGCCAGGGTGCTGTGGGGGATGGGAGAGAGCACCGGCACCTGGGAGAGCACACCGGCACCTGGGTGGGTTGGCACCGAGGGTGCCCGGTGAGAGGCAGGACACTGGGCAGCAGCCTCCAAAGAATTACCATAGGAACAGCAGCAGGAATTACTGTGGTACCTGGAGCTGGCTGCCCCCCCCCACCTCCTCCCCAGTCCCAGCAAGGGTGAAGCACTCAGTGCTGCTAGAAGGGCACCAGTTAATGAGGCCCCATGCATGTTTTGTAAGCGTAGAGGGTGGGTTAGGGCCCCTTCCCCCATATCCTGGCATTATTCCAATCAAGCGATTGTATCGTCTCCCTATATTTCTGCAGTTTCATCAGAAGAAGTTCTTCACATGCTGTGCAATGTTCCTGTGTGCTGTTAAACAGCTGTATGCAGTGTAGTTGTAGCCATGCTGATCCCAGGATAGTAGTGAGACAAGGTGGGTGAGGCACTATCTTTTACTGGACCAGTTTCTGTTGATGAGCGGGCCAAGCTTTCGAGCCACACAGGGTATGTCTACACTGCAGCCAGACACCCACAACTGGCCCGTGTCAGCCAGCTTGGGCTCACCCTGCAGGTCTGGTTCATTGCTTTGTAGACTTCCAGGCTTGGGCTGGAGCCTGGGCTCTAGGACCCTGCAACTTGGTTGGGTGTGAGTCCCAGAACTCAGGCCCAGCCCCGAGCCCAGAAGTCTATGCAGCAATGAAACAGCCTCTCAGCCCGAGCCCTGTGAGCCTGAGGCCTTCTTGACAAAACACTGAAATGTTCCTTCCACCGATGTAACACCCTTGCTGTGCTGACATAACAACACCACCTCGATGAGAGGCGGAAGGCTTACGTCAGTGTAGTTAGAGCGGCGCAGTGTCTGTGTAGACACTGCATTCCTTACATCTGCTGTTGGCTGTCATTCTTGTCAATTTTATGGCTGCTGCTGCGAGGTCCCCACTCCAAGCTGGGCTGCCACCCAGGCTCCTGGCTTGGGCTGCTACCCTGTTGGGATCCCTGATGCCTCGTGGGATCCCAGTTCCATGCTCCCTGCAAGGAGGTACCATCCCAGGTACCAAAAAACCCACAGATCAACACACCTACCATCATAAATCCAGACACCACCCCAAACACACCATCTGTTATTGGCATTTATGGAAAAGAATCTCTTCACGGTCTTGGCAATAGATTACATTTCCCCCATTATTAGTCATTTGTATTTCATTAGCGCCTAGGGGGGCCAGTTGAGCATGGGGCTTTGTTATGCTAAGCACTGTTCAAACAAAGGGTAATAGACAGTCCTTGCCTCTAGCGGCTCAGTATTGGAAAAAGATGAGCCACAAACTGGAGGGGAAAGGGATATAACACACAAGCAGAGTAACGGTCATGTTCCACTTTTTTTTAATTCTTTGGGTGGGTTTTGTTTTAGGAGGGGGTTAGGTAAAGGAAGACAAAGGCAGGGCAGCAGAGAGCGGGTAGGCGGGAGGGAGTGTGTGGAGTAACTCTCATTGTGGCGTAAGATTGCAGGGTGCAGAGACCGGTAGTCAGATGCCATCTTGGGCCCTGGGCTGCAGGGAGAAGAGAGAACTTGCAACACACAGCAGGAACTCAGTGTTTAAATAGAAATAATGTGTGTGTTCAATCCAAGCTCTCTGGGCCTTCATAAGACCCCCACCACCACCACCACCACGGGGAGAATGGAGACAGTAAGAGTAAAGCTGAGGAGAAGAGGCCTGGCAGGGGTTGCAGTGAAAAATAAGAGGGGAGAGAATATCTACTCAGCACTCTGACCCCCATGGCGTGTCTGACTGCCCCTGCTGGGGCTGCTTGTGTATGAGCGTTTCTTTGGGGATGGCTATAATTTCTTCCTTGTCCAAGCCCACAAGTCTCAGGAGAGTGAGTTGTGTCTCTTCTCTGGATTATAGCACACTGGCCCTTACGTGGCAGACCCCTACGGATGAAGAGGTAGCCGACCCCACCCCCAGAAGCCAGCAGGAGGGAGAGGAGTGGCCATTGTAGGCACCACAGAAGACTCCTGTGAGTAAGTTAGAAGCTGGGTCCTGGTGGGGGGCAGCAGCACATGGAGGGTGTGGGAGCATCAGCCTCCTCAGAGAAGATGTGGGGAGCAGCAAAAGATCAAACACGTGGGGGGAGCGGGGCACCAACCACCTCAGAAGATGGGCTTGCAGAAGCCTTCACCCCACACCCTGGCCTCCCAGGGGGTGAGGGCAGAAGGGGACGCAAAGCCACCTGGGTGCCGTTGTTCCCCAGCCAGCTCCAAGATCAAAGGCCTGAGCACTACCAGACCCAAAGCAGGATCTGCAACTCCATCGTCTATGTAGGCTTGGCAGGTCTGCAATAGCCACTGTTTATATAGGATCTAAAATGGTCAGTGCCCTGCTAGGCACAAAACCTGCCCTTTCTTTGGTACCCACAAAAACTCCCTGGCAACGGAACCAGTGTTGATCCACTGCATAGAGAGGATGCTGTGATTCTGGGGCCACATAAGAAGTGCCCATCCTCAGTCCAGTGAATAGCTCAACCATCTGGTGGGGGCCCTACTGCATGCCAGTGTTCAGGATGTGGCTGGAGTCAGACCAGTTGCTGCCACCCACCACAGTGGTGGGTAACAGCCTGGGAAAGGGATTCCTCCTCCCCCGTCCCACGGAATTCAGTATTTGCACAGTGCTGACTGGCTGCATTTGGCCCCTGGTTCATCTAGGTTAAAGCAACAGCACAAGCTAACAAACAAACCCTATTCTCAAAGTGGCCCAGATGTCACAGAAGATGCCAATACACAAAGAAGGAAGCCAATAAAGCCAAGCCCTGCTGATTTGTTTCCAATAAAAACTCATCCTAGTGTGGAGAGCCGTTGCTGGGCCAAACCAATTATTTGTTAGGCTCCAAGGAAGGGAGCTGGGGGAGGATGGGGGGAGATGAACAGTGAACGGACCAAAAACCAATAAACAAAATAGTTGAGACAACTCATCAGGGGGCCCTTGGGAATGGCGATGAAAGTAGACATCTTTTTTATCCCTAAATCAGTTCCAAAAGTTAAACCTACATTAGGCAGCTGGTTCCCTTCCCAGTTACAGCTTTAATAGACAAAAATGCCTTAATTTAGATTTTAATTAAAAGAAGATCTATTTCAGCATTGTTTTTGCATGTTCTTTGCTGTGGTAAAGCCTAATTTACTTTATTTGTTAATTATTATTCCTGGCTGAAGAAATACTGTTAAATATGAGTGTGGCTGGAGAAAGGCTTTCGTGCTGCATATTAATTTCTTATAGCCCAGCCCCATGGCCAAAGCATGGAGGAATGGGCTATGTGGCCAATGTAGAAGGCTGAGCTGCCTAACCTTCCCAGACAGCTTTCGTTTCTAGTATTTCAGTTAGTCAACAGAAGTGTTTGCGCCTGTGATCTTTGCAAGCTGGATTAGCCCATGTCAGTTAGCTGAAATGTTTGTGGTGTACCAAGGAAAAGGAAGTGCTGGAATAGTCACCCTTACAGCATGCAAAGTTGCTAAAGACAACCGGATGACAGGGAGGCTCGCAGCTATTCTTTGAACCGGGACATCACTGAGGCATCCAATGAGTTCAAAACACATGCCTGTTAAGAACACAATTATTAATGGTGTCTGTTTAGAGCTGCGAATGTGGCAAGTTCAACTTCTCTCACAGGAAGAGAAAACACTTTGGAGTCCTTTACAAGGACTGAACGTCTATAATTAGCTGAAAATGATGGCTTTTAGGCTAGGCTCAGTTCTAGGCAATTTTATTTCCTGTTACATAGAAAACTCCCCTGTCAGGAAACTAAACTGCACCCTTAGCTCCATAAACTTCACAAAACAATATACTCTTAGAGCTGACTCTCATTGTTGTCTCTCTGGAGTGATATTTAACTTCTTAACTCTGGCTTTTCCTTCGAGTAACTATGCACGTATACGTTCCACTGCAGATCTATATGCACCCAAAGCACTTGAATTGGAGACTTTTGCCAGCAGAACCCCTAGGTGGCACATGCCCTCCAGTCTCTTCATGCGTCCAGCCAAGGGTATAAAAAGCATGTCTGTGTGGCCTCCCTCTCAGTTCCTTCTCATCACCTGTGGAGAGAATTGAAGTATCGTGTAGCTTTAGCTTAGGGTCGCCAGCTTTCAAAATTTTATTGTAAATAGTTATATGTAGTTAGTTCTATTGTACAAGTTGGTTACTGCTAGTTTAGGAAAAAAACTGGTGGAATGAAAAAAGTAACCAGGATTCAAGCAGTGGGCTACATGCAAGGCCATTTCCCCCATCACAAATGGGCATAAAAGCTGCTAGATCTGCCTTGGTGAGGGACATTTGAGAGACACATGAGCTATTAGAACGGTTTCCACGACAGGGACTAAAATACAGGGGGATTTCCTCCTCAAAGTCCGTCAGATGAAGAAGGCAATGAGTCTCTCTCTTCCAAACTGGACCCTGACCATGAAATAACGGACTCCAAGTTGAGGTGTGTCCCTCCCGCTACCCAAGATCCCAAACACAAATCTGTGGAAAAACACTGCTCTTTGATTTCCCCCATAGCCTCTTTGAAGGGTTCCAAGCATTCTGACACCGACAACTGTTCAAAATCTCAGTCTTCATCTCACAAAAAGGCTTCCAGCAAATCCTCCGGTACCAGTTCAAGCAGGGCCGGTGTAACCACTAGGCGAACTAGGTGGCCGCCTACTTTGCCTAGTGGTTACACAGGCCCTGGTTTTATGTCAACAAACAAGGGGGCACCAGGTCAAACAGGGTGTGCCAGGAGGCAGTCAAGTTATGGAATTTCTGCATTCAGCCCTCCAGAGCACTCAGGATGTCTTACTTTCTGGGAGTTCAGAATACTCAGATGGAAATTTGAGCAGCTCTTTCACCTCAAACCATGAATGCTTACTCAACTCAGACATCCTGGCTATGGTGTTTTGTATCCTGACAGAACAGGAAATGTCCCCAGTTTTGCTCCAAGGCAGGTCACAGCCCTACATCAATTTGGATACATTCTTCCTTCCCTGGGGCAAGGTCTTACTGTATGCTCACCTGTCAGTGCCCCTAATTCTGAGGGTCATTCTCAGACTAAAGCAAGATCAGGCAGAATGATCCTGATAGTTCCAGCGTGGCCAAGACAACTGTGGTATTCCGATCTCCTCCAGCTATCCTCTAGGGAGTCTCTGCTTCTACCATTAATCAAGGACTTGAACACACAGGATCATGGGAATGTGCTGCACTCAAATCTTCAGATGCTGCATCTCACATGTGGTTCATCAGTGATTAGATGCCAAAGAAGTGCATTGCTCAGTGGAAGTCCAGGATATCCTCATTAATAGCAGTAAGCCTGCTACCAGGGCTACTTACCTGAGAGACTGGAAACATTCTTGTATCTGTGGAGGTTCCCAGAATCTGTCACCAACATACACATTGATTCAAGAAAATTTAGACTATTTCTTGCACCTCAAGCAATCTGATCTATTCCTTAGATCAGTGGTCCCCCACGTGGTGCCCACATTCTGGACCCTGGGAGAGCACCTGCCAAAATGCCGCCGAATTTCAGTGGCATTTCGGCGGGGATGCCTCTCGATGACGCTGCTTGCCGTCGACAAGTGACATCATCGAGAGTTATCGCTCCCAAATTTCGGCGGGGATGCATCTCGATGACATTGCTTGTCGACGGCGAGAGGCGTCGCCGCCGAAATGCCGCCAAAATTCAGCGGCATTTCAGCAGGTGCTCCACCACCGCAGTGGTCCTTTGTCTGGCACCCGCCAGACAAAAAGGTTGGGGACCACTGCCTTAGATCCTTAGAGTTCATTTGACCATAATTTCGGCATTTGATTCTAATATCAAACTGTATTCGCTAATCCTTTCATGACCAGGTGTAGATAGATCATTCTCTCTTGTTTGAGACCCAGTGCCCACTTGGGACTTAAACTTTGGTATTGTCTGCTCTTATGAGTCCCCCATTCGAGCCCTTAGCATCTTGTTTGCTCCTGCATGTATCAGTGAAGGTTGCCTTCAGTGAAGGTGGCCATCAGCTCAGCCAGGGGAATGGAAGAATTGCAGATGCTTGTCATGGATCTACTGTACCCTGTCTTTTATACAAAGTTCAACATAGGCCTCATTCTAAGATGGTGGTTTCCAATTTCCACCTTAGTCATGCTCACAAGGGTGAACAAAAGCTGAACACCTTAGATGTGCATCAAGCTTTGGCTTTTTACCCAGACAGGGCAAAAACTTTCCAGGTCTCTACCCCGTTCTTAGTTTCCTGTGCAGAATGAGCGGTGACCCAGTTATGACTCAGAGAGTCTCAGATTGGATTACCAGTTGCATCACTATGTCTTAAGCTGCTATGGGCAGCTGAAAAGTGGACAGCACACTATAGCAGAGCTCAAGCAGCCTCCGTAGCATTTGAGGGGTCAGGTCCCTATTGTACACATACGCAGAGCAGTGATACGGTTTGCTGTCCACCTGTAGACTGGTCACTATGTTCTTATCACTGCATCAAGAGAGGATGCAAAGGTGGAAAAGCAGTCTTGGAGTCCCTCTTCCGATGACAGTTGGAGCCCCACCACCTTTGATAACAGCTTGAGAGTCACCTACAATGTAATTGACATACAGAAGCACTTGAAGAAGAAAAAATGGATACTCACTTTTTCATAACTTTTGTTCTTCGAGATGTGTTGCATATACCCATTGCACAATCTGCCCTCCTTCCCCAATACATTGGCATCTACCATCAGCTTTCCGATGTGAAGGAACTCTGCCCTTTATACTCTTGGTACTCAGCACAAGGAGCAAGGCAAGGTGGAGTCAACCCTATGAATACTGCTAGGGAAACCTCTCCAGTGCTGGGTCTTGATTTTTGAACTTCAAGTTGGCAATTCAAACACAGTATGTGTCCTTTCTTCCCCCCATGAAGGAGAAGTGGCAGCATCACCAACAGCAGTGTAAATCTTGAGTGGTCTTTTTGCTCCTTGACCAACAAGGATTGATATTATGTCCAGAGCTAGAATAGGGCACCAGGGGGAAGGAGAGGGAATGGAGGTTTTATGGTCCCATCTCCCACTTTTGTTTGTACCCAGATTGGGTTTGACAAAATCTGACCCTTCGAACCTAGTTTTTTGCCTTGTTATAGTTATTTATTCCATACAGTGCTCTCTAGCAGTGATGGACTAACCTTTAATCCTTGCTGTTGTTCTGGTCTGTCACCAGCTGGCTCCAACTCAAGCCAGGAAGATCAAACAAAAAGTTCTCACTCAGCCCTCCATAACCTTCAGCTTTCATTCAACTCTCTGGCCTCCCTGTTGTGTTCTTTGGCTATCTGACCAGCTGCCAGGATGAATTAGATTCGTGTCTCCCTTGCTTCCTGCCCCTGTCAGCCAATCAGGCTTCTCCTCTGCCCTCAGTTTCCCCCCTGCTCCAGTGAGAAACTAGGAGAGCAGCTAATGGTAAGGCAATGAATCTCAGAAACAGCTGGAGCTTGTTCCATGGAGAAGCAAACCCAGCCCTCCCTGATAGAATAATCTGGGGAAAATACTATGGGGAATGTGCAAAGGAGATTAATCTAGCCTCATAACAGTTCTTTCTATTATTTATTCATCCACCATTCACCTGTGAGGTGTCCTTCCATGTTATGGTTCCACAGGGACCGTACCCCATTCACACACTCAAGTTCTGTTTTTTAGATTTGACGCCTTTTGCTGTGGCAAGTGCATGAAAATGGAGGAGGAAACCTGATAGTGGGAAGCTCAAAAAATGTTCAGCTCAACCACCATTTTCCCCCTATACCTACCATTGACAATTATAGAAAAGAATAGATACAGGTTTTGTGATTATGCATCCCCTCAAACATTGCTTTAGTCACAAAGTTTGTGAAAAGGCTATTTTCTCATCATCGTCATATCAATATGAGAATTTTCATTTTTGCAAAATGGGATCCATTTTCACTCTCAAACTGGCTTGTTCATGTCTTAATCACTCTTACGGCCCCGATCCTGCAAACACGTACGCCTATGTTTAACTTCAAGCATGTGAGCTGTCACATTGACTTCAGGAGGGGGTAGGTTGCTCACATGCTTAAGATTAAGTACATATGTGTTTGCAGGATCAGGGCATACATTATAAACAAGCATGAAAAATACCTGACTCTCCAAGGATTCATAACTTTGAGGTCCACTGAAGTAAGACGATGGTAGTTTATTCAAATATAGATCAGAGAAGCAGAATGATACAAATTCACCATGGCACACATTAAATGGATTAAAATCTGGCTAATGGATAGGTCTCAAAATGTAATTGTAAATGAGGAATTGTCATCTAGTCAGTGTGCTTCTTGTGGGGTCCCACAGGGCTTGGCTCTTGGCCCTATGTTATTTAACATTTTTGTCAATGACCTGGAAGAAAACATGAAATCATCACTGATAAAATTTGCAGAGGACCCAAAGATTGGGGAAGTGATAAATAATGCAGAAGACCAATCACTGAGACAGAGTGATCTAGATCACTTGGTGAGCTGAGTGCAAGCCAACAATACACATTTCAATACCACCAAATGTAAGGTCTGCACCTCGGAACAGAGAATGCAGATCATATTTTCAGGATAGAAGACTCTATCCCAGGAAGTAATGACTCTGAAAAGGAGGTAGTGGTCATGATGGACAATCAGCAGGACATGAGCACCCAGTGTGCCGCTGTGGTCAAAAGGGCTGGTGCGATCCTTGGATGTATATGGATGGGAATATCTAGGATTGGGGAGATCATATTACCTCTGTATTTGGCGCTGGTATGACCACTACTGGAATACTGTGTCCAGTTCTGGTATCCACAATTCAAGAAAGGTGTTGAAAAATTGGAGAGGGTTCCAAGAAGAGCCATGAGAATGATTAAAAGATTAGAAAACATCCCTTATAGTTAGGCACGGAAGGATCAGATTATTGGTAAACATTGATTTCACCATACACACAAACCAACAAAATATATTTCCATTGCTAATAATTGAAATGTACAGATAGGCAAACTAAGAAACTTGCTCTTTTATAACTTGTTACAGGTCCTTAATGTGTATAAAACCTTAATGTGTATAAAACATGCTATAATGCCAGCATTAGGAAAGCTGAAGCAGGGGTGCCATTAGGTGGCTTTAATTTTTAAAATCTCAGTGTCGTCTGTCATTAAATAATTATTGTGTGACACACACCTCCCGCATAATGCCGCACATTTCTGAACATTTAAATCAATACAAACTGGGGGAGGGGGAGATACTTAAAACCCATAATTTCATGCAGTTGTGAAATAATTGACAGAAACCAAAAAAATGCTGAAAAATAAAATTGACATCAAAATTACAAAATAAATAAACAAATAAAAAAATTAATTTAATTCTGCCAAGCCTGTTTTTAGTGATAGACTCAAGGAGTACAATCTGTTTAGTTTATCAAAGAGAAGGTTAAGAGGTGACTTAATCACAGTCTATAAGCACCTATACAGAGAACAGAGACTTGATAATGGAGGACCCTTCAGATCTAGAAGACAAAGGAATAACAGGATCGAATGGCTACCAATGAAACAAAACATTTTAACAGTGAGGGTAATTAACCACTGGAACAACATACCAAGGGTTGTGGTAGATTCTCCATCACTGGCAATTGTTAAATTAAGATTGGATGTTTTTCTAAAAGATGTCCTCTAGTTGGAATAGGACTTAATTCAGGGAAGTCCCATGTCCTGTGTTATTCTGCAAGTCACACTAGATTATCACAGCTGCCTCTTCTGGTCTCATACCATAGGAATCTATACAACTATTTTATTTAGTTAGAAAAAAACTTTTTAAAAATATTGTAGCTGGTATTTCACAAATTTTAAAATGATCCCAAAGTGTAATTGTGTTTAAGGGTCCACAGTGTGAGTTCCTGACCATATCTATGAAAAAGGCACCAAATTGTTGGTGCAGTCACAGAAAGCTGATGCTTGACTCTTTTGTGGCATGTTTGTTCCTGCACAGAATAACTTCAGGAATGACATACATATGGTGAATTCAGTTTTGATGAAGTAGTATGGAAAGTGTTCCCTAATAATGGCCATCAGAGTGTGTATTGTCTGTAAACTGGAGGCGGGGAGGCAGAAGTTAATTGTAAGAAATAGTAGAGTTATATATTGGTGCTATATACTGTGTGTCTTTGCATAGAATAAATAATCCACTTTAAAAGACTACCTTAAAGATCTGTTTACATTCTATACTGTACTATCTTCAATGATGGGCCTGAAAATGTAAGGACTGCAGAGGAATAGGCCCATACACTCTGCGTGCGTGCGTGTGTGTGTGTGTGTGTGTGAAAGGGGGGAGGAGGGGTGTCTGGTTCCTGTGGCCACAGAAACCTAATGGATTTTTAAAAAATGAGCAGCAGAGTCAGATCTCTTAACTTTATCCAAATTTTATTTAATAATTTATTTTATACCAAACTATAAGATTAAAGGAGAAGCCTATAAACCTGTCATGATACCATTAATTCTGTGATCAGTCAAACAGCAGCAACTGTTTGCCTTAATTTAACTGATCTCTTGATACGCTGAGGTTGTATCAATCAAGTGTTCTTTCAGTATCAACTGAAGTAAGTTACTGTGTCATTTAACCACTTGACTAAGTTTTATTTGTGCAAAGGCATCTTTTCCTCTGTGCACAATCTTCTCAGCCTCTCTAGACTCCATTCCCATCTTTTCCCTTTTAAATGACCTACTTCTGTCAGGCAACAGCTTTATCATGAATGTATACAAACAAGGTGGCATTGCTACACGACTGAAATAACAGCCTGATATCACTTCTCATTTTAGCTGCAGCGAGAGAAAGTGCGCAGGTGGCTCCCAGATAACAGCTATATGTCAAAACTGAACAATAACAAAAAACTGCAGTTTTCCCTTATGAGGACAAAATTCTAGATTTTCTTGAGGGGCTGTAGTATGACATATGTTCATCTCTCTTCATTTTTTCTGGTGGCAATCTGGGTGTGTTGGTGTCACATTATTTTCTCTAAATTAATTCAAGTATCAGAGGGGTAGCCATCTTAGGCTGTATCCACAAAAACAATGAGGAGTCCAGTGGCTCCTTAAAGACTAACAGATTTATTCAGGCATAAGCTTTCGTGGGTAAAAAACCCATCTAGGAAGTGAGTTTTTTACCCATGAAAACTTATGCCTGAATAAATCTGTTAGTCTTTAAGGTAACACTGGACTCCTAGTTGTTTTTAAATTAATTCGGTTCACCTGACTGCGTACCTAGGCTCTGAACAACCTGCCCGGTTTTTCTTAGCTGAAGTCAAGAAGTGGGGCTGTTTGTGCTAGTTGTGGACATTTTGGGTGCCCATTTTACACATGGTCATGGAATACGCTGCTCGCCTTTGCCTTTCCCACATTCTCTTGACATTTATCTGTATGTTGGGTGACTGCTGCAATTCTCTAACAAGAACTGACCACACCCAATATGCACTTTATATTGATTTCTTCCGGGTGGTCTGGCAACAAAGTTTAGCTGATAAAATAAACTTGCAACAAAACTGAACACCTCCAAAATGTCCCTTCCTTGAGATCCCTTCCTCTCCATGCATCCCTTCCAGGGTGGGTTTTTTTCCAGCTTTCCTCTGCAGACTGGAGGTACAATCCAATCCTGTTCTCCCTGTCCTAGGGAGAGGCTAGCAACCAGTCTTGTTCCAACCAGCATCTCCCTACTATGAGGGAAGAGACGAGTCATATGCTTCCTTCCTTCCTTCTCAGAACTGGCCTTAGTTGGCTGAGAGATGGGGGAGCTTCTGGTCTTGAGCCATAAACAGAAATGTAGTCAGGGTGTGTGTTGGGGAGGGGGTTCCGGATACCCAGGACCACATCCCCTGTCTTAGAAACTGCCTCTGTTTTCCCGTGTCCCTGTCTGAACTAGAATTTCTGGACTGGGTAGCCTGGTCTCTGAGATTTCTCCCATTGGCCATAAAGGGCCAATATACCCTGTTTTTCACACTCCCACACAATTTCATAGTCCTGCTCTCCAGATCCCATGAAAGCTGAGCTCACTCGGGAAAAATCTCTGTGAGGGCTGCATAAAATATTGGAAAGGAAATTGGAAATTTTCCAAATTTTAGGCTTTTGCATTTCATTTCACCAAATTGGACACATCTGAATTTTCAATTTTTTCATTCAATAAAAAACATTTTTCAGTGAAAATGTGCCCATTTTTACTAAAATATGGGTCTACTGCTTTCAGTGAAAGTATCACTGTTTTGAAATGCTCATTGTTGAAATTCAAAATATTCTAACACAGATTTATTTGTTTATTGACTCAATACATGCAATATTTTATAATTTTTGCAAGTTTAATGCACAAAACAGCATTTTGGTGAAAACTGAAATCTTAGTACTAAATTTAACAAAATATTTACTACTGTAGCTCAGATTAGCATTAGCTAATCAGCTCCCTTTCATAAACACCCAAAATACAGTAATAGAAGATGGGCTTTTAGGTGGTCTTTACAAGTTTCTACTGATCTCTAATGGTTCTAATGGATGATTGGTAGTGCAACAGACCTGTTGCTGTGTTCCAAAATCTAGTTTTCAGCTGAGACCATTAGGAGCCAGCTGTATTTCTAACTGACATTTCTGCTATGGCATAGGCCCAATAATTTGCCTGAAAGCACGGGGAAGTTTTATCCTGACCAATGTTTTTGTTTTTCATTTAAATCAGATTCTCTGATGCAGCATGAAGTCAGTTTCTCAACATTAGCAACCATGACCTTTGAGGCAGCCATTTCCTGGCAGCTAGGTAGTGGCTGACAGAACTTGATGGTCTGAGGTGAAACCAAGGGTCTTTACTCCAGCCAGTTTTTAACTGCCAGGAAATGTCTGACCTGTGGGTCATTACTGCTATTAGAGACATGATGTAAAGAAAAAATATTATTACTTTTTCATATGCTGTATAACTGAAGTGCTCATTGCCCTGGATATAGAGTTATGTTGACAATATTTTCCTTTTCTGGTATGGAGCGGTTAAAGACTAGCATACTAACCATTCTCAATGTCTTATCAAAAGGGATAACCACATACATGGAAAAACAGTGTTTGCAAACATTCCTTTGAATTCCCAACAGATCTTTGCTTCAATCGTTATTCACTCTTGGTGGACAGTCACTTTCATGGATTTTTGTGGAAGCAAATATTTGGGGAACAGAGATTCTTTGTTTGAATAATTGTGTTCAGATGCAAT
This sequence comes from Mauremys mutica, assembly GCF_020497125.1. Classification (NCBI taxonomy): domain Eukaryota; kingdom Metazoa; phylum Chordata; order Testudines; family Geoemydidae; genus Mauremys; species Mauremys mutica. The sequence goes on from NC_059079.1 coordinate 18,832,677, forward strand.
TTGGACTCAAGCAAGCAAATTTGTTGTTCACTGTTCATTGTTCTTCTTTTCTAAAGCACCACTCATCCAATAATAAAGTAAAAGGTAAATTGCGTGACTTAGGTGACTAGTCACACACACAATATAGCGAAAACTCAAAGTGAAATACTTATCCAGGGAACGCTATAAATAACAAAAACATTTGCACAACTTGGCTTTGGGTCACAGTAAGAAACAAGGACTAAATAATTTATTTCCAGTGATTAATTAGATCAGTTCTCCTCACAGAGGCCTTCACCCTATCAAAAGTTTCATGTAAGGTCCTACAGGTCTAGAAACCAGACCTGCAGAGCTGCTAAGTAACTAGCAGCTCCATGTTACCACCTAGCAGTAGCTATAGCCAATTTGCATTCCACTGCCCATGACCAACTATGGACACAGACCATGAGAAGTGCCACCTCAAGGGGTCTGACAGACACAGGGTGGCCAGGCAGCAAGTGTGAAAAATCAGGAGAGAGGGTGGGGGGTAATAGGAGCCTATATAAGACAAAGCCCCAAATATCAGGACTGTCCCTATAAAATCTGGACATCTGGTCACCCTAGACAGACAGCAGACCCATGGCTCCTGATTGGCTCCCTGGCCCTACCCAAAAAAATCTAAGGGGCATTCCAGGAAGCATCCAGGCAATAGTGTGGATTCCTTATAGCTGCCATGATTATTCCTTGCTCCTGAACTTCTGGCTTTGACCTTGGCTTGATTTGGATTTTGCCTTCTGTCTCAGACCCTGAAACCTGACTTGGACTCTAATGCTTGGTATTGACCCTGGCCTGAAGCCTAACTATGCGCTACTCCCTGCCTTAGGTTTGCCCCTGCTCTGACTTTTCGTCCTGAACTGCCTATGTTGGGCTCCTGACACCCCACTTAATTCAGTGGGAACCAGCATGAGTGCACCTGCATGAAGGGCAATTCTAGGATCTGGTCCTAGATTTCAGATTGAAGTGGGTTTACATAGCAGGATATCATTTAACTATATACACTCTGATGCACTTAAAAAAAAAATTACTTAGTGATTTGCACCACAGATTTAATTAAAATTTTAACCAAGTGAAGTAAAGTGAAATCCTCAAAATAACAAGTCTGATATTTTTTGGAAGATATTTCTGAACAGGATCAGTTTAGTTCTGGATTTGATTTAGTAAATTGTTCATACTCCAAAGATTAAATAAATTGTCTGTCAGTACTTTCACAGATTTATGAAGGAAGTGATACTTTATTTTCAACCAAAAAAAAAAAATCAACTTTCAACTACTCTTGCAAACCGAAAATAATATTCTTAATGTTTTAAATACAATTCCAGCATACTTGTTTGCATCCTTTCTCCCCTGCCCTTTGTCTCTTGTTTGTTTGTTTTTTGTCTTTTTATGATGTTAACTCTCAGGAATGGTCCTTATCCCAGTGAACTTAGACCACTGTACAAGTTGGGGATTGGGCAGAGGGCTAACAAACCTGTCACATAAAAACTAAAATACGTTACGGAAACAGCGACGGAGAACGTGACCATTACTCTGTGTGACGGTCTTCTGGACTCACTGACCCATCTGACTGCCAGTGGTGAAAGCCAAAAGGAAGGCACTGGCAGGAAGACAGAAGTGCTCAACACCAAGATAAAAAACAGACTTGGCTTTTGGAACATATGGACAATGTATGAAACAGGGAAGCTAGCTCAGGTCACAGCAGAGATGAGATGCTACAGCTTACACATCCTGGGTGTCAATGAGAGCAGAGGGATAGGATCAGGAAGACAACTAACAACAGCCTCAGAGAAACTTTGTAGGACGCCTGCAGGCAAGCAAAAATGGGGTCACCCAAAAACAACATGGTGAAGAAATGTGGAAGCTGAGCTGAAAAAACCCGGGCCACAGCTGGGGAACCATTGAAAGACTTGTCAGAAACAGACAGGAGTGTAGGAGCTTCGTCACTCCCCTGAATGCCAGAAGCATAAAGGGTACTAACTAAACTAACTAACTAACTAACAGTATTATAATGTGAGGGCAGTTTTTTTTTCTCCTGCTATCAGCAGGTCAGCTTCTGTCTTTGTGCAAGATGACCAACAGAGTTTATAAGAAACTAATAATCCAATTTTTGTAACTGCCCCAATCTAACCCAGTGGCTTTGGGACCATAAACTTTGTTATAGCAGCCAGATGGTTGTCTACAGTTTTTCCGATGAGCAACCATTCCAGCCTCCCCTTACCAGGAATTGGTGATGATTAACAGAATTGCTCTGTGAAGATTGATGCACACAGAATCCAGCACAAGCGTCTGGGCTTCCTCCGGTATGAAAATGAAAGTGTTTTTCAGCCCAGCAGAAAAGAAGTTGAATAAGATTTCCCAGCCCTGATCTTCAACTCTGGCAAGTCACTGAGGAGGCATGGGGAAAAGATACCAAGGGAAAACCAAAGACACTGGTACTCTTAATAGAAATTCCTTGTGTGGAAGCACATGATAATGCTGCTGGCTGTCTATATTTATTAAACAGATTGTTCTCCGTGATTTGTAATGATGCCTGAATGTCTGAGTCAGGCCCACCAACTCACTAATGTCTATGAAGGAAATTTGCACCTCAAAAAAGAAACTATTGCCTTCTGAAATAAAAGCTTATTGTAGCAGAGTCTGGCCAGGCAAAAAACTAGGTAAATGTATAATCTTTGAAAAGAAAAATGAGCCAAAAGGCTTTATATAGCTGTGTGATGAGCTACTAAACCAGTACAGAAGCATGAAGAGACTTTTTTCGATCCCCTGTCCCAGGGTTTCTCAAACAGGGGTCGCCGCTTCTGTAGGGAAAGCCCCTGGCAGGCCGGGCTGGTTGTTTACCTGCCCTGTCTGCAGGTCCGGCCGATAGCGGCTCCGACTGGCCGCGGTTCGCTGCTCCGGGCCAATGGGAGCTGCTGGAAGCAGCGCGGGACGAGGGACTTACTGGTTGCCACTTCCAGCAACTCCCATTGGCCCAAAGCAGTGATCCGTGGCCAGTGGGAGCTGCAATCGGCTGGACCTGCGGCCGGGGCAGGTAAACACACCGGCCCGGCCCGCCAGGGGCTTTCCCTACATAAGTAGCGACCCCAGTTTGAGAAACACTGCCCTATCCTCTTCCACAATGGACACTTCTACAGACAGTGAAATGCTAATGCAGAAGCTGTAACTTGGGAAAGAATACAGAGCCCTGCCAAACTGGCCAGTGGACTAGATTTCTGAGAGGCCTTTGGGAAGTGGCCTGCAGGAGAAGGTTGCTGACCAGAGCTAAGTCAGCAGGTGTTCAGCAGTTGCCATGCTACAGGGTCTTTTGAAAACTTAATGTCCCAGGTTGTTTTGCACAAATTGGTATGGCACAAATATTTTGCCTGGAGATCATGGAAAATCAGTGGCACAAATTAATGAGATGTCTCATTTTCTGATTTGATGGTCAGAAAGAACACAACTCTTATGTTGGTTTGGACATTTCAATGTTAGCCCAAAGCATGGGTCACCTTCTGATTAGCCCACATCACCTTTGCCAAGAAAAGAAACTAACCATAGAAACTATATAAAACAACTCTGTTTTGTTCAATTGGCTCGCTCACTCTGAAACATCTGGATGAGAGAGACTGAAAGCAGGATCTTCATCAGTTGGCCACCAAGCACACCTCCTGTCAGGGGTGGATCTAGGGATTTTGCCGCCCCAAGCACGGCAGGCAGGCTGCCTTCGGCGGCTTGCCTGCAGAGGGTCTGCTGCTGCCGTGGCTTCGGTGGACCTCCCACAGGCATGCCTGCGGGAGGTCCGAAGCCGTGGGACCAGTGGACCCTCCGCAGGCATGCCTGCAGGAGGTCCGAGGCCGTGGGACCAGTGGACCCTCCGCAGGCATGCCTGCTGGAGATCCACTGAAGCCACGGGGACCAGCAGATCCTCCGCAGGCATGCCACTGAAGGCAGCCTGCCTGCCGCCCTCGTGGCGACTGACAGAGCGCTCCCCACGGCTTGCCGCCCCAAGCATGCGCTTAGCGTGCTGGGGCCTGGAGCCGCCCCTGCCTCCTGTCTCATAATACACTGAAAATCTTGTCCTAAAACAAGCAATCTTATTAACTGTTTCTTGTAATTATTATGGTGATTGTTGTGAACTCCAGAAAGAGAGCAAGAATACAGACGGCATAGCTCCTCGAACACCTGAACAAACTTTCTATCTATCCTAATACACCAGTCATTGCAGCTGTGAAGCTGAGATGAGGAACACCCATCCATGGCAGATCCAACTGATAAGTAGTAAAAAGACCTACATATGTATTTTGTTTACCCAAGCGATGACTTGGTTATTTTAAGCTTAATGCTTCTCTCTAAAGTACATATCTGAGTTAAAAAACCTTCAAACGGCTATAGCGTACAATGCATTCTTGTGTTTCATAACAAGCTAAATTGTAGTTGTCTAGAAATTGCACCAAATCAGTAAGTGAGCGAGGCTGAAGAAGCTCTTGATACCAAATAATCCTAGTATTCCTTGTAACTGGAAACTATATTTATTTACAGCAAAATATAGCTTAGAGAAACCATGAAATCACACCTTTTTGTGGTTAAAAGAATTGACAGCTTCTTAGACAAAAAGAGGTGGGAGCCTGGAATTGGGATTTTATCCTTGTTTAAACGTTTGGAAAGTAGCATAAAAACCTTCACTACTGATGAAATTTAAATCATTACCTATAGTTGGGATTTAACGTGTGATAATTGTGTATGCGTGTAAGGGGGGAAGCTTGGCTATGAGAATCACCTGGCAAAGTAATTTTTAAAATTCCTAATTTAAATATTTAGACAAGTTATTTATTAACTTGAGAGTTATTTGGTTGAACTGCCATAGGCAGTGTCATAACATAATTAACATATAAGCTTAATTGGCAAATTCAGCAAGGATCTGTAATAAGGATCCATAGTTGCATGCTGGTATCAAAATCACCTGCCCAGAATAGAATAGAACAAAGTTTGCATACATAACAAGACTGTGATAACCTTGAATTAATTGGTTTACGTCTAGAAAAATTGTAACATCCCATGTTGAATTTATTCTTTTACATGTTGTAGCCACTATCTTCTAACCAGCTTTATTTTGCTTTCAGTGGCTTCTTGTTTGCTTTAATTTTGGCTAATAAAACTTACACATTTACAGTAATTCTCCAGTATGTACTTTAGCCAAGGAATAGAGATACAAAAATCGATGAGAATCTTTATGGAGGGGGGGGGAAAGGGGGGGCAAAAGAGGCAGCTGCCCCAGAGCCAGCAATTTAAAAGGGCCTGAGGCTCCCACCGCTGCTGCTGCAGCAGCTGCCAGAGCCCCAGGACCTTTTAAATCGCCGCCAGAGCCCTGGATGGCACAGGCCAAGCAGCATGGATGGGCTTGTACAGGGAGACTTTGGCAAACAAGTAAAGTGCTTGAAACCACTATGTCTTATTGTTAAAGGCAGCCTAGTCAGCAAGCTGTAAATTGGCCATTCAGAAATCTCAGCTTGACCAAGGCAGGAGGGGAGGGGGTTTTGGGTGCCACAGAAAGGGCAGCTTGACCCTGCATCCTTCCTAATAAGAATTGTGTTGAAGTTGCTGATACATGCATTTTAAAAGAGTAGGATATGCCCCAGGAATGTCTATTGGGGTCTCAAGGCTGCAAACTCTGGAAAAACCCTCACATGGTTAATCAATAATCAGAAGGAACCTCTTGCTTGATGATTGAAACAGCTTACTTAACAAGGTTTCTTTAAGGGACATGTCATTCTATTACTAATGTATAAATAAGGGGAAAAAGCTTGAGATAGGGGGGACTCTTTGGGACTGGTCTCTTCCTCTGGATGCATCTTGTGTTCCCCACTGGCAGATGGGCTGCCGCTTTGCCACTCGAGAGCCACACTCAGCTTTGGTAATTATCGAGGGTCGGGGGTGTTTTACTAACCTGTTGCGGACGTAAGTGCTTGAGACTAAGTAAAGTTTAGCTTTAAGTGAAAGCACTCTTGTGTTGTCCTGTTTGTGCCAGCCATCTATCGGTCGGACGGCCGTGTCTCCCCTGATTTATTTCCTGACACCTCCTCGCACAGAGTAAAAGTTACCGAGAGCTTTGGGTTGCAAGAACCCTGGGTGAAGGCTGGCTGGGGGAGGCTGACGCCAGTCCCGCCCTTTCCACCTGAGGCCCTGCCTCTTCCAGGGGCCCAGAGCCAGGCCCCTGTACCAGTAACAATTTAATATTATTTTCACCCCTGGAACACAGTGGTTGTCTGGCTTCACCCATATAGTTCTTGGGGCATTTAGTGCACTGGGGGTATGTCTACACAGCAACTAGACACCCACAGCTGGCCCGTGCCAGCCACAGGTTTTTCTTTGCTGCGTAGACATGTTGTGATACATATGTGTAGGACCCATGGATCTTGAATGGTGTGTTGTGTGGGGTGTTGATCATTAGCCAGTATGTCTAGCGGTTTTGCATGTATTGTTCTGGCAGGGTCAGGTGCCACTTTGAGTTGGTCTGTGGAAAGCTGGCTTCTGATGATGAGCTTGGTGAGGATGGGGGATTATTTAAAGCCCAGAAGAGGGGATTTGGGAAACTTTCTTTCAGGATATGGTCCCCATTGAATATGATATCACCCCACACTGCAACTCTTATGGGGTAAGTGACAACTCAAGGTATGCAGTCAGAGGGCTTTTTTATTTTTCTGTATTGAACCATGTTCTCTCTGGGTATTTGAGTGGTCTGTTACATGATGGGATGTGATCTACTTCTCTGGAGTAACCTTGCTTGTTTTAATTATGTTAAGGTGGGTAAGACTTAACTGGAAACAGTCTTTGTTCTGAGTGCTTCATTAACAGAGCGAGCCATATAAATGCAAAAATAGTGTTCATTGTTCTCCTGTTTAAAAGTGTCATTCAGCCAAGAAGGGAATAGAAGTGGGTGATTTAGGTGACCAGCCGTACACAATATATTATGAACAGTCAATAGTGTGTTAGTCTATAGACTAAGGCAAACTATTCAGGTAATACCTACCAAAAGCAAATACATTTGCAGAACTTGGGCTAAATAGGCTTTATAATTTATCTTAATAAACAGAGTCACTGGGGCCCTGATTCTGCAATGAGCCCCATGCAGCTGGACCCCTGTGCCATTATGGAGCTTCACTAAAGTCAAGGGAGGCTGCCTGCATGGACCTCATTGGGTCTGGGCCTAAGTTTCAGGTGTAAAATGGCTCATATTGCAGGATTATAATTTAACTAGGTGAGATGTGTGTGTGTGTGTGTGTGTGTGTGTGTGTGTGTGTGTGTGTGTGTGTGTGTGTGTGTGTGTGTGTGTTGCAACACTCACTTAAAAAGCTGGAGTCTCCCAAACATGAGGGGACACAACATCAACCTGATCAGGTCAGGAAATGTGAGTCATTGGTAACAGCACTCCTCTGTGCAACTATGAAATTCTTCCCCTCCCCCCCCCCCTTCTCTGACATCTCTGTCTCCCTTTATAGGCCTTGCATTGCTGGGACTTGCCTCTAAATAGGAGAATGAAAGAGTTGCCTGTAAAGTTCAGTTAATGCAGCTTCTAGTCTGCCAGTTGACACCAGTACAGAGTGAGACAACACTAGTCTTTCCGTTACTGTGGGGTTTGCTAAGTGAATAGGAATCATCTCATCTCTAGGTTGCTAGGCTCAAACATGACCAATCTGTACTGACTAAAAGTCATTACTGTCTAAATATTGTTGGTAACCTCCATGAATTTATTTGGTAATATCAGTCCAGTTGCTACAGCCACATCACAAAACCCACCACCTGCCTGGCACTCAGTTTTGGTGTGAGGTTGAGGAGTCTCAATAACCTTCATACATCTATAGACAGGCCTGCCTGAAGAGTAAAGAGACACACTGATGTATTGTGATGAAAGTTTGCACTGCTGCTGCCTGTACCTTTCTAGTGCAGTTAATCTAGCATCATCTTACAAGCATTAAATGCACTTCTAAAAAATAGAACTAAAAAGCAGAGCAAAAGGTGGTTCAGAAGAAAGAGATAAAATAGACTTCGTTAAATCTCAAAGCTCCAGCTAAAGGAGCCATGCTAGTTACAGCTTAATGGAATTAATTTCAAGTTTGGAAGTGTGACTCCTCTAATTATCGTCTTGTGAAGCAGCTTTCATGTCTATGTTGGATCAGACAATGAAACGTGTAATTTTTGTTACATGTAGTTTAAGAAGTCACGACCGGCTTTTCTTAGAATGTCAAGTATAGAAACTGTTCTATTCCATTAGATTTTCATACCACATGCATGTTATCTGAATGCCTGACACTATTATATTTGTGCCTCTATAAAATTTGAAAACTGAATGTAGTGATTTCTTCTAGGCAAGATCCATGGCACAGACTTAGGTTTTTTTTTTTTTTACACCAGCCTTAAAAAAAAAAGAGTAGCAAGTTATGTATAATGACCAGTTTCGGGTACATTTTTGCACTCCATTAATAACTGAAGTACTTCTTTGTTTAAATACTTTTGCATAGTTCTAGCCCACTATGGACCAAATTTTCAAAAGCGCTCAGAGCCAGCTTTTTGAGTACTCAGAACACCATAATCAGGACTAGATTTAAAACAACAACACCACAGCTCTCATGAGACTTCTAAATCAAGGCCAGCTTGTCAAAAGTACTTAGGACTCAGCAGCTCTCATTGCACCACTTATGGATAGATTTTTCAAAAGAGCTCATCACCCAGCATACTACCCTCTTTTAAAAAACTGGTAATTTAATTTGGTGCCTAAAGGTCTGAGTCTGTTCCCACTGAAGTCAATGAACAGGCTCCAGTAGGACTTCAACGGGAATAGGAGATGAGACCTCTTGAAAATGATGGCCTACGTGTAGATTAGATCTTTTGGTATTTCCCCTGGCCACTAAAAGATAAGGAAAGCACCGACAGACTAACACTTCTGGTATGTTAACCTTTTTGGGCATCATTTGTTACATTCCTTCAAAACCATGTGGTCCGAATTTGAGCCTTCCAAATAGACAGCAAAACTATCCTGCAACTCTACTCAATTTAAAGTGCGGGGAGATGTGTCCATTATGAATCACTACTCAAATGACATCATCTAATGCAGTCAATAATTAATGACCTTTGCAAATCATCTTTTTGACTGGTCCTGTCTTCCTAGAAGATGTGCAGTGTCTTTGGTACTTACCATTATACCGGTAATTCACAGTTCCACAGTGCTGTTGTGAATGTTGGAATGTTTCCTTAGTTTCACAGGCCTTCCTTCCTTCCAAGCTAATATTGTTCTCTAATTATTGTCTTGTGATGATCCTGAGTCTTGGTTCTGACCTCTTCCCTGAAATCTGAATCTGTGTTTGAACGTCTGAGTGAGAATCTGACCAGCCCAAGTAAAGGATATGCAGGAAAAGGGTTTTGATTCTGCACTGCTTTGTACACTTTGTAGACTCTTACACTTGTGCAAAATGGGTGTAACCTCTCCCAAATCAAAATGCTAGTATTTAAACAGTCATTATGCACAGGAGTAAATGACTATACAACAGGGGGCAAGGCAGTGGAGCATCAGGTCCAAAGTGTATTATGACACTCTTCTATGGCAAATGACTCTGTCTTTGGAATAATGAAAGCAAAGCATAATACAAGAGCTGGAAAGGTTCACAGTTTAAAACAATGCAGCAAATATTCTTCTATAACACAAGTGTCCAGACAACATATTTCTATCTTGACATGTCATGTGGCTGGGCATTATTTATTGCGACTGCTTATTTATTGCAACTCTTGATTTAATTTTTATTTACATCAATGTCTTTTATTTACCCCTTAAACTCTTTGAAGGGATTGTATCTTTTTGTGTGCATACCAAGCACCGAACATAATGGGTAACTGATCCTGACTGGGCCTCCGGAGTGCTTGTACAAGTTAAGTGCAAAATCATAATTTTGAAAATTATAGACATTTGTACACATGGTGTTAGTTTGCAATGACTGAATATTTGCCACAAGAATTGTACCTCTGCACTCCATGAAATAGGATACAGTGATGCAATATTTCCAAGCCATACAGCAGGGTTAGCGTTTTCTTCTGCAGCTCACATTTATCTTTCCAAAGCAGTCACTTCCAGGAAACTAATTTCAATTATGGGAGTTATTTATCCAATAACTTATCTGTGGAAACAGGCAAATTCAGATGCAGTGTTTTGTGCTGGACATAGCTTGCACCGAAAATATATTTATTCACAGGAGACCAAATGTTGCTCTCATTTCTACTGGTTTGGGTCCACTGAAGCCAATTGAGTTGGTGAAATGGAGAACTGAATTTGGCCCTGTGTATTAAATGGAAAAATTGCAAATATGTGAAATAAGCGTATACTCTACTCTGTAAACATTGCCTAATTCCCTAAACATCCTTCCTTCCCTGACTCGCTGCTACCTTGTTCACCTTAAAGAAGGTGAGGGACAGGAGGCTTGTCTCATGAAAGGTGACCAAGCACTTTGAGTGAACTTAGCTTCTACCAAGAGACACTTTCCCACATCTTGATTCAGCAGCCCAAATTCTGGTTTACATCCTAGGTGCTTCCATGGATGGTTAGGTGTCTCATCCATTTGTAGCCCCCCTCTCACTAATTCAAACATGTACAGAGGTGCTAGATGAATTTGTATAGTGGGAGTGCTGAGCACCATTGAACCAAACTGTAAACCCTGTATATAATGGAAACCACTTCAAGACAGGGGGTGCAGCAGCACTCTTAGTTCTAGCACCTATGGACATGCATGCAGCTTATAAGAAGCCACAGAACTATGGAGGGAATTTTAAGAAATGAAGGACTGGAAATGCAACACTGCAGAGGTCAGGCTCACCAGTTGCGTATGTCAAAGCAATGGTATGATCTACAGTGTGAAATGGAGAGAGGCTAACTTCCTCGTCAGCTAACTCTCCCTAGAGTGTAAGTTGGTACAGAACATGACCCGAACCTTACCAGAGATGAGAAATCAGCCAGGTCTGCAGCTGTGCAAAGGTAGCTAAAGGCAAACCAAACCAATAGGAGTTATGCTATACTTTTCTCAGCTGGCTATCGCACTTATTATTGTATGTAGGGTATATCACCTTACCTTTGGGGGCTGGACTGGAGGATTTTTCAGTGTTATGATGACAACTCCCCAAAGAGACACATGAGGCAGCTGCTAGGTTTTACATATGTCATAAATAAACAGATCAGGGTTAAGGTCCCTTTTTACCTGTAAAGGGTTAACATGTAGTACCTGGTGACCAGCTGACCAGAGGACCAATCAGAGACGAGATAATTTCAAATCTCTATGGAGGGAAGCCTTTCTAATTAATACTCACTATTAATTAGTAGAAACTACTCCAGGAGAACTTGGAGACATGACTGTCCTCTCTTAGATCCAAAAAGAGTTCTCACAAAGAACACAGACAAAGGCTTCCCTCCACAGAGATTTGAAAAAATCTCGTCTCTGATTGGTCCTCTGGTCAGGTGGTCATCAGGTACTGCATGTTAACCCTTTACAGGTAAAAGAGACCTTAACCCTGATCTGTTTATTTATGACAACATATCTTCACTGAAACAGCCTAGCGGCATAGTATCGAAGGGCTCAGTGGGAGAGTCGTACAGGAAATAGAATTTGCCACCTGCAGAAAAATTCACATTTCTGAAAAATTTCATGCCGAATTGGAACAAAGAGTTGGATCTGCAATAGGTGAATTTTACCTTGGTTTTTGGAGTTTCACATTATTTTTGCAATGTGTAACCAGTGCTAATTCTGGATTGTAGCATAGCATCACTATTGACTGCTTAATCACATACAGCCAACCACAAAACCACCTGAATGTAACAGAAAGGCGTTTGCTTGGACCTCTGCCTCATCTTCCATAAGACAGCATGGTCTGAAGGAATGACAGGTGAGATCCTCAGCCCTGTATAATCTCCTTTACTTTACTCTGGAGGTACAAAGCAGACTTGCACCTGATTTACATGGCCAGGTGAGGATGCCCTTGGTGTGAGTGAATCCCCAAGTGGCATAGTCAGTATTTACATCACTGCCTCAATCGGCGTCTGGCATAGTGTGCGTAGCCTGTACATTGCTGTCTTGCTGATCCTCAACAGCTGGAACAGCCTCATGGAGGCCGTCCACAGCTGGTGTAAGATTAAGGCTAAGATTTAGTCATGGGTATTTTTAGTAAAAGTCACAGACAGGTCACGGGCAGTAAACAAAAATTCATGGCCCGGGACCTGTCCATGACTTAGACTATATACCCCTGACTAAATTGTGAGTGTTCTCGAGGAGGAACTCTAGGGGGGCTCTGGGGCAGAGGGTGGCCCTGGGATGTTGCTGGTGCTCCGCGGGGAGGGGTGTGTGTGGCCCAAGACTGCTGCTGCTGGGGGGGCTGGGGTTAGTCGACCGGAGGCTGGCGAGGTGATGCCTGGGAGGGGCAAGAAGGATCACATGCCCCTCCCCAGACGCCTGGGAGGACACATTCAGCAGGGAACCACAGAGGCAAAAGGAGCAGAACGTAGGGCTGTCAGGCAGCCCCACACCGGCAGCTCCTCCGGCGTGGCTGTACTGCCCCCACCCCCACCCTCAGTCCTTGCATGGGGCTGCGTCCCTGTCTGGGATCTGTACAGACCCGCTGGAGGACAGGGCTGGGGGCAGTACATAGGGTGACCAGACAGCAAATGTGAAAAATCGGGACGGGGGTGGGGGGTAATAGCAGCCCATATAAGAAAAAGACCCAAAAATCGGGACTGTCCCTATAAAATCGGGACATCTGGTCACCCTAGCAGTACAGCCATGCTGGAGGAGCTGCTGACGCGGGGCCACCGCTCCCAGGATCCAGCACCCTGTGCCTGCAGCTCCTCCAGCGTGTACAGACCCCAGGAGACGCAGCTCCATGCAAGGGCTGGGGGCAGAACAGCCATGCTGGAGGAGCTCGTTCTGCTCCTTTCGGCCACGTGGTTCCCGATGCAGCAGGAGGACAGAGCCCCCCACCCACACAAGTAACGTGGGTCGGGGAGAGGACAGGGAGAGAGCGGGGTCTCTGGGCTTAGAGTGGGTATGGGAGGAATCACAAGGGGAGGTCACATGCCCCCGCTTTAGCTGGTGCCCCCCTGTGTGTCTGTCCCATCAGTCGCCCCTCCGCGACAGATTCGCCGCCTTATGTAAGGTAGACAGCAGCCCAAAGACTTCTCTCTTGGTCTGGTAACCACCGTGGTGCCTGCCAGCTGCAGGATCAGGGAGCTGCAAAAGATGCTGAGTGACCTCCTTGCCCCACTGCCTCTGGGCTTCACCTGAGCACAGCTCAGCCAGTCCAGAGTATTTGGGCTAATGAGCTGCTGGAAGTCAGAAGATCCTCTGTTCCAATGCTCGTTGGCTGTGGCATGGAATTGAGCTTCAGTTACCTATCTCTCAAGGTTGGGAGGATGAGTTAATGTTAAGTGCTATGTAACATCAGCATTATTCTGTTTTACCACTTCAGCCTAGCCATTTTTTCATTCTCTGTGTTTTTTCTAATAAGTCGGATACCTAGGTACAGTGGAATGACTCAAGAACAGTGTCAGCCAGAGCTACCTTCGTCCTAGCTTGTCAGATTGGCATTGCTCTAACATCCTTTGTATTAATTGTTTTACAGCACCATCTGGTGAAAGAAGGAGACTACTACACTGCATTTAAAGATATCTTTGAAACCTTAAGACCCTGTTTTCTTAAATTTAATTCAAATGATATAGGACTTATGCCCCACTGCACAGGCAGTGCTGAAGTAAGGGTGGCAATACCATAGCCCCTCTAAAATAACCTTGTGACCCCCCTGCAACTCCCTTTTGGGTCAGGACTGCCAACTCAAGAAAAGCTGGTCTCCCCCATGAAATCGTATAGGGTAAAAGTACACAAAAGACCAGATTTCACAGTGGGAGCCCAGATTTCATGGTCCGTGTTGCGTTTTTCATGGCCATGAATTTGGTAGGGCCCCATTTGTAATGTAACCAGAGTCTGTGGTATTCACGGGGAAAAAAAGTGGTTGGTGAGATAAGGGAATACCCTGACAAAATGTAAAACGTGCTGCAGATGTTCTGTCAGTGTGATTCTGTGAAGCCATCTGCGCAAGTGCACCTGTGAATACTTTACCAGACACAATATTGTCACCATGTTATAGTTATGAATTACAAGGCCTGAGATAGTCACTTGCAATGGGATTTAATCGATGCATTTGAGGGCACCTGATTGTATATCGTTTCTCACAGAAATGTGCTCCTATCTGATCTAATGGCCTTATCTAATCTGACAATGTGGCTCTTGAAACAGGAAAACACACAACAGCATGAGGCACTGGAGATCACAGCCAGACAGGCAAGGAACCAATGAAAAAGAACTGTGCAGTCAGTTAGCCACACATTGTCACCTCAAGATTAGACTGCTGTAATATATCAGCTACACCTTGAGAGCATTTGGAAATTGTACAGGATACTTGCCCTGTTATTAAATGGAATTTCATGTTGGAAGCACATGGCACCAGAACCATTGCTACTGGTCGGTGATGTGGGAGTCATTAAAGGTGCTTGACTCTCCACTCTGTCATAGCTGCATTCCGTGTGTCTGCATTGCAATCGGAGGAGTCACTGCAGCTCGGGTAGGCATACCCACACTAGCTTTAATCTAGCTATTACGGCTAATAATAGTAGTGAAGACACCGTGTCACAGGCTTCAGCTCTGGGCACTACAAGCACAATGGGGCCTGAGTAGGTATCTGTATTGCTAGCCAATGATTGAAACCCAAAATGAAGAGGAGAGGGGCAGTAGGGAGAGGACTAGGGAGCTAATTCAGAGCTGCCTGGCCTGGTGTGAGTTTGGGTTGCCCAGCCCTAATTTACATCACTGGCAAAGATCCCTCAGTGAACTACGCCAGTGGAAGATTGGCCAGGCCGGATGCTCTGCTCCACCACACCTCCACCATTTCCTGTTGTGACTCTGCCCCACCTAGGAACTGCTTTGCTTTAAAGCCACTTTGTGTTGCTTATGTCAGGTACATTGGCCTTCGCAGATCAGTGAATCTGGTATAGCCAGTGGGAACTGCTGAATATTTAACATTTTTGAAGATCAGGCCACTTGCTTAAATGCCTAAATATAGACCTAGGAGCATAACTTTAAATGCCTGTTTTTGCAAACCTTAGTCTTAGTGTCTTTTTTGTTTTAATTTTGTAAATAAGTGGTTAGCTACTATGCTCTGAAAAAATCTCCATTCAGACACTATGGTGACTGAGTACATTAATGCCTCAAATTGGCTCCATTCATTTATTTTCTACCTATGAATGACTAAGGGCTTGGCTACACTTGCAGATGTGCAGCGCTGGGAGTTACAGCTGTCTTCGTACAGCTGTGTAGGGAAAGCGCTGGAGTGTGGCCACACTGACAGCTACCAGCACTGCAGTGTGGCCACATTTGCAGCGGTGTTGGGCGTGGTGCATTATGGGCAGCTATCCCAGCGTTCAAGTGGCTGCAACGTGCTTTTCAAAAGAGGGGGGTGGGGTGGAGTGTGACAGGGAGCGTGGGGGAGAGAGAGAGAGTGGATTTTTGGAGCCGACACTGTCAGCTCCCTGCCTTGCAAATTCTGACCACTTCCCCGACCCCTCATTCACTCTTAAATGCAAATAGCCTGCAGACCAGATAAGCAGCTGCTCCGAGGGACTCCCTTCCCCCCTCCCCCCCCCGACCCCCGCCATGCTGTTTCTCTCCTCAAGCAAACACTAGGCTGTGGACATTCATCCCCCTGCCTGCCTCATTCACAGCAAACAGGAGCTGTGTTTGTTTTTTAGATAAGCAGCTCCGGGAGCCCCGAGTTCACAACAAAACAAAGAGAGGCATCATAACAAAACAAAGAGAGTTCTTTAGTTAAAAGCATTATGGGAAAATTCCGGAGGTCAGTTACAGCGTAGTAAGATTAATCACTGTTTACACTGGCACCCCAGCGCTGCAGCACCAGTGCTGCAGTCGTTATTCCCCAGGCAGACATGGAGTGTACAGCCAGCGCTGTAGCCAGGGAGATACAGCGCTGTATGTGCCTTGCAAGTGTGGACGGTGAGTGAGTTGCAGCACTGTAAAGCCACCACCAGCGCTGCAACTCTCCAGTGTAGCCAAGCCCTAAGTGTATGCCTATCTCAAAGTTGCTCAGAGGTGTGGAATATCTTATTAGATAATGGTCTTCTAAATGCTGTGCTCTGTTTTTTAATTGATTTACTACTTATTTCAGAAGTTGTTCTCTATGCTGGAAATCCTGAGTGTTTTCCATTCAAAAACCCACAGCTC
Organism: Mauremys mutica; assembly: GCF_020497125.1. NCBI lineage: Eukaryota > Metazoa > Chordata > Testudines > Geoemydidae > Mauremys > Mauremys mutica. The sequence goes on from NC_059079.1 coordinate 18,848,984, forward strand.
TAGCTAGCAGGTGAGCTCTTAATAAGTTGTCAAAAGTTTAACACAGTGGTCTCCAACCTTTTTAAGCACAAGATCGCTTTTTGAATTTAAGTGCAACCCAGGATCTACCTCAAAGAAAATGTAGAATAACAGTAATCACACAAACCCAAACACACTTGTGGTAAGCACCAGAATGGGGGTAAAAATTTTATTAGGTTCTGTGACAGTTCGTGCTTGCCCCACCCTGGTTCACCAAGGGTTAATCCCACTCTGTGGACTGAGGAAGCCATGCCCTCTCCAGCTAGAACCAGGTATAAAAGGGAGCAGCTTAGCTCAGTTGGGGCTGACTGCCGAGGAGGGAGGACTGATGTTGCAGGCTCCAGTCCAGGAGCTGCTGAAGACCCAGGCTATGGAAGCCAGAGGCTCCAAGACACCAGCGTATATCAGGTAGCTATGGTTGCCCAAGAGAGGTTGGAGCTGCCGGGGGCAGCCCAGGCTGAAGAACCCGGAGATGCCTGGATTACTGCATATTGGCTCTGGCCATTGGGCCACACTACCCTGCAGGAGAGGGCAGCCATATTGACTCTGGCCCCTAAGATGCAGCACCCTGAAGCTAAGGGTGTTCAGGTGGACTCAGCTGCAGGGCTGTAATGATCCCTACCGTGCCCCCAGAGTAGAACGGGGAGCGTTTGCCCTGTGACAGGTACCCAATGTTAATCATTCTTGCTAACAGCTCCTTAAGTTGTTTGGATATTGGATTTCAATCAATTGGTCTGATTAGGATTCTAAATCAATATATTAATGAGTCAGCCTTTAGCAAGTGTCATCAAATGGAAATCATTTAAAGATCATTCCCACATCTGCATGACTGAAAATCCAAAGGTGCACTTGCTTTATTTTAGAAGTAACTTTAGCCAATAACATATTTTAATAAGCTAATTAACCTTTTAATAGCCAACTTCAGCAGGGGCCCAATTCTGCTCCCATTAAAATGTCCCCATTGAGTACAGTGGGGGCAGAATTTGGCCCTTGGTGAAGTTGGCAGGCTACTAAAAAGTTTATTTAACTTATTAAAATGTTATTGGCTAAAGTTGCTTCCATTGAAATGTCCCCATTGAGTACAATGGGAGAAAGTTTGAGGCCCAGGTTTCCATAGGTCCTAAAACTGCAGGGTTTGATCCTGAGACTATTTTATATGCTATAATAAATCAGGCCTTTTATCAAAATACTAAGATGTTTTTCAAGATCAAGACAGTGCTCCGCTTAATACCTTCTGCATTGTATTTTTACATTGTATTTTCTATAAACCTAGACATTTTCATAATCTGTTATTATTTGATTATACAAGAAATCTATGCAGCATCTCACATTTTATTAGAGATTACAAATATAATTTCACCTTAGTTCTGCACTTGCTACCTAAACTATACTGACAATTTGACAACTATAATTCTCAGTTTAAACCATTGGACTTTCACCCAAAGTCATAATCACCTCAGATTGCAATCTTGTTAGGTCTCATAGGTGTTAGGTCTAGCCTAGTGGTTTTCAACTTGTGGTCCATGGACCATTGCGGGTCTGAAGACTATGTTTAAGATTTCCAGAGGGGTCACCACCTCCATTTGAAATGTAAAAATGTTGAAAACCTGGGGTTAACCACTACTTGGATTAAAATTTGGGGTCTGCAGAAAGCAATGCTGCTTGCACAATAGGTGGCACTCTTCCCTCTGAGTCGGGAGTAACTCAGTGCCAGATGATAGAAATGAGCTGGGGCAGGAGATGTAAAATCAAGGTGCTGGCCATTCATGGCCCTTAAAGAGCTCATGAAATTTTTTGCAGGAGCAGGAGAATGATTCCTGGTCAGATTCCAAGCTGGATAATTACAATCTGCCTACCTAACTTCTGAGTGCATTTTTAATATGTGAAGTTTATCTTTATTTCCATGATTTAAAAGCTATTGGGTCTGAGTCTAGTATTCTATAGTATAAGCATTACACCAATTTAACTCCACCACCTATAAGAACAGAATCAGGCCCACTGTATATTTTTTTTAAAAGCAGGTTGCTAGTACAGAATGCCTGTTGCGTTCTACTCTGGAGTATCCTGTATGTCAGTGAGTAAGCTCTATTTATACATTCTGTCAAGACCTTTGGGATCTGTCTGGTTGAAGGCACCATGTTTAAATATTACATATGTTATTTGGGTTGCAAAGTCAAGCACTCAGAAGTCAAGAAATGCCAGAATTAAGATTGTCTGTGGTTGTGCCTATGTATTATGAGTGTCTTTTAACTGCATGATCACATACTATTTTTTTCTACTGCCTCATTCAGTGCACAGGATGGATGGTACTTGCTGAATGGATAGCTGTTCAGCACTTCTTTTTATCCTCTTCATTCAATGTTTGGCCCCAGATCACATTTACTGCACACCATTCAAACCCTGCACTGAATACAGAATTCTTAATTTCCTCATGGGCTATACTATGGTGCTCTCACCATGGTATCGGAGTGCTTCACAAACATTCATGTTACAACACCTGAGGTAACATGAGGTAAATGAATATGATTGTTCCCATTTTACAAATGGGGAACTGAGGCACAGAGGTAGACCTTAACCAAGAGATCATCCTTTCGCCTCCTCCTATTCTTGTCTTTCTGTGCTCCTAGCCCCACTCTCAAGACAAATCCCCCTCAGTCTGCCTCTTCCTCCCTGCTTCTTTGCCCATCCTAGGCCTGTCTCCGTCCCCGATCCATTCAAATCTCAGCTCCTTCTCCTCTGCATTGCCCAGGAGAGACAGTCCCCCTGCCCTCAGTTCCTGTCCCCAACATCATGGCAGCCTTGGCTGACAGCAGGAGCAATTGCAGGAAAAGTCCTGCTCATCCTCGGCCTAGAGCCCTGTGGTACATGCTCAGTGGAGATGGCATGTTCAGCAAATTGCCACCTCTATTAAGCATGTCCAAATAGTGATTCTCTCCTCCCCTCCCCCTTCCCCCCCCCCTCCCAGATCAGATCTGGTTGGATTTTTACATGGCTGGCAAAAGACACGTCCTTGGCACAGGGGGGCAGCCCCCTTCCATATATCAAGTTCCTGCTCCAAAGCATGGAGATGACAGAGCTTCTCAGTTAAAGGGATGTAAGAATTCGGTAAATGTTGTCAAAACAATGGATTTTTCCCTAAACTTGCTTTGGGAGATGCTGAACTAGCTTTGAGATTGAAACTTTTTTTAAAAGACATTCAGCCTGAGGCAGCCACCCAGCCTAGAAAACTTCAATATGAATCAGGGCTGGATTAACTTTTTGTGGACCTGGCACCAAACACACTTGTGGGCCCCCATGGGGCAAGGTGGGATGGTCAGGGTGGGCTGGGGGTGTTAGGTAAAAAGCAAGTCCTTACTCACCTCCCCAGCACCCGAGTTCGTGCGGAGTTGGTATGGGGCTCACAATCTGTCAGAGACCAGACAACATTTCGTTGATCAACGGGCTCACACTATCCTTAGCTTAAAAGGCTTCGGAGTAAGTGTGGCAAGTTTATTAGGGGTGAGCATCAATATTTATACACAGAAGTAAACAAAGTGATTAACAGATCATAATGGTCATGCATAATCAAACAAGATTCTACAGGATAAAACAGGTTAAAATGTAAATTTAAAAAGACAAAGGGGGAGATGGCTACTTAAGGGGAGGGAGGGTGTCATGAGTAGTTCGCAGGTCAGAGCTTTGATTAAAAGTTTCAGATAGAGACATCAAGTCTGGGTTAAGTTTAAGCTCATCAAAAGTTCAGACTCAACATTCCTCCATTTGTAGCTTTGGGATAACTATTTACCAAAATCTACACCCCATTTTAAGGAGCCAAGGGCCGCTTGGCAATTTCAGCCTGGGCCAACTCGAAGAGAGTAAGGCCTTTGGCTGAAGTAGGAAAAGAATAAACTGACCCACATGAGTCTATGAGGGAGGGGACACACTGAATACAGCACCACAGTATTATAAGGATTACTATGGCCCCAACAATACCCACCAAGAGTTTTTTAACCCACCCAAATCCAGGCAGCCAATTCCATAAGGCTCCCCACCAATCATAAGGTGGCTGGCCAGAGGAATAGTTCTTAGCCATTTCCCTTAGATGTTTGGTACGTTGAAAGGTGTCAGGGTAGGTGTCATTTACAAAAACACAGCATTCTTCATTTATGAGGGCGCAAGTTCCTCCCTGGGCTGCTAACATTATGTCTAAAGCCATTCGGTTTTGCAAAGCTAACTGACGCAGTTGGGACATTTCCCCGGCCTGATTCTCAAATAGGGTCGCAGTTTCATTGGTTAAAGATTCTAGTAGTCCCTGTAGACGGATGACACCACCCCTCAAGCTAATGAGACCAGCCCACCGCTGCCACGACAAACCATCACGGATATTAATATCTCTGAAGGTTTCACGGATGTTACGAACGTGGGGAAAATGGGGGGGGGGGGAGATGCGAGAAGGCGGTGTGAGCCACGCTAAATAACATGACCCTGCCCAATCAGGGGAGAGAAAGTAATAAGCTTTGGGCCCGCACACCCAGTATGTTCCATACATTGTGTTTCGGGTATTCCATTTCTCAAAGTAGGAGGTAACCCACCACCCGTTGGACCACTGTTCCCCTGGTAACGCAGAGGGGTCGTTGTGCGAACCGCAGAGGCACAATTTGGTAGTGGTGTTTTCAAAGTGCAGTGTAGTACTGCTTGAGCAGTTGTAGAAGGCAATCGTATATCCTTTAACAATTAGTTGGACACCCTCGTGATCTGAGCAGGGCTTCTTAAAAGCTGACTCTGAAGGCTTGCCCACCCATGAAAAAGTTGGATCGGAGTGAGGGATCCACATATGGGATAAGTGGGATGCGCAAGGCTTGAAGCCAAGATTTTACTAAAGGCGGTGCCATTAAAATACATGTTGCATTTACTTGTTCCCACAAAAGTTGACCCCTTTTCTTTAACAAAACACAGTGATCCTGTCTGATTGGTTACCCTGAGATATCTGTTAATTGGCACTCCTGTTTTGTCCCATGTAAGATTGTGTTGGACTGGATCTTTTACTCTAGCCGGTGGCATCCAAGTCATATTAGCAGTGGTCAGGGGAATGGGTGTGAAGGGGAGTCCCTGTTCTGCATTTACTGGAAATTGAGTACATACCCAGCAATTACTTCTATTTCCTAAAATATGAGTTTTAACCTCGTGGGAATATCTAATAAAAGCATTATCTTCATAAGCAGAAAATAAACTAAAAAGGCATAATAAAAAACATACAGTTGTCAGAATAAAAGGTCCTCTCATTTTTTCCGAGTCAATTTAAGTCTGATGTCTGAAAGAGGTAAGCTGGTCCACTGGTCAGAGGCAGTGTCTTCAGTGGTGGCAAGAGCTGTTGGTCCATCACTGTGGTCCACTACGGCTGGCTTGACGTGGGAGTGGTGGATCCAGGATTTGCGTCCTTCCAGGAACACTGCAGTCTAGGTTGTTAAAAGAACCTGGTGGGGTCCAGTAAACCTCGGCTGGAGGGTGTCGCCACGAACGAACTTTTTGGCCCAGACGAAGTCCCCTGGTTGGAACGGGTGGATCTGTTCTTCTAGTGGCACGGTCTGGGAAAACTGCGAGGCTTTCCAAAGGGTACAGAGGCGAGCCTGTAGGGAGAGAAACTGGCATGCGGTCATATGATCCCCTCCCAATAGTGAAACATCAGCACGTGGTAGTGCCCCGCCTTTGAAAGGGGGGTGTCCATAGAGCAGTTCAAAGGGGGATAATCCCAATACGCGGGTTGGGCGAGTACGAAGGTGAAACAGGACCAAGGGAAGTACCTGAGGCCACTTTAACCCTGTTTCCTGACAGTATTTAGCCAATGTAAGCTTAAGCTCCCTATTCATACGCTCAACTTTACCACTAGACTGGGGGTGGTAGGGTATATGAAAGGAGTGTGAAATGCCCAGTCCTTGTTCTAAACGGCCAAGGACATGACCAGTAAAGTGGGGTCCGCGATCTGAGTCAAGCATGAGAGGGATGCCAAAACGGGGTACAATGTCTCTAAGGAGAATCTTTGCCACTGTGGCAGCAGTACAATTAGCAGTAGGAAAAGCTTCGACCCATGAAGTCAGAGGGCAAACCAAAACAAGGAGGTGCTTTTTCCCAAAAGCCTTTGGCATATCTGCAAAGTCAATTTGAAGATGTTGAAATGGAGCAGCAGGCGGAGGTCTTCCACCCTTAATTTTGCTAAGGGGCGGAGCAGGTCCATTACGTTGACATGTGCTGCATGCTTTCACTATTGACAGGCAGTAGGGTTGAATGCCTGGAGCATACCAAAAGCGAGCGATGGTGTCCACAAGGGCGTGTGTGCCGTAGTGACCCCCCTTATCATGGTGCCAGCGAACTGCCACAGGGTATGTGGAGCGAGGGAGGCAGGCTCAGCCATCCGGCATAAGCCAGGTCCCTTTGACCAGAGTGGCTCCGAGGCTCTCCCACGACTGTAGTTCAGCAGCGGGTACTGGTACGGGGTAAAAGCATACTTGCTATCAGTAAAAATGGTAACGGTCTTACCAGCGGCCAACTGGCAAGCTCGGGCCAGGGCATAGAGTTCGGCGGCCTGGGCTCCCCAGTTGCCTGGCAGTGAGGCGGCCTCTTGAATGTCCCATTCAGAGGTGACTGCATAACCGGTGAAACGCTTGCCATCAACATAGAAGGAGCTTCCGTCCGAGAAGAGGATGCAATCAGGGTTGTCCAGTGGCACGTCAAACAGGTTGTTCCTTATCTGTAAGATGCTATAAACTACTTCCACACAGTCGTGCTGATCCTGGAGGACTGGCAGGTCAGGAAGCAAGGTAGCTGGATTAAGGGGCCCACACCTTTCAAAAATTAGGTTAGTGTCTTCTAGGAGTTCGGCCTCTAGCTGCTGCTGACGATGGGCTGAAAAGACTTGGGTCGTGCCCCTACGCAGAAGGGCTGACAAGGCATGAGAGGTCCAGACCGTGGTAAAATGACCCAGGGTCAGGCTCTTTGCCTTTGTGATCAGCAGGGCAGCTGCTGCCAGAGTCCGGGTGCAGGATGGGGTTCCCTGAGCGACAGGGTCGATCTGCTGAGAGTAAAAAGCAAGCGGGAAATGGTGGGGCCCGCTCAGCTGGGTAAGGACGCCACTAGCAATTCCGCCCCTCTCGTGGACAAAAAGCTGAAAGGGTTTGCTGTAATTGGGGGGCAGAGAGACATGGAGGAGGCCACACTGTCCTTGAGTAACTGAAAGGCTTGGATCGTGTCTGGGGACCACTGCAAAGGGTCAGGAGCAAGGTTAGCAGTGAGTCGGTGGAGCGGTTTGCTTAACTCCCCGCAGGACGGCAACCAGGGGCGACAGAAGCCAATTAATCCTAAGAAACCTCGAAGTTGTTTCTTGGTGTTTGGCAGAGGGCAGTTTTGGATAGTCTTTATGCGGACCGGGTCCATTTGTCTCCCCTCTGGGGTTAACAGGAAGCCCAGATATCGGACCTTCTGTGAGACCCACTGAATCTTGTTAGGGTCTACCTTGTGGCCTCTGGTGTGTAGGTATAATAAAAGTGCCTTACCATCGATGCGGAGGGCGGCTTCTTCGCGGTTACCTAGTAGGATGTCATCTACGTATAGGACTAACGTGGATCCCTGCGGACTGGTGAAGCCTTCCAAGTCGTGGCGGAGGCATTGGCTGAAAATCGTGGGGCTGTCTCTGTAGCCTTGAGGAAGTCGTTGCCAGACATAACTTTGTCCCTCCCAGGTGAAACCAAAGAGATACTGAGAGTCTGGGTGCACAGGAATGCTAAAAAAGGCTGATTTTAAGTCAATAACAGTGAACCACTCAGCATCCCAGGGGATTTGGCTGATGATAGTAGCTGGATCAGGAACTACTGCATGAAGAGGGACCATATACTGATTAACAACCCGTAGATCCTGTACAAAGCGCCAACGAATAGGGTCTCCGTCCTTTTTAGGATGCTTTTTGACAGGCAGTATAGGGGTGTTACAGGGAGTGCGCTGAGGGCGGACTAACTTTTGTGCAATGAATCCCTCGATAATGGGGCGGATGCCCTCCCGGGCTTCCAGCGACAGGGGGTATTGGGGGACTGACGGGGGGGCTAAGGAGGGCTTCACTTGAATCCTTACTGGCTCTGCCGAAAGGAGCAGGCCAACATCAGTGTCAGAAATTCCCCAGAGGGTTAAAGGCAAGTCAGTGAGGTCAGGGGAGAGAGAGAGGGGGTTTTCCCAATTACCCTGAGTTGGGGCCGAATCTCCTAACACTGTCGTCAATAATCCTACCCCTTCAGGAGTGCAGGTTAAAGTAGCCTCAAGCTTACAGAGTAAATCCCGGCCCATCAAAGGGACCGGACAAGCTGGGGAAAAAAGAAAACGGTGAGAAAAACATTTATCAGCATAAATAACATTTAGAGGTAAAGTGAGTCCCAGAGACTGTGGGTTGCCCTCCACCCCAGTTGCAGTTTTAACCTCAGAGGATAGCCAGGGAGAGGGGGCATGATTTAAAAGAGAGAAAGTAGCTCCAGTATCAATGAGGAAAGAGGCAGGCAGTCCTTGGACTGAAAGGGTTAGACGAGGCTCTTTGCTGGGAGGGGAGAAAGTGAGGAAGGAGCCGGCTAAAGACATTAAGGAAATAAGACCATCACATTGTTTGCCTTCGCCCCCAGGGTACCGTCATTGAGGAGGCTGAGTTTGCTGCAGCTGCTGCTGTTGCCCGTAGTTGATCCAGGCCTGAGGAACGGGCTGGGCTGGTGGTGCAGGGGTGTATTTGTCCCTGGTGTAAGTATCTGCGGATGCGACCGGACCCTCTGGGCGTCCCCAGGGGCATTCACGTTTAAAGTGACCGGGCTATCCGCACTGAAAACAATTTCCTGGTGGCTGGGGTTGCCAGGACCCTCTTCCCCGAGCACCCTGAAATCCCCTGCCACGGCCACGGCTTCTGCCTCGAATACCACCGCGAAAAGCTAAAGCCATCAACTTATATTCTTCCTTTTTCTCTTTCTTTTTACTACTTTCCTTTTCTTTCTCCCATGCAAAACTCCTCCCGAGGTGTGCCCCTCCATTTCCTCCTTATCCCTCTGCAGAGATTCCAATCTGGAGTCCTGCAGATTCCCCTCTGCGCTCTGGAGAGAGTCCCCCTGTGGAGGAATAGGGGCAGGTGCAGTGGGGACCAACTGACGAGTTAAAACACGCCGTGGTTTACACCCTTCATCGAAATAACATGGAGGGGATTCACTCTCGGGAGAATACCTGACTGCCATAATTTTTAAAGATTTCCACAGCTCTGCTGCTGTGTCCCAACAAAACCAGTAACATAACTGTCCCGGATGGTCTTTTTCGATCTGGCTCCTTACTCCTCTTAAGGCAGCCTGTTCGAAAGAGCCATACGAAGGCCACCTCATCTCCGGGTCGGCCACCTCATCTCCGGGTCGGCCAATACCGCGGTATACCCAGTCCAATTCCTTACACACAGTGTGTACAACTTCCTCCTAGACATTCCTGTCTGTACTGGGAGTTTCCCTTCGTTCCATAACTTATTTACAATCCCCAGCGGACTCTCAAGAGGCACGCTAGTCCCTTGACCCATGGTGTCTGACAGGAGCCCTTCCAACTGGCGTTTATCCTGCTGTCCAGTACACGACCCCTCAATATTGAATTGGCTGGGAGAAATCTCCCGTGGCGCCTGCCAATTCGTATATGAGTGGTCTGACCACTGGACAGAGGCACCGCACCAGAAGAAAATCCCGGACGAGCCCCCAAATTGTTAGGTAAAAAGCAAGTCCTTACTCACCTCCCCAGCACCCGAGTTCGTGCGGAGTTGGTATGGGGCTCACAATCTGTCAGAGACCAGACAACATTTCGTTGATCAACGGGCTCACACTATCCTTAGCTTAAAAGGCTTCGGAGTAAGTGTGGCAAGTTTATTAGGGGTGAGCATCAATATTTATACACAGAAGTAAACAAAGTGATTAACAGATCATAATGGTCATGCATAATCAAACAAGATTCTACAGGATAAAACAGGTTAAAATGTAAATTTAAAAAGACAAAGGGGGAGATGGCTACTTAAGGGGAGGGAGGGTGTCATGAGTAGTTCGCAGGTCAGAGCTTTGATTAAAAGTTTCAGATAGAGACATCAAGTCTGGGTTAAGTTTAAGCTCATCAAAAGTTCAGACTCAACAGGGGCAATGATGCACAGCGCGGCGGGAGCAGCCCCGCTCGGCACAGCCCAGCAGGAGGGCACTGTTTACAAACCTGCAGCCGCCAGACGCACACTGGCCTGCCCTGCCCTGTGCTACCAGCATGCCCCTTCCCCTTGAGGGTGGGCCCGCATCACACACCCCCCGCCCAGTGCCCCACCCTTATGCCCAGTGCCCTCTTGCCCAGAGACCTCCACCACAGATCTCTATGTCCAGCCCCCACCCCTCTCAGAGACCTCCTCTGCTGGCCTCCCACACAACTGCACAGCACACCCTGCATACCACACCACTCACCCAGCGCCCCCCACCCATAGACCTCCCCACTGCCCACCACCGTCCTCACAGTCCCACCATCACAGCTGCATAGCACCCCATGTTCCTGAGGGGATTTTGCACCAAAAAATGAAAAATTCTGCTCACAATATTTTAAAATTCTGCAAATTTTGTCAAAAAATAAATGTGAGGCTCCAACATGGCCGTGGGGAGCACAGGCCACTGGTTGCATGGAGGTGGGATATTATCCTGCAGCCTCCCCTCACGTCACCCTGGGATAGGGACTCAGCAGTGAGGCTGCAACCGATCCTGAAACAGTGCAAGTACCAGGCCTGCCCCAGAAGCACCCTGAGGCCCTGCCCCCCCTGGGTGGGCAGGCTCAGCCCGGAAGCAGGATCCAAGTGCAGAGGGACTTAGTATGGGGGGATCCAGGTGGGAGTAGGAGAGTTCTCTGTGGGGCAATCTGGGTGCGGGTGGCTCAGTGGGGGATCTGGATGCACAGAAGCTCATTGGGGGGGTTCCAGGTGCAGGGGCAATTGGACTCTACAGGGGATCCAGGTGCAGGTGCTTGGGGCTCAGTGGGGAAGGTGTCTGGGGGGGCTCGTTGGGGTGGTACAGATGCAGGGGAGGTGGGGCTTGTCAGGAGGAGGGTTTGATGTGCCTTCTTAACAGGGGAGCTTGTTTTCATCTGTAATTGGCTAGTCCTGAATAATCTTCAATCAGATAAAGTTTACTGAAGCCTGGTCTACACTAGGCGTTTAAACCGGTTTTAGGAGCATAAAACCGATTTAACGCCACACCCGTCCACACTAAGAGGCCCTTTATATCGGTATAAAGGGCTCTTTAAACCGGTTTCTGTACTCCTCCCTAATGAGAGGAGTAGCGCTAATATCGGTATTACCATATCGGATTGGGGTTAGTGTGGCCGCAGATCGATGGTATTGGCCTCCGGGCGGTATCCCACAGTGCAACACTGACCGCTCTGGACAGCAATCTGAACTCGGATGCAGTGGCCAGGTAGACAAGAAAAGCCCCGCGAACTTTTGAATATTTCCTGTTTGCCCAGCGTGGAGCTCCGATCAGCACGTGTGGTGATGCAGTTAAAAATCAAAATAAAGAAAGAGCTCCCGCATGGACGATGCGGACGTGATCGCTGTAAGGGCAGGCAAATCTGTTCTATCAGCGCTCCGTTACAGAAGACGAAATTCAAAATCATTTGTAAAAAATCTCCAGACGGATGCCATAGCAGGGACTCAGCGCACTGCTGCGTGACAAGCGTAACGGAAAGCCAAAGAATCAAATGGACGCTCATGGACTGGAGGACTCAAGCTATCCCACAGTTCCTGCAGTCTTTGAAAAGCATTTGCATTCTTGGCTGAGCTCCAAATGCTTCTAGGGTCAAAAACAGTGTCCGCGGTGGGTCAGGGCATAGCTAGGCAATTTACGCACCCCCCCACCCACCCCCAGAAGTGAAAGGGAAAACAATCCTCTCTTGACTCTTTTACATGTCACCCTATCTTTACTGAATTCTGCAGATAGACGCGATGGTGCAGCACTCAACACCAACATCCTTGCTCCCCCCACGCTATGGATGGCTGATGGTGCAATATGGCTGGTATCTGTCCTCATCATCAGCCTATTGGCACATGGGGCAGTGCAAAAGGACTGGTAACCATGCTGACTAGCATCAGTAAGGTCAATCAAGGGCGCCTGGCCCTAATTTTTCCTGGTAGATGGTACAGTATGGCTGATAACCATCGTCATCATAGCAACAGGGGGCTGAGCTCCATCAGCCCCCACCCTTCATGTGTAAAGAAAAGATTCAATTGCCCCTGGACTAGCAGAGGGATGCTGGGCTCCTCTCCTACACACTCCTTACTGTCCTGTCTGGACTATCATAGCAGCTGGAGGCTGCCTTCCACTCATATCTCACTAACAAGTCACTGTGTCTTATTCCTGCATTCTTTATTACTTCATCACACAAGTGCGGGGACAATGCTACGGTAGCCCAGGAAGGCTGAGGGAAGAACGGAATCAACAGGTGGGGTTGTTGCAGGAGCACCCCCTGTGAATAGCATACAGCTCATAATTTCTGCAGGATCTGACACAGAGCAGCTGTGCTCTCTGGTTCTATGATACAGTGGTTCTCTAGTACACTTGCCCATATTCTAGGCAGGACTGATTCTATTTTTAGATACCAAAAAGGAGGGATTGACTCAGGGAGTCATTCCCAATTTTGGCTTTTGCGCCCCTGGCTAAGAGCAGCCAGGGGCACTTATGACAGCAACAGATGGAGCAGTGCAAAAGGACTGGTAGCCACGATCATCTTATTACCAATTTATGGCATGGTAGATGGTACAATATGGCTGGTAACCATCTCTGCTATCATGCAAAAGCAAAAGCATGCTGCTGTGTAGCGCTGCTGAATCGCCTCTGTGAGCGGCATCTAGTACACATACGGTGACAGTCACAAAAGGCTAAACAGGCTCCATGATTGCCATGCTATGGCATCTGCCAGGGCAATCCAGGGAAAAAAGGCACGAAATGCTTGTCTGCCGTTGCTTTCCCAGCGGAAGGAGTGACTGACGACATTTACCCAGAACCACCCGCGACAATGATTTTGCCGCATCAGGCACTGGGATCTCAACCTGGAAATTCCAAGGGGCGGGGGAGGCTGCGGGAACTATGGGATAGCTACGGAATAGCTACCCACAGTGCAATGCTCCAGAAATCGATGCTAGCCTCGGACCGTGGACGCACACCACCGATTTAATGTGTTTAGTGTGGCCGCGCACACTCGATTTTATACAATCTGTTTTGTTAAACCGGTTTATGTAAATTCGGAATAATCCTGTAGTGTAGACGTACCCTAAGGAACAAAGCACCTCATCTGTATCTCAAAACCAGCTTTTGTTCCAGTGATCTTTCAGCACAAAATGCCAAAGGTAGTTAAGTGCACTTAATTTCTCCTGAGGAACCAACTTAATTTCGTGAATTGCTCAAATAAAATTTGTCACAGTATGTTGCCAACTGGTGGAATTTTATAGAGAGTCTTTCAATACTAGGTGTTTTTCTTAAAGTCCAGCACCTAACATTCTTGTGATTCAGATTGTAATTAAAAAAAAAATGGTTATACCCATATGGTTGGGAAAAAAACCTGAAAGTGTGATCCAAGTGTAATATAACACTTTCTGCCATGGGGATGCCGCATGCTGGGCTCCAGTTTCCCTGCTGCCCCCGCTTCTCCCATCCCCTTCTCTTCCCCGTCCCGTGCCCCTTCCCCACCGCTCCATCTCCTCCCCAGGCTTGGGGAGGTAGGGGGGAAACCATCCCCCAGCACGAGCCGGCAAAGCGGAGCAGGTTGGGGCCGGGTTGCTCCACTTCCTGCTGCCCCATGAGTGCAGACCCGACCCCTGCTGCAGTCCTCAGGGGGAAGGGATGGAGTGGGGGTGGGGCTGGGGTAGAGCAGAGGCGGGGCGGGGGCAGAGCAGGGGTGGGGGTTTTGGGGAAGGGGTTGAGTGGGAGCAGAGTTGGGCGGCAGCAGCTTTCCTGGCCCGCTCAGCTGGCCGGGGGATTGGGCTGGCCGGATCCCCTGCTGATTCTCAGCCCAGCACCATGGTGCACCCAGTACTGACCTGAATGTTTAAAGTTTGACAAAGTTATTAGGAACTGAAAACTGGGTCTTATAATGGAAAGTATGGGGCAACCTTTGGAAGAGGTGCTGTTATCGGCTGCATAATAAGGATTTAGGGACAGAGCAGTGCAAAGGCCTTAATGTAAATGAGAATCAGGCTCTTACTGTATGCCTGCTGCTGGTGTCAATGGGAGTTGCTCTATTTTAGTTCACATATGGGAAGTGAGATTATACCAAACTGCAGTTTGCCACAAGGTTTTGCCACTTTCACAGAGTCACTTTTGTTCTTGCATTTTTTAAATATTAAAAGTTAATAACTGATTGCATCTAATTGAAAAAACTTTTGCAGAAATAAAGCTATTACCTCACCCAGCTGGTCTCAGCCATACACCCGACATGCATATGTGTAAGCACAGCATGCCACAGTAGGTTTTCCTAAACAATCATTTTGTTTGGCAAAGAGAGATTCAAGAGTTTACACTCCTCCTTTCAGTGTAATCATTGATGCTTTCCATTTTCACTACCAGATGTAAAGAAGTTAGAGGTTTATACTGTAGTAGCTCTGCACAAATGCAATATATAGTTTAAAACATAGTTTTAAATATGGCTTATTTGAAAATCTTTAGGGAATACAGAAAACACCAACTGGGAGCTACAAAAATCAATAAACCAATGAGGAAAAAAAAGGGAGAAAAGATGTTTTAAATCTCATTGGATTTGGACATAGGTGCAAAAATTTCCATTAACTGCTCCCAGTCCAGGAACACTCACTAACTACATAATTATTTCCACTGATGCACATTTTCAATTTGTATCTTTGAGTCTCTTTGACCTGTAAGAATAATAAAATATTGTCAGCTGTTATTGTAGTTGAGCGTCTCAGGAGGAGATCACATCCGTATCTCTGTTACTTGGCTGCTCAAGGGCTGTTGGAGGAACCGTCACTGTCAATGACTGTGCTCAGAGGCTGTGTTTTAGCAGAAACTGTATTATTGCCAATGTAGCTCCAGCTTCTCTGATTTTGTTTACACTACAGATCACAAATACTTTGGGATTTTTTTCTTTTCCAGAGGGTAGTAATTGATTTCCTGATTCTGGTTTATTTTTAAACTGTGGCGAACACTTCCTGCCTGGCTTTCTATTCTATGGTCTGAAAAGGAGACAGTATTCATGTATGTCATAATATATGGCTAAACAGCCCTGCTTCAGCTGGCTCCAGATTTTGACTGGAAAGCTTGTCATTTTAACAGGGCAGTGTGGGATTTCCCTGACATTTCCTTATCTAGGAACATCAATTTTAAAAAGTAAAATGAAAATTTTTCAACCCAGTGTGTTTAGCTCATGGTTCATAATTTGGCAAATGATGATGTTGGCGCTGAATATAAAATCCTCCAGAGGTGAGAGACTATTTGTTCTGGGATCGTTCCCTGGCTCCTCCCAAAAGCATTTCCATCCTCGAGCAGTTAGAGTTGCTTTGTAACTTGCCAACAAGGTGATGGTAGAAGTAGTGGACACCCCTTTTTAAAACAAATATGCAGTAGTTTTGTTAAATGAAGATTGTTCGTTTCAGGAATCAATGTGGGGGCCCTGAAAACAAGACCGTGTCCAACGTGTACTGGATCGGAAGGCTGGACACCTGGGTTCTGTTCCCAGCTCGGCTATTGCCCTGCTATGTGGTCCTGGGGAAGTCACACCACCACTCTGTGCCTCTAGTTCTCCTGCCGTTATGTGTCTGTCTATTGAGACAGTAAGCTCCTCAGGACAGAGGCTGTCTCTCACTGTGTTTGTACAACACCCAGTGCGGGTGTCTTATTGGCTATTCTGTGCCTCCCTTAGACACTCCCCTATCTGACTAAGATTCTCTCGTTATATATTTTATTACCCTCCTTTTCAGGTTGCTTGAATGCTAATGACTTTATCAGCCTTTTTTCTTCAGCTGATCTTATCTGTTGCTTGGACTTCCTTGGTAGAGGTGAGTCATCCATCTTATCTCATTACATCCCATCAAAATGTTCCTTTTTTTGTACAGAATCACTTTTCAGTTGGTTCCTTGCCCTTCACCGAGATTACTTCTGTGCTTTGGAAATTCTCTTGTCATTATCTTAATCCAGCTCCCCTGCTTCCCCTCTTCATGGAAATATGGTCAAAGAGATTCAGAAGATCCAGATTCTTGCCCCAGTTCTGCCCTACATTTGCTGGGGTGGGACTTTGAGCAAGTCTTGTAGTAGCTCTTTGCCTCAGTTTCCCTGTCTATAAAATACTCCCTTTCTCACAGAAGGGTTGTAAGTCTTAATTCATCAATGTGTGTAAAGTACATTAAAATCTTTGGATGAAGGGCCTTGTGGAGGTGCCAATTCTTCTTCTTCTTAGTCCTGTTCTCCCTTTAGTTCTTCCCAGACCATCATTCTGTGTCTCTTTTTCCTTTGCTGTAGTCTTCCCTAATTAGCCAGATGTTCTATGAGATGTGGTAACATTGCTTCTCAGTATGTTTCTTTTTCCTGTATCGTGAAGAAAGCACTCTGTCTTCAGTGACATTCATAGGGAGAACAGATTGTCGAGGACATCTGTCCAGATATGGAATGCTTGACCTGCAATGCAACATGTTATCAGCACTGACAGCAAGAGATTCCGTTGAAGGTTGGCTTTCTCCTAGGGTGACCACACAGCAAACGTGAAAAATCGGGATGGGGATGGGGGGTAACAGGAGCCTCTATAAAAAAAAAGACCCCAAAATCAGGACTATCCCTATAAAATCAAGACATCTGGTCACCCTACTTTCTCCAACAGCAGCCCTCAGTGTAACAGAGCCGTCAAATGTATCTCCCTCAGAACACGCTGGCACTGAAAACGAGGTAGGGGAGATGGATCAAGAACTAGATTGGAGTTTAGAGTGCTACTGTACGCTGGCACAAAGAATTCAGTGGGACAGCATGGGCAACAGTGTAACCATCTAAAGACTGCTTTAGAGGCCAAGATAAACTGGTTAAAAACAAAACTAAAGGATTTTCAACCTTTGAGTAGTAGAGAATCAAATCCAGTTTGGCACATTATAAATATGGGATCATTTGCCACATCAGATCTAGTTTGACCATGTCCACACCTGGGATTTTGTTTTGGACTCATCTCTACTTCAAGAAAGAAAAAGTTAGCCTGCCTGCCGTTGATTGGAGCCCGCCCTTTGTCACGCCAGCTCAGGAGTCCCAGCCCAGCATCCTGTCACAAGTCCCTGTAGACCATTGCACGGACACAATCACCAGGCACAAGAACACCTCTGCAATATTCCCTTTCTGCTTCTGCCAGGCACCCTTTTGTGCCAGGGATGCCCCCTCTTCTGAGTCCTCTAGGGGGGGGGGGGAGAGTGCAGCTCCCTAAGAAGTTCTCTTGCCAATATGCAGCAGTGGTTCCCCAAAATGGGTCTGATTCTTACCTTGCCCTTTGCATAACGTTTTAGATTAGTGCAAAGAGGCTGTAAAATAATATTGTCCTCAGCATGAATAGCTACACAAAGTGCAAGGCGATGAAGAAATCAGGCCCAACAACTGCAGCATTTTGACTTGTCCAGCTCCTCGTCAGGTATCCCAGCAAGTTCTTTGATAAAGGAGTTGAGAGCAGATATACCATTTCCTTGGGTTCTGCAGCTTTACTTCTCCTTCCCTGATTAAAAGAAAGAGATAATTACAAAATGTGTGTGGGCATGGTGGGGCGAGGTAGACGGTAGAAAAAGATGTGTAGCCAGGTGCCAGGGAAGCACAATGAACCAGGCAGTGAAATAAAAAACCTGAATAATATAGAGCCGCAGTTAACTTTGAAGGTTGTCATGAAAACTCTGGATTTACGTATGAGATCCATTTCCAAGCACTCCACAGAGCTGCTGCTTTCATAGCGGTGACGCAGTTGTCGCTCTTCAGGCAGCAACTCTTCCTGTGAGATGCAGCCCAACCTAGGATTTGTTTTCAGATTTCCAAGTCGCAGAGCCAGGCGTCGCTCTGCTCTCTGCACAGCAGCTCCCATGCATTTCTTTGTCAGCCACTGAAAATTCATCCATGGCCAAACTTGAAGATGGCACAAACAGGAGGCCAGCACGAAACTTAGGGGCAGTCCTATCCCACCTACAAAACCATAGCCAGTGAGAGGGGGATTTCTGAGCCACGCGGCTTCCCTGCACTGTAGGGACTGGAGTAGTTTCCTCCCCGGCAGAGTTTACGGGATTGTGAACTCTGCAAGTCCAAAAATGATGAGATGAACAATAACAAAATGATGACATGACATGACCTATTGTTTTCAAAATCCCATTTCTTTTTGACCTGTTTTCTGAGTGCTGAGGTGGTATCGCTCCTCATGTGCACCCCTTTCAGGAAACTCAACCTGAAACGGACAAAAAATACACACCCAAGTATGGGGACCTCTTCCCGTTTACTTCTGACACTTCCCTGACATCTCCCACTCTCCACCAGCTCTCTACCCACTGCATCTCAGGCACTGTCCCTAACATCCTGCCCGCTTTCTCCTGAACATAGATGTCCCAGCCCAATCACCCCCACTAGCTGTCTCTTCTCCCTGACCTTGCTATTGTCCCTACCCTATGCAAGCTGGCTCCAGGACACTGGCTCGCCCTTCCCACTGTCTCTACCCTTTGGATGCCAGCAGCACTGGAGGAATGGGGGAAGAGTGCAGTAGGGCAAAATGGTCCTGAGGTCCCTTCTTCTCACTTTGTTCCTCTCTAGTGCATCACTTTATGGGGAATGAATGAGGTGGTTGGAGTTGTTCCTGCTGCTGGCTCCTGGCAGTTTCTCCTGCCCCCATGGGCTGCTGCTTCCCTGCTTCTAGTCTACACGGAAAACTTAGGTTGACTTAGCTCCAGCACTTAGGGCTGTGAAAAATGTCATGCCCTGTGTCACACACTTAGATTGACCTAACCCAAACTGTAGAAACCATCAGCTCCACGGAAGAATTCTTCTGTTGACCTAGTTACTGCCTCTCGGGGTGGGAGGGAGAGGGGAAGGATGAATTTACTACATCACCAGAAAACCCATTCCGTTGCTGAAGTAAGTATCTGCTGCAGTGCTATAGCAGAGTAGCTGTAGCTGTGCCATTGTAGCATTTGTAGAATAGATGTAAGCTTCAAGGCAGGACTCAGCAGGGGAGGAGACTCTGCAGGAAGTACAGGTGCTGCCTCTGGCTGCACGTCAGGCTGCCACCAGCAGATTCCAGCACCTGATGGCTGAAGTAGAATCAATTAAAGCTCAGCCTGAAATCCTGAACTGCCAGGAACTTCTTGGGAGAAGGAGGTAAAAACGCTCCAAAATCATGAGATTTACAAAAATATCATGGAAGTTGGCCACACTGATTGATTGTTTCCACCCATTCTGATTATTTTCCTAATACTAGTTTTTCCCCATGTACCTAAGCTCCATCGTTGCTGCAGGGTTTTACAGCATAGAGCTGTGGGGTCGAGGTTGGGATCAGAAGTATTAATGGGTGTCATAAACAGATAGTTAAGGGTTAAGGTCTCTTTTACCTGTAAAGGGTTAACAAGCTCAGTAACCTGATGAACACCTGACCAGAGGACCAATAAAGGGACAAGATAATTTCAAATCTCTGTGGAGGGAAGTCTTTGTCTGTGTTCTTTGTTCTCTTTTTAGATCTAAGAGAGGCCAGACATATCTTCAAGCTCTCCCAGTTTTCCTGAAGTATTTTCTTCTATTCAATATAGTGAGTATTAGAAAGGCGGTTTAGTCTTATAATTAATTTCTACATTTGCAATTGTGTGTTTGCTGAAGAAATATCTTTATTTCTGTTTGCTGTTACTTTGATTATTCTGAGAAAGGAGGGGGGGGGAAGCCTCTCCAGGTTTATAGCTAGACCCTGTATATTTTCCATCTTGGTGTTACAGTGATAGTGTACTTTCTTTCTTTCTTTTAATAAAATCTTTTCTTTTTAGAACTTGATTGATTTCTTCCCTTGTTTGGATTTTCAGGGGAAGGGGAAAAAATGAATCCCTCTTTGTTTGATTCAATGAGTTTGAATCAAGGTATCTCTCCTAAGGACTAGGAGAGGGGAGGGGGGAAGGAGGTGGGGAGAATAGGTTATTTCCCTTTGTGTTGAGATTCAAGGAGTTTGGATCTGTGTTCCCCAGGGAAAGTTTGGGGGAACAGGGAGTGTGCCAGACACTAACAAACTGGCTGGTGGCAGCGTACCAGATCTAAACTAGGATTTTAGTTTAGAGGAGTCCATGCAGGTCCCCATCTTGTGGACGCTAAAGTTCAAAGTGGGGAACAAACCTATGACAATGGGACACTTCAATAAGAGATGCAAGGTATTAAAAAGTCTGAGAACCACATTATGAAAACATAAAAGGTAACCAGATAGTTAATATTATACCAGTCATCCCACTGATGCCCACACAGGTCAACTGCTTCCTCTCCTTAGTTAAGCTCAGGCAGGGCCTGACCTGTTACAGATAATAAAGACACAGTTTTGTACTGTAGATAATCCTATGTACAAATCATTTCCCCGCCTGGATCTTCTATATTTAGCACAGCATTAACAAGAGTGTCTGTTACCTCCCCTTTAATGAGATTTGTAACTTGACCTGTTTCAAGTTCAACAAAATCTGTGCATTTAAAATGTTTTGCTAAGAACATTATATAACAGACAATGGGCTAACACAGAGATAATATCAAGTGATAAATATAGGGCTAGATTCTCAGCTCGTGTAAATTGGCATTGCTCCATGTGAGAATGTAGCCTCTGGTTTGATAGAATAACATTTCTTAACCACGTAACTTTATTAGTAAAAGTGGATCAGATCCTCAGCTGGTGTAGATCAGCCCAAAGTCAATGTTATGCCAATTTACACCAGCAGATCTGTGTCTTATTAAATGGAACATGTTCAACCTTGAATGAGGCGATTGTGGGTACTTACTCATGCAACAGTGTATCAATGCCTGCAGGGACACGAAGGGTCCCAAGGTATACAATAATTATTTGCCAAATGGGAGAAGGGCATTGATTTGCAATTTCAAAGGAAGAGACTGGCTGGACACAGCCTTTGCATGCTAATTTTTCCTCTGTATCTAAAATCTGGCCAGCAAAACCACCCAACCCTAGTGCTGGGCACAGGTTGATAATAGTTCTTCTTACCTTTGCCCTTCTAACCAATTTAACAGTTGGTCTCTTTTGTGTTTGAAATAAATGATGGATCACAGAGAAATTTAACAAGATGACATTTTTCTGATATTCGTAGGCAAAACACCCCCTGGCTCTCTGCCTTGTTTGTTTGTCCATTTATTTGCCATATACGATTGCTTAAATTTTTGCTATTCCAGAACCCATTGTGAGCTTTTTGTTTTGTTTTGTATCTATGGTTTGATTTCAGGGCAGTTATCAGACAACATATGGCTATTTTTATTGGCTTGTGCCAGAGGCTACTCAGTCAATTGAAGTATAATTTAGTTAATTTTTCATAATGAAGCTATAGTCATGAAGAACTCATATTTCATGTTAGTCACATTAAAACAGCAAATGACATTCTGATAATGTTAGAGATGACAGATATAATAAGTCTTTTTTTTAGCAGTTAGCTCTTTCTATCTTAAGAAATATTTTACAATTCCTCACAGCAGCCCTGGGGTTTTCCCCATTTTACTGATGGGGGAAGAGACACAAAAAGGGTAATAACATGTCCTAAGCCACACAGTGAGTCACTGAGTTACTGACTCCCAGATCAACCCACCAACTACGCCATATTTATTGTTACTGCTAGAGGGTGGTGGGTTTTTGACCATAACCACTGAACCCAGGTGCACTCATCACTGCCATCTACTGGATGGACTCGGAACTACCCACCTCTGTTTTTGGAGCTTTGCCTTTAGCTGAGGTAGTAGGAGGCTTTTAGAGCAGGAGGGCTGAGTTTTATCCCCACTCTCAAGATGGAGTTCCAGTTAGCCATGGTGGGCTAACAAGTAGGGTGAACAAGGAGAGTTAAAGGCAACCACTGATTGATTTACAATACAGATGTGTTATTATTTAACATTTACATTGTGGTTGTGCCTAGAGGCCTCACGGGGGGGGGGGGGGTGTCAGGGCTCCAGCGTGCTAGGTGCTGCACAATACATAGTAGGAGACAGGCCCTGTCCTAAAGAGCCTGCACTCTAAAAGCTGAGACATAATGGAGGGATGAGGTAAACGAGGACTGAAGCAGGGTGCAGTGAGGACAGGCAAGAAAAGAAATTCCTACCCAACCACTCTCGGTGATCACAACTCCCTGCCTGCCCACTCATTGTCAGGTTGCTGGCGTTGCTATGCATTACAGCGTGGGGAGTTTTGAGGCGGGACGTGAAAGAGGATAAGTTTGTGGTTTTACAGCTCTTGAATGAGACCTTTAAAGCAGCTTCATTTTAGCTATTCTTGCATGTGATGATATTACAAATGTTGCAACCACAGGTAGGCTGTGATGGATTATAACCTACGTGACAAATTTAAAATGAAACCAAATCATGATTGTTCACATCGACAAAATAAATAAACAAATCACCAGCCATAAGCAGAAACCTGACTCCTCATGTCCAAGTTCTCATCATAAGCAGCTACCTGTAGACTGTTACTTTCAATATCTCCTTTGCTGATCAGA
The DNA here is from genome assembly GCF_020497125.1 of Mauremys mutica. NCBI lineage: Eukaryota > Metazoa > Chordata > Testudines > Geoemydidae > Mauremys > Mauremys mutica. The sequence continues at coordinate 18,871,707 of NC_059079.1, forward strand.
GTTGGTGGGCGCTCCAGTTATAGCCTCTTGCTTTCCCCCCCGCTCTGCTCTTAGGCTTCATGCATGGGCACATAGGCTGCCAAGGTATTTACAGAGCACTATCCAACCTTCTCTGTTGAAATTAAACCCAGTAAGCAGTTGTTTCCTTTCTTCAGTCTGCTTGTTAATCGTTGAATAGATGAGGCAGTCTGGTGGTAAAAGATTTATGGGCATGACTTGTGGGCCACTCAGGTGACTCCTGAAATCCGGGCTAATTAGTGAGAGTGAATTAGCAACCAGTCACAAAAACTAATTCTAGATACAATAAAACCTGCACTAGAAACCGCCTTCTCCTGTCACTAAACCACTTTAAATTATACCCACGCAATTTCTAATACAGTATTTTCCAGCCATTAACAAATGAATAATAATATGTAGCGCACATCACTTATGGATCTCAAACATCTTTCCATCGCTGAGAAAACCTTAATATCCCCATTAGCCGGTCTAGTAACTGTAAGCATAGGCCTAGCAGTAACTCTAACCCTAAACCTAACCCTTAGGTTCTATATATTTGTAATAGGGAAAGTTTTTCCAGATATTTTTTATCACGAGAGAGGCAGTTTTCTATACACATTAATGGTGCTAGCATATTTGTTTGTTTGTTTTAAAATCAGCATTCTACCTGCCCTTGTATTCTAGTCCATCTTTCCTTTTAGATTTATCTAGTGCATAGGGACAATACGTTCTCACCGCCCACTGGAAATGGTACCCTCGTGTTGCGGCAGATTCCTTTAGGGGCTTCATGCTTCACATTGCCTCAAGAATGCCTCTAATGCAAATCATTTTTTGCAAGAGGGAAAAGGACAGCATTCACCCTGCTGACGTTCCCTAGGAATAGGCTTGTGGGCAGAACATTAAAACTGCTGCTTCACTAAGGCCTTGGCTACACTGGCGCTTTACAGCGCTGCAACTTTCTCGCTTAGGGGTGTGAAAAAACACTCCCAGCGCTGTAAGCTAATCCCCACAGGGAGGTGAAGTACCTGCAGCGCCGGGAGAGCTCTCTTCCAGCGCTGGCACCGTGACCACATTCACACTTCAAAGCGCTCCCGCGGCAGCGCTTTGGAGTTTTGAGTGTAGCCAAGCCCTAAGAGACAAAGCATGCAAATAAAATTTTCTCTTTAAAGCACAAAAATGTTTACAGCATGGGGCCACCTTTTCATTTTCAATCCAATGTGGATTGTTTATCAAGATTCACCATTCATACTAACCAGCTTTGCTTATATGTATTACATTGTTAAAAGTTCTTAGCCTTTATCAAAATCTCAAAGTACTTTACAACAGTACCATTCCCCTCATTTAAATAGAAGGGAAATTGAGTCATGGAAAAGTTAATTGCCATGCTTAAGGCCGCACAACAAATCTATTGTACAGCCAGGTCTAGGAGATCAATTCACTAATATCTACACCTCCTGTAGCCATTTACACCAGTGCAGAATACATGGTGGGTGTAAAATGCCATCTTCTGATTTACTAGCATTTTAAGACTGACTTTAGTCTGGTGCAAATGCCTACACAAGGTGCAGGGCAATGGTAATCTTACTAGGGCATGAGACCATGTTGCTATAGGATCTAGCTTGTTCAGTAACAAATTCAGAAAGATGCAAATTCATTTTTAAGTGCACCTGTGATGGGGTGGACCAGACCCAAAGATCCCCGGATGGAGGCCTCAGGGTTTTGCCACACCCATCCCAGGGAAGGAGCAGTGGAGAGGTCCTCCAAGCAGGCTAGAGTGGCTGCAGGGGAAGCAGCCAATCAGGGCCCAGGAAGGCCATATAAAAGGAGCTGCAGGCAAAGCAGAAGTCAGCTGGTGCTTGGCGTGGAAGAAGAAAGGACTGTAGGTCTAGCCACCTGGAAGAGTAGTGGGCCCATGAATGGTTTGCTAGCAGGGACTGGGGGACCATTAAGGGAGCTCCTGGCTGGTTGCTAGGACTGTATAGGGCCTGGGCCTGGGAAGGGCTGCAGGAAGATAGTGTCTGTGGGGAGGAAGCCCTGGGTATACAGCCCCCTGTCAGGGCTGAACTACTTAAAGACCAGAGCCCAAGGAGGGCTAGAGATAGGCCCTGGTGGACCATAATTCCCAGAAGGGATGTGTGCTGGTTAACAAGCAGATAGTGTGACTTGGCTGGAGTGCTGTGTCACTGACAAACCCACCTGAGAGCCACCAAAAAGCTTCACCAGAACTAAAGAATGTAGACATGCCCAACCAGAAGGGCGCACTCATGAGAGGGGTGTGCCAACCCCATTATAGCACCTCAGTGTATGTGACCATGCAGGATACATTTTAACTCCAAGAACTAAATGATAAAATTATAAACAGCAGCATATATAATAAAGAAAAGCAGATCAATATGATTGATTTACTTATAACAAAAATAAAGTCATGAGAGAAGTTTACTGATAGGAAATAACTTCCTTCTAAAGCACACAGTCAAGGACTAATTGTTTTAAATGGAGGTGTCAGCAGGGTGACAGCAGATGATATGATGGAATCTTCCTTGTGAAGGGCAGTTTTTGTACCACCCTAATTACATAGGTTTGAAACTGTTACAATTAAAGTGCTACAACTCTCTGATGCAGTTAAACTGTTACAAAGGTGCTTACAAATGTATGGGATAAGCTATATTTGTGTAAGGCACCTTTATATGGGCATAATTGTTTTCAGACTAAAGGCTGTACTGAATTAACTATTTTGGTAAAAAAGCACACCCTCAACCAAAACTTTTAAATCAGCACAAAAACTGCATGTGGGCCACGCCTTCGGAGCATCAAACTTTAAAAAAAAAATCTGATAAAGAGAAGACAGTACTAAGGGTGAGACCCCTTCACCACCCCAACCCCGGCTCTTCTTCACTCCAGGTTAGTTGGTGGAGTGGTATAAAGGGACCCTGAAAACCCTGATTCCAGCCCGGGAAGGATTGCCTTAACATGGGCAATGCAAAGCACAGGCATACAGTTGCCTTCCAAGTCCTGCTCTGGTCCCAAGAACTGTAGCGCAGCCTTGGGGTGGGGAGGCATAGATGTTGTTTAACACCACCTTAGGCCTTCCTCTCTCTGGGTTGTGAGTTAGTGGAGCAGTATGGAATTGTGCCCTGATCCTGCACCTACACAGAACCCCATTCACTTCAGTAGGACAGTGGCTCCAAATGGGCCACGTGGAGCTGCTTCTAGGGATGAGGCACTGGAAATGAAAAATGTCTCCTTGTTGATTGTCCTCCAATTCAGACACATGTCAGCAGCTGGTATGAAATCAGGCCTCACTCCTGTAAGTTAAAACATTGAATTCGGGGAGATTCTACACAGATGTAGGAGTCTACACACATGAAGCCCCATGGACATCAGTTTTATAATGTGCAGGATTGGGACCATAGATTGTTTAGGGAAAATAACTCCTGTATATAAATATATAAAAATAAAACCAGAAGCAAGCAGATATATGTATAGAAATTCATGCACTTTGAGAGCTAGTGGGGGGAGGGGAGCAAATTTGGGACTGGATTACCTAGATACTGTCATTTAAAAACCATTACCCATTTTAGCTGAGGCATGTGTTCCCCAGTTAGGTTCATTTCTAGTCATACTTTCTACTAAGAACCAGAGATCATTTTAGATGCTCATCCCTCTAGAAGGTAGCTGGTCTTCTGTGTCAGCAGTATACATCATTATTTACAATACACTCCCATTTCACAAGGTCACAAGATATTATGGATATTGCCAGTAAAGTTGTGCTATATAATCAAAATTCATCTGATGTGTTTAGGGACATTTTATAAATTAAGTTTGTCTCCCCATTCAACAGGAGAGAATACCTCTGAATAAGCAAACTAGATTCCAAAGAGCGATTACACATGTGATGTATAACAGGAACTACCCAATTTTCATGGAGATGCCCTCCACTGCTGTCAAATTTCTGGCTTCTGAGTCCTAATGGATCAGAATATGTTATGCTCATGGATCACAGCTGTGCAGCACAGTACATTTCTCCCTCTTGCAATGAAATACCTCATCTGATGGTCCTTTGGGGGTCATTCAGTTAAAGAAACACTACCCAATAAATCCAGCACTGAAAATCTGAAGGAAACCATAAATCAAATATTGCAGAAAATAGAGGATGGAAGGGGGTCAGGAAGAATGGTGGGAGCTTCATGGGCGAGGGAGGGGCATGTGGTGAGATGAGAAGAAATGAAGTGCTGTCTGCTAATTGATTCTCACTCATCCTCTAAAGATGACTTGCCCTTCCTGTAGATAAGTGGCTTCTGTCTGGTAGCTTTGGTGAAGATTTTGACCCCTTAAGGAGGTTATAGTCTGATGTGAAAAGACTTCTGAATTCTCAATGTTTGTTATAACAAAAAAATCTGAATGCTAGAACTAAAATTGATTTTAAAAGGGTTAATTTGTGTGAGCTGCAGACATGAATTGCTCAATAGCCAAGTTAAGGAAGCTGTAGTTTGTTTTTTTAATTTAGGATGCTTTGTGCTAACAGCTGTGTCTTATCTCCACCCTCCCTGTTGTGGGAGGCGCTATAAGCTAATTCATGCAGGACTTCATGGGACCAGTAGCTATGTGGTTTGAGAGTGTTATAGGCCACCAGGGTAGCAGAGTGTTGCGAAGTATAAGGGCAAGTCTACACTAAGGGCGGGGGTCGAACTAGGGTACGCAAGTTCAGCTACGTGAATAGCGTAGCTGAACTCGAAGTACCCTAGTTCGAACTACTTACCCGTCCAGACGCCGCGGGATCAAAGTCCGCGGCTCCAAGGTCGACTCCGCCACCGCCTTTTGCAGTGGTGGAGTACCGGAGTCGACTGCGGCGCTTCCGGAGTTCGAACTATTGCGTCTAGATCAGACGCGATAGTTCGAACTCCGAGAAGTCGAACTCACCGCGTCGACCCGGACGGTAAGTGTAGACTAGCCCTAACCAGTAGCAGATCTAATCAGGAAGGAGGAGTGCAATGTTTTCTACTGCAAGGTCTTTTTTTATTTCAGTTTTTGAGTAGCAGTAAAGAATGTGGCTTGCATCCCACCTCTATGTAAAGGCAAAGAGTCTTTAAATGTAATTTTAAGACACATTGTATCGATTTCTAAAGTCACACACTTGAAGACAAAAAGGGTTATATGGTAAATTTATGTCTTGAAAAACCATCTGACATCAGGTACTAGCGTCAGCCTCAAGCGCTTCAGGAAAACAAACTGGCTCTTGTAAGTCAGGGAAGTAATACCAAAAGGCATTAGAAAACTTGGCTAACCCATTGGATTGCAAGTGCTTAATGCACATGCATTACAACTTTTTTTCTAATGCCCCTAGAGAGAGAAGGATTTCCCTTAATTCTAAGCTTTGCATTCTGGCTTTTTCTGTTGGCAGCTCCTAAAAAGCATGATTTTCCCTTTTCCTATCACAGCTGAAACACACTGCTTCTTTCCCTTTATTCACTTCAGGGCTGCGGTCACATGGCTCTATCCAAGTTGAAGGGCTTTTTTGTCTTGTTTTAAAGGCTTCTTATGAGTTATCTCTCTGAATCTAATGCAGATAAATGTTCAAACCAAGCAAGCTCAAAAGAAGAGGGAAAATATAATAGATTTTTCCCAACATCCCGTGGGACCACCTGGCGGGCTCTTTAAAAGAGTGAAGGAGGCACATGCCTGAAAGTTGTGGGGGGAGGTCCTTCCAAGCTGCCAAAACATCAGCACAGTTAGTGTCTGTTGCAGGTAAGAAAAATTATCTCAAATTTCACTTCTCTTGTTTTTATTGTATGGCTTGCTTTTTAGTTCAGCATGTGCACTTTCTACCGGAACTGTTGGAAGTAATAACACGTCTCTTGCGTATCACTTTCTGCCTCTGAGAGGTTTTACAAACATCAACTAATTAATCCCCCAGTGTGCCTGGGGATAGTCAAGTATTATCAGCTCCACTTCTTAAAAAGGGAAGCTTTGACTCTCCATGGCTTTGTTCCCTGTGTCTATGGTAACAGCTGGTGATAGAACTCAAGTCTTCCTGGCAACCAGTCCTGTGCTCAGGTTACTATGTCATGCTTCTGCCCATAGTTTCTTACTTTCTTCTAGTTATCAAACCTTTATTATATTTCCAATGTGAGAGAGGTGTGTGTGAATGAAAAGGACAAAACAAAATAGAACCACTGTCTTTCCACCCACCCACAACTCAGCAAATATGTTTAGTTTCCTTTACACACTCAGGGCAAATGGTTTTATAATGCTGACATCAGTGACATGATAATGGGGGAAGAAGTTCTGGCTTATTTTTTTTTTTTTTAAGATTAGATAGGAAAATGGTTCTGACTTTTTAAGGTAGAAAGTAGGGAAATAGTCTTTATTATAAAAACATTTTTAAAGCATTCTACAGTCTGAATCAGAGAGTTGAAATCTGGCAAGGAAGTAGCTTTTTGGAATGTGGTTTTCTTCTAAATTCAGTGTGCAGTTAAGGTAGTCAATGGTGCAGGGGAGTCTGAGGTTGATCCAGCAGCATCTTGAAAGTAAACTGAAGTTGGCATGAGCCGAGGGAAGCTCTCTGCATGTCCTGGCCTCAGTGTAAGGGTTGTGGGGGGAGGCGGTCCTCTTGTAAACCTCTAACCTTGCAGAAGGAGCAGGAGATGAGCTGACTACATTGAGGAAGGAGGGTCTTGGGAAGCTATTGATAGTGAGAATGGACATCAGTGGAAAACATTTGTGCCTTTATGTCCTGGGATCGTAGAAGTTTTAATAGCACCAAACTCACAGACTTTAAGGTCAGAAGAGACCATTATGATCATGTAATTTGACCTCCTGCACAACGCAGGCCACAGAATCTCACCCACCCACTCCTGTATCAAACCTGTGTCTGAGCCATTGAAGTCCTCAAATCATGGTTTAAAGACTTCAAGGTTCAGAGAATCTTCCAGCAAGTGACCCATGCCTCACGCTGCAGAGGAAGGTGAAAAACCCCCAGGGCCAATCTGCCCTGGAGGAAAATTCCTTCCCGACCCCAAATATGGCGATCAGTTAAACCCTGAGCATGAGGGCAAGGTTCACCAGCCAGACACCCAGGAAAGAACTTGGTTCATGGGGGTTGGGGGAACGTATGTAGGGTTTAGAGTTTTCCATGCAAACCCACTTTCAATTTCACTGGCTCTTCCATTTGGGCCCTCAGTCTTCATCCCCCTAAACTTCTGTAGCTGCAGATCTGCTTAAGAACACAGGAGCGTTCTGGCTCTTTGATAACAAGTCAGCGATTGAGGTTGCTGTTGTTCTTGGGCGCTTGTAAGCTTGCTCTGTGGGCTTGGATCTCTGAAAGCAGGTGATCTGTAGCTCCTAATTCTCTCAAGATAGAGGCTGATTTCTGTACAACCGCACCCAAGCACCTACGATGTACTCAAGTGGCCAGCCTGGGCTGCCGCAGCTTCACCACTGTTGTTATTTGAGCTACCTAGCTTTGTTGTAGCTAGCTCAAATAACATCGGATTGCAGAGTAGACTTACTCTTAGGAGGCCTGCAGATGTGTGGGGCAAGGCATTTCAGGGGTGACTAGCAAAATAATTTCATGTTCTGGAATTTCACTTTCCGGAGGGTAGAGGAGAAGAAATTCCATTAATAATGTTAGGTTTCAGAGTAGCAGCCGTGTTAGTCTGTATCCGCAAAAAGAACAGGAGTACTTGTGGCACCTTAGAGACTAACAAATTTATTTGAGCATAAGCTTTCGTGGGCTACAGCCCACTTCATCGGATGCATGCAGTGGAAAATACAGTAGGAAGGTGTGTGTGTATGTATACGTGTATACACAGAGAACATGAAACAATGGGTGTTACCATACACACTCTAATGAGAATGATCAGTTAAGGTGAGCTATTACCAGCAGGAGAGAAAAAACCTTTTTGTAGTGGTAATCAAAACGGTCCATTTGCAGCAGTTACAAAGAAGTTGTGAGGAACAGTAGCGGGGGGGGGGGGGGGGGAGGGGGAATAAACATAGGGAAATAGTTTTACTTTGTGTAATGACCCATCCACTCCAAGCCTAATTTAACGGTGTCACAATATTACAACAAAAAAACTTCAAAAACAGACTCCAAAGAGAGACTGCTGAACTTGAATTAATATGCAAACTAGATACTATTAACTGTGGTCTAAACAAAGACTGGGAATGGTTGGGTCATTACACCAATTGAATCTATTTCCCTATGTTAAGTTCTCCTCACACCTTCTATGGGCCATCTTAATTATCACTTCAAAAAAAATTTTTTCCTCCTGCTAACGATAGCTCATCTCAATTGATTAGACTCTGCCTGTTGGTATGCATACTTCCACCTTTTCATGTTCTCTGTATGTATAAATATCTCCTGTCTGTGTGTTCCATTCTATGCATCCGAAGAAGTGAGCTTTAGCTCACGAAAGCTCATGCTAAAATAAATTTGTTAGTCTTTAAGGTGCCACAAGTACTCCTGTTTTTTTTTTCAATGAAGACTGAGACCCCAGGGTACTGGGCTCTGTACAATCATATAGAATGTCATTGTCCCTGTCCCAAACCCTGCAAGACCCCAATCCTGCAAGAGGGGCTGGCCATTCTCACACCTCACTGCAGGATTGAGATCTTATGCACAGTACATACCTTTACTCAGATGACCTGCTTTGCTCATGTGCATCTGTGTCTGGTTAAAATGCAAGAAGAGAGGGTAACAAAACAGGGGGAGGGTGCAGAAGGATGAGGGTAACAGTAATAAGATTATGCAGTTATTTGTGGACCAGCAATGTGCAGAGCTGGAGTCTATGAAATAATTAGCTTTCTTTATTGTTTAGTTAAGCCTTTGCTTGTTCCAATTGTTTTTAAATCGCTGCATATTTCTATTTTAAAATAACTTTGTCAGTGAGAAAATATAGTAAAAATCTTAAGCACAATTATCAATAAACAGGAATCAGATATTGGGCTTATCAAGGGGCACAGCTGGCCTTTGTCACTTTAAATATATATACTTTAAGGATAATATCCACTTACCCTCCCCTGCTAGAGGAGCAGTGAGGAACTTAAAGAAGAATATTCAGAAGAACTCAGCACCCTGTGTGTGACTACTTGTTTTGGTGCCTAAAGGGGAGATGAGGTCTCTTGAAACTTTAGCAATCAGTCAAGAAGTGAGAAGATGACTGAGCAAACAGTAGCCAGGGAGTCTGAACAAAGGAGTTTCTGCTTGGACCTCCATGTGGTGTCTGTAACTATTTAAGTGCTATGGTTATGGCTTCTGTGTACTGCAAGTCTCTAGCAGTCCTTTGTCTGCAGGGGAAGGGCCGTTTTGTGGGGCAGGGCTTGAGTGGCATGTACTGTAGAGGGGGGGAGGTGTTGTGCTCTCTTTGGAGACTTTATTTTTATTCTTGTTTGGTTTGTTTCTTTTAATCTCAAAATAGGTCATTCCGATGAAAAGTATACGGTTGTTCATTATCCATGGGGCGGAAAACCTAACCCTTCAGGCTGCAACTAAGGTATGCCAGAAACTTCAGGGAATTAATGGAGCAGCTGCGTCCTGAATAGGAACTTTGTGTGTGTCACAGAGTGACAGTAAAGGGGGATTGGAAGAACTTTCTGCGCCTGGGATCAGTTTTGTGTAGGTTTATGATGATAGAATGAAACATCACAGCTCTACATAAGAGAAATGAATGTTGTGAAGTGTAATTGAACAATTCAGTTTATATCCCTGTGCTCTGCTTGGAAGTCAATTAGCTCATTATACTGACATACAGGGATGAACCAGAGACATCAGAGGCTGGTGTCTGTCAGGTTTCATTTTCGTAAGCTCTTAGAAGATACCCAGCTTCTATCTTTTACATACAAAAGGGGGGTGACTTTCAAATACACTGTAAAACATTTGTACTTCAGACCCAAGAAGCTTGAAAAGGTCATGCTAATCAACTCTGACACCAGTTAGACTGGCTGGGTGGCTCAGTTGATTTACATTATATAGCCTTTACTGTTTTATGTTCAAACATGGCTGCATTTCTAGACTGTACAAGTGTATTTTGAAGAGCTGTGTTTCCAATCGACTGTCTAATCAACATCTCCCTGACTCTGTAATCTGAAGATAGTCTTGGATAAAAGGGTTCTAGTGAGGACGTTTTTTCTAGCACAGACAATAACAAATTAGTTCACATTACAGAAACCCTTTGAAACAAGCTATTTTTTTTAAAAGTGCCACTTTAGTCAATGTTTTTATACCAACCTAGATAGTTTCTTTTTAATTCTTATAGTGAAATGTAAATCTCATTATCCGCAGTACACTAAATGGCAAACAAAAATCCCTTGCCTACAGTAATTTATAACCCAAGGCAAATGAATATAAGTCTGCAGAGTACTACACAGTAGAAATCCAAAACCAGACTCTGCACAATGGTATTCTTATCAGAATGCACAAATGGTCACTAATCATGAGAAATCTGTTTCCCAAGAAATGGGGAGGAATCATGAAATCTGCTTAATTACATCTTCTCATGTCTAATTAGACATTCAGCGCATAAGGCCTCTTTCATAAAGGTTCTGTTTTTCATTTAAACTAGCATAAATGTATGAGCTTATTTTTAGTAAACATTTAAATTATGGATTCATGAAATGGTTGTCAAACCTTGAATGCTAATATGTAAACAATTCATTGGCTTCCTAGTTATTTCCAGTAATACGATGGGATTTATTGTTGCTATATCCTGACTGGAGATGAATCTGACGGATTTAAGCTTTATTTAGCAAATCCCTTTCCATTCAGAATCTAAAGCTCCTTGTACTTGGCAGTCAGTGTCCAGAAGGTATCTTGTCTGTCAAGCCACATGGGGAGAACCACTGGGAACAAATAGCATAGGAGGAGCCAGGCATGCATGGGCTACAACAGAGGCCTGTCACGTGTACCTAAAGCATGACTTTATTTTCAGATATGAGTCATGTGTTTGTATGACTCATTTTCTTTTTTTCCAGTCAGTCGGGCTTAGGCTGCTTATATATAAGCTGCAAAAGCATTTCCTTAAGGGTCCGAATGAAAATTCAAGCAATTCTGCCATCCAAATACACCTCTACCCCGATATAACACTGTCCTTGGGAGCCAAAAAATCTTACTGCATTATATCGAACTTGCTTTGATCCACCGGAGTGCGCAGCCCCTCCCACCTGGAGTGCTGCTTTACCATGTATATCTGAATTCGTGTTATATCGGGTCACGTTATATCGGGGTAGAGGTGTATCAGTAAATACAATTTTAAAATATTGTGAAATCCTGACTGGACAATAATTACAGCTAAGCTACTTTAAAAGAGTAGCATGCTGGCAGGGCATGCTTTCTGCAGGATCTTTGGGTTTGGTCCATCAGAGACCGGATTTTTTAGCTTTATGGGCATTTCGGAAGGAGGCGTGTGGATGGAGTTGTTAATGGACTTCCTTGTTTAAGGGGTTATTTTGGGGCAATCTGATGAATGAGTTACAGTTTAAAATTTTGGTATGAATTATTGTCTTAAGTTTTGTAGAGCACCCCGAGTGTAGGAGGCTGTTTAGCTAATCTGACTAATGCATGGATTTTAATGGTATTTATTTCAAAAAAATTGTAAAAGAGCAGATTAAAATGTAAGAAATTGCTTATCGCTATTTCACACAGATGGGCACTCTTTCAGTGTCGTTTACTGCATGTTAGGTCCTGATCCTGTGAGATGTTGAACATCTGCAACTATAAGTAGAGTCAACGTGAATTGCAGGTGGTTGGTACCTCTTGGGGTCTGTCCCTAGCTGTTTGTTACGAAGGTTTGGCACTGATTGTCCTTGGTGTTGAAATATTATTATATGATTTTTTCACTCTTATATAGTGCTTTTCATCCATAGTTTTTAAAGCTCTTTACAAAGGAGGTCAGTGTGATTTATCCCCATTTTGCAGGTGAGGAAACTGAGGCACAGAGAAGGGAAGTCACTTCTCTGAGGTCATCAAGCAAAGCAATAATAGAGCCAGGAAGTGTCCCAAGGTCCCTTGAGTCACTATCCACTAGGCTACACTGTCTCCTCTGTAAACTAATACTGGCATTGCATGCTGCTAAAATAATAACTGATGCTGTCACCTTCCAGTGCCCTCCTTAAACTAATGTAATAAATGCCAAAGTAATATGGAGACCACTGTAACTTTCAGAAATAAAACTCTGACAAATTCTCCCAGGCTGCTTCTATAACTCTACAGACAGTAAATATAATTTATTGGCCTATTACCCAGCATGGGAGACAGATTTGCAGTAAAAGTCATGCCTGTTTTTTACAAATATTGATAGGAATATAAATCCTGCAAAATAAGGCACCATGTGTTTTAGAGAGAGAGCAACAGGATATATATTGTAAGACTGAATTTTCCAAATTGGAAATATAGTCACACAACACTGAATGCGAGCAACAGCACTTGTGCTGAATGGTGCTAGTATATTTCAAAGGTGTCATTATTTCAAAGGTTAAGAATTTAACAGTGTGGCTCTGCAGATAGGTTTAACATTTTCTGTCCTGTTAAACTAAGTGGGACATGCATCCCTGATTGTAACTCCACAGAACACAGTCAAGTTGTACAGACGCTATACCAGGGATGATCCACTGATTTTAAACTAGATCAGTTTAATTTTCTTCCAGTCTGTATAATGCATATTTTAAAAATAAATGCAAATACTTTTTAGTGCTTACTGAAGTGCTCAGGTATTTATACAGATAACCGTGTAGATGTTAGGTGTGTGTGTGTGTGTGTAAATCCAAGATAAATGAAGGTAGGTAAATAATAGATGATTTGGTATGCTGTGTTGGTTGCACACAGCATAAGTGAATTAATGAACTACTGGCACTTTCTGAACCCTTTTGGAAAAATACAGGTACTCTCTGATGATAAGGTACCCATGGGTAATTTTACTTATGATGATGATGAGCTCTGATAGTCAGAAAACACACCTGGCACAATGGGCTGGCCTGTCCAGAGGAAAGGTGTTAGGTCACACATGCTGCATACACAGCAAGCTGATGTAACCAGATGAAAGGCCATGAATGCTGGATGCAGTGAGCTGACCTGTCTTAGGAAAAGGCCATGTAGGTTGCAGGCACAGTGGTTCAACCTATTTAGGGGAAAGGCTGTCGAGGCTAACCTTCTAGCAGCCCTCTTTTGAATGCTCTCCTCACCTGCTGAAATACCTCCAACACCCGTAAAAGTGTTATCTAAGTATGTCCCAGGTACACCACCTTGGGATGGACATGGATAAAGAGCAGCTATCAAACCACATGCAAGGCTATTCTTACCTGTGGCTTTTCTTTTTTTAAAGAACACTTATTTGTAGCATTGGCCTGGAACTTGGCAGGCTAATCTTTGACATTTCCTTCTCCCCCTTCCTCATATTTAACTGGCTGTCTCAATGGTATCTTAATTGCTTTGCCCTTTTAAATTATTATATAGAACCAAAAAAATTGAGTACATTGAATAAAGCAGCCAGGGTAACTTTAGACAGCACTGAACTCTGTTGTGTATTTGGTTGTCATGGGTTTTGTTACTATGGCAACTGAGTTAGACTATTAAGGGATAGCTCAGCCGGTTTCAACCGGCTGAGTGAGCTCTCTGTATCTGTAAATAAAATGGAGGTTTTGGTTAGCTGTCTGCTCTCTGGCCTCAAGTGATTGCTTCCTACACCGGCTGCCCCAAGGATATAACACTGGCGACGAGGGTGGGATCCTGGTGCTGCTCCAGTAACAGAAGGAAGTAGAAGTCAAGGTAAAGACCAAACAAAGAAAAAAAGCTGCTTGTTTGCACTGACTGTGAAAGTGAAACTAAAAATCATGGCTACTCTGACCAGGCCCCTGGAGCCTTTTGATGAGAATACAGAGTAGTGGCATGTGTATACCGAGCGTTTTGAGCTTTTTGGTATGGCAAATGACATTACAGAAGCGAAGAAGGTGCCAATATTCTTAACTGTTGTAGGGGCTAAAACCTACTCTCTGCTACACAGCTTACTACACCCATGGGACTGGCCTGAAAACCCGTGGCAACGTATTCACGTTGACTTTGCTGGCCCCCTTGAAGGAAGCATGTTCTTGGTGGCAGTAGATGCCCATTCTAAATGGCCAGAAGTCTCTATAATGCAGTCCACTACTGCAGAGAGTACTATCCAAAAACTACGAGGACTCTTTAGTCGTTTTGGTCTGCCAGAACAACTTGTGAGCGACAACGGACCGCAGTTAGTCTCTCAGGAGTTTCAAAATTTTATGAAGGCAAATGGGATAAACCACATCACGTCAGCACCATATCATCCGTTCACCAACGGATTAGCTGAAAGATTTGTGCAGACAATGAAAAACGCTTTGAAATCAGCAAAGGGACAACACTCCATTCAAAAGCGTCTGGATACCTTCTTACTTTCCTATAGAAACACACCTCATGCTACGACCCAGGCTTCCCCAGCCTTTCTAATGATGGGACGACAGCTGCGCACTTGCTTTGATCTGCTCAAACCTTCTGAACCCAGACAAACTGTGCAACATCAGCAGCAATATCAAGTCATCAGACGGGCACCCAGAGCAAAAGACCGAACCTTTAGCCCAGGACAGCCAGTTTTGGCTCGGAATTATACTTCCAGAGCTAAATGGGTCCCGGCCACAGTCATCACTCAAACAGGACCTGTTTCCTATACAGTCCGGACTGCAGAGAATCTTACCTGGCGGCGACATGTAGATCAGCTCTTGCCAGGTCATGCCAGTCTTCAGGACCCATCTGCAGTTGAGGGGTCTGACTTCACCCCTCCTGGTGAGACACCGAATCATGAGTCACCTGTTCCTGACTGTTCTCCTCCACTACTGCCGGCAGCTGAGATACCCCTTTGCCCAGCACGAGCTGATACCACCTCCTTACCTATTCGTGCTGCGGACCCTGAGCCCCTAGTACTTTCGGGTGCAACAACACCAGAAGTTCGCCGTAATCCACCTAGAGACAGAAGGCCTCCTCATCAGCTGGATCTTTAGTTAGGGCGAACCCACGGTTATGGGGCAAAATAATCCCCAGGGTTTAGCCGGGAATGGAGGCAGTCTACCCTCCTTCTCTAGTTTAGTGTGTGTTTTATTTAGGGGATGTTCTTATTAGGGGGGGAGGAATATGTTGTGTATTTGGTTGTCATGGGTTTTGTTACTATGGCAACTGAGTTAGACTATTAAGGGATAGCTCAGCCGGTTTCAACTGGCTGAGTGAGCTCTCTGTATCTGTAAATAAAATGGAGGTTTTGGTTAGCTGTCTGCTCTCTGGCCTCAAGTGATTGCTTCCTACACCGGCTGCCCCAAGGATATAACAAACTCCTGTAGCATTTCCAAAGGCAGTGTCAGCAGAAGCTAGGCTACAGATACTGTAAGAAATGAGATGCGGGAGCCATAAGCTCTTCAGGGCGGGGACGGTGTCTTTGTATGTCCCTGCACAGTATCTAGTGAAATGGTGTCTCAACTCTGACTGGGGTCTTTGGATGCTGGTGCAGTATAAGTTCAGTATTATTTAATATGCACGTTATGATGTTTGTGTATTTGTGAAGCTTTCATAAAACGCAGGGAGGGCAGCTTTTCTGTCTGTAAAAGTCAAGGAGATTGTCACAAGGTCCCAAAGCAGGCCATTCAGATATGCATATAAGAACTGGAAGATCTTTACTGTTATAAACTTTTTTCTTCTGCCTGATTGTGTTTCATGTATTTTTTCCCCTCCTTTTATAATACACCTTCTGTTCATTAAATACAAATGCCCCACCTCGTTGGTGAAATTCTAAAAGAGCAGCACAGAACACTTGCACCTACTGGGGCTGCACTGGATCAGGCAGATGGCCTTGGGGTATCTTGGAGTTGGTCAGGCATGCTGAGACTCCCTCTCCCAATCCATCCCTTATTTAAACAACTCTTGGCATTTACAGTCACTGTCCTCTCTTAACCCGAGACACTTAACTAAATAAACTGACTGAGATGAAGGCCCAGGTTCTGTCCCAAAGACCTTGATTCTGTAACATGCTGCATGTGGGCTGACCTCTGCACCAGAGCAGATTAATTATGCAGCATTGGGCCAAAATTTAGCCTATCTGTGGAAGGAAATGGCAAGTAGTAATGCTCTAAATGAAGACGTGAGAGATTTCTCCCTTTTCCTGCAGTTGTGGAAATGGCATATTTGGGGGAAGCATTTTCTTATTAGAAAAAATTCCTTTTCTGCCTCAGATACACCTCATTAGGTGCATCAAGAATATAACCTGTATAGTTCCAGTAACATGTCTGATAACTGCTCTAAAAGTGTTAAATCTCTC
Organism: Mauremys mutica; assembly: GCF_020497125.1. NCBI lineage: Eukaryota > Metazoa > Chordata > Testudines > Geoemydidae > Mauremys > Mauremys mutica. The sequence goes on from NC_059079.1 coordinate 18,888,011, forward strand.
AATCATCTCTTTGTGAGTGCCTTTTAAAAAAAAAAGTTAGTCTCTCCTGTACCATCTGACTTGGTTTAAAATTGCATAGCAGAAAACTACTACGGAGACATTAAAAAAACGCACACCATGACCAGAGAAAACCTGAGATAAGGATTGACTCAGATACTGGAGTGATGGGTCCCATAGAAAATCCAGAGGTAGCTATAAATGGCAGAGAAATTCATGAGCGGTAGCAGTTTGCTTCTCTAAGAGAGAACGCTTTCTCAGCTTACAGTATCAGACTCAAGTGGAATCCTGTAGAAAGATGATTTCAGCATGCTTGGCAGGAAAAAAAAAAACGTTGAGCATTTCACATACAATACTATAATTAAGAGATGACTGAGAACTGCTGAAGCTAATACCGGTTGTGCTTCTGTTTTTAGGGGTTGGGCATGCTGAACGGCTGCAATCTGCTATCCATAGCTTTGTTTTTTCCCTCCCCCGACCTCACCCCTGAAATTCTCATGCATTTCCAGCCTGATCTGAGAGCCCCACTCCCTTCTGTGTGTCTTTTGTTTCCTCTTTTTAATGGCAATTCCCTGCCCTTTGGCTCTGATGCTCTTCATGCGAAATTAATTCCAAGGCTGTCTTGAAGGCGGTCTGGATGAAATTTCTTCTGCATCATCCTTTTGGGGATAATTGTTTATGATGTGACGTCAGTCCAATTGATTTTCTCTTGAATGGCTGAGAGAGAGAGGGAAGAGGGATCAGCAGACACTAATGTGAAGCAAAGCTGCAGCCTCTGTTTCAGAGAGATACAGAAACTGACATTCTGAATGCACTGATATTAGGATGTAATTGCACTGAATGGAGGGAGACATACAATGCTAGTAAAATCTGATTATTTATTCAGACTTAATTTTTTTTGCAGTCCTGCTTATGTGCACATTTCACGGCAGAGCCCTCTCTTAATCTGACAGTGGCTGATAATTAATCTTATTCACCCAGCTGCTGCAATAGGATTATAAAGAGGGGAAGTGCGTCACAAGGTACGAAAAGGGGTTATGCATTTGGTGAAAGTGGGGGGGGGGGAAATGGGAAATGGGTTCTTGTGTTCTTGAGGGGTATTGTGTCAGGAGATGCAAGCAAGCTACCATGTGACGAGGTACAGAGCAGGAGGGATTGGCCGAGATGCTGGCAGGCGTGTGAGCCAAGCCAGCTCTCTTTCTCTCCCTTTCTCTTTCAGCATCCTTCTGTGATACTGGAGGTGATATGGATACAGCAGCATCCATGGCCTGTTTTTTGCCTTAGCATTCTTTTTCATTTTGCTCTGGCTGATGTACAAATCAGGGATCTAAAACATTTATTTTAAGGACTTACATTAAGCATCTGGTAACTGGAATAGAATTTTCCTGTATTTTTTCAGGCTCCTTGGAAATTGAGGAATGCAATTCTGCCACCATGATGGAAGGTAGGTTATTTTCTGAGTATGTCTTGCAATATTCCTAGAGTTTTAAACGCATTAATGGAGGGGGCAGGAAAATGTGCTCTGTGTGTGTGTGACGGAATTGTATATGTTTCTCCTAAAAACCGTCTGGAAGCTTTTTCAGAACTGGCTTGTGGCAAATGGTGATATAATATACAGCATGTTTAGATTATTGCAGTCAGATCCTCAATACTGTGTGTGGTATTCAAGATGTGCACATTTCTGTTTAACCTGATCCTCTCAGGGTGATAAAATAGATAAAATTCACAATGGTTCATAGTGGTATAGAAATGTCCTGATCACAAAATAAATGTGAATATGGGGTATTTTGCATTAAGCTCATTTGATTAAGTGTTAATTGATCACTTACATGGAAATTCACTTTCTGAATTTGACATTGGCACAAGGCTGGTCATTGAAAATGTTGCCCAGGCCAGATTATGTAGGTTTTCTTTAAAATTTATCGGGACAGGATTTTGTTTGCCCACAATCTAGTTTTAAGGGTATGCAGCTGAATTGTTTGAGGGGGGGACCAAATGCATTTGAACCCAAGGGGGTGTTTGCCATGAAGTGTCTCTGGATTGAAGATGCAGGTTTTTAAAAAATGTTTAAAATTATTTTTTTATTTGTGTATTTGAGACTCAGAAAGAAATGAGAGGGCTGCAAAGGAAATGTGGCCTGCTGCGGGACATAAGATACTTACAGGAATTTCGTAAGGATGCAAATCTGGGCATATATGGCAAAAGCCTCCTGTTGTTTCTTGAATATATTTCAACCTGTCGTTTTTTTATTCAACCATATATAAAGCTCTTTTTATGCTTTATTGAGCAAGCTACTAAGAAAAGGAACTATAAAACAATAGAGTAGATACTTCATGGTTGTTAAAATCAGATTCTTCTTAATCATTTTACAATCACTTGGATAAAGATAGGAAGGGACCACCTCCGATACAGTAATTGATCAGGACATATATCGTTAGCTGTATTGAGACTGCAATTCTTCTGGTTTTCACACCATACAATGGTGTAAAAATACTGGCCTCTCTAAGGATGACAGGGAGGATTTTGAATCTAGAATAGGTTTAACTATAAAGATTACAATCCGCTATGGTACTCCATATCAACTATGAAAATAGTTATGTAGTTATCCTGCATATTGAACAAAGATCTTGAGGATTGATTTTTAAATATTTACTTTGAAATTTACAGAAATTGGATCCTATAATGCATATTGATTTGCACATAATAATTATTTTGTTCCATAACTTTTTGTGGGGTATTTAGCTATTAAAATAATTAAGGTTATTGCTGTCTGATTCTTTAACTTTAAAATATAGATATAAACTAGTATCAGGTATAATTTTCAAAAACTCAGTCTTTAATGGCCTGAGGCTCAAATCCTTTTCATTACCTCTAATTCATCTATGGCTCGTTGGGTTTTTTGTTTGTGTTTTTGCAGAGGGGAGTGTGTGTGTGTGTGTGTGTGTGTGTTTGGTAGCGAGACACTTAAGCTGTTGCAGGATTGAAAAAAAACATATAAATTTAGATAATTTGCTGATTACAACATATATTAAGTGTGGCTTAATTTCAAGAAGAATTCATAGGAATAAATAGCAGTTGTTCAGTTTTACTACTTTCCTTGTACTGTTTAGCAAATCTCATGATTGTCTTTTCCCTCTGGCTATTTGTCTAGTGAATTATATGGTTAAAGTGTGTTTTTGGAGATGATACTGATGTAACCCTTTGATTTCCCCTTGCAGTGTAGTCCACTGTGTCATCACAGACTGTCAGTTCAGTCCATTCTGATAAGCTTATCAAAGTGCTGCCTAAACTAAAGTGCGGAATTAAACGAAGGCCTGTATTGAGCTTTATGGACAGCATTAGTATGGATTTAAAAGATGCATCCTACACAGGTTGCTTACCTTGTGCCTTACAGAGAAAAGATAAATGAAACTGCAAATATTAGGGGGCTCTTGTTGACTCTATTGAGAGAAGAAAACATTTTATAAAACATTTCTGCATTTAAAAAAAAAAGGAATTAAAAATTACAGGTTGGATGTTTGTGGCTCCTTATGAGATTGCTTACTGTGTTTTTTTTCAATTACCTTAATGCTTCAGGGAGTCTAGAAAGGAAGCAAGACAATAGAATTAGTGGATACAATCGTTAACAAGTTTGATTATTTGTTAATAGTTTAAAACAAGAGTTCTGTTTAAGGACTACAAAAACAATACAATCAACATCCTAATTCTGAAGACCATCATTTTGCAAAGACTCATGTCTTGGTACCAGAACATTCTTAAAGTGTCACTGTCCAGTGAAACTTGTCCTGAAATTTAGGTTTTATAAAACCAAGCTATTATAAAAACCCACAACCAAGCTGCTTCCTTAAACTACAACTTTTTAAAAGTTCTCTTAAGTCCTCTGCAGTGTTTGCCACCATGACATTGGGTTACTGTGCTAGTGTCTGAGAACCTGAAAGAGAAGTTAACTAGAAAGAAAAGTTAAATTTATGAATCGATTTTCATTATCCAAAGTGGGAAAGGGACGGAGAATGAATGTGGGTCACCTCTAGCTAATAGCCCCTAGATTTAAACATATGGGAGCCTAATATTCTTGATGGATATTTCTGAGCTCTGTAATGTTTTCCTCTACCAGTAAGGTAGAACCTAATTCTATTGTCCTTTTTTGGTACAGTGTCAGACTCCTCTTCTGACTCTTGAGTGGGCATCTTGATGGATTTATTTTAAACAGACAAAAGTTGTATTTATACATTTTTAATCATATTTATTAAATTGTTGTGTGTGTGCCTGCCATGTAATAGGGTTCATTTGCTATATCTAAAAATACCTGAGGAAAGGCACGTATATTTCACAGTATGCTTAAAAATCATAATGAGCATCTTAAAAAGCAGCCAAAAAACCCCCAACATGGCTGCTTTTTCAGAGAACAGTGGCTCCTGAACATAGGCCATAGAATGTCTAGGCTAAAAGAAATAAATCAGACTGAAGAAGAGCTCTGAGTGGCTCGAAAGCTTGTCTTGCTCACTCACAGAAGTTCCAATAAAAGATATTACCTCACCCACCTTGTGTCTCTAATACCCTGGGACCTACACGGCTACAACTACACTGCGTACAGAAGCAAATCAGTCTTGAATTTCACAATAATTAATCATAGGACTGGAAGGGACCTCGAGAGGTCATCTAGTCCAGTCCCCTGCACTCATGGCAGGACTAAGTATTACCTAGACCATCTGTGATAGGTGTTTGTCCAACCTGCTCTTAAAAATCTCCAGTGATGAAGATTCCACAACCTTCTTAGGCAATTTATTCCAGTGCTTAACCACCCTGACAATTAGGAAGTGCATACTATATTGTTTAGCTTGTATATTGCCTTAGTGCCTACTGGAGGCCAACCAGGCACTGTACAAACATGTAGGAAAGGACAGTCTCTTTCTCAAAGAGCATACAATCTCCTGTAGTTTTAAAATGTTGAGAGAAAACACACCTGTAACAGATTGCATCATTCGACACAACTACACAAATTGTATTCAAATGACTAAAAACCAGGTATGAAATTCCACCTTCTCAATAGTCTTTGGTATAATGTCTTTATAATAGAGATTTGGATCTTCACACTGAGTTGTCAAGTAACTCTGGGCCTGATCCTGTAACCCTTACTCAAATACTCTGATTGGATGGCATAACAGAGGTAAATTGTGTGCTTCCTTTTCTCATAATACAAGAACAAGGGAACATTCAATACAATAGAAAGGCAGTGAATTAAAAACTGATAGAAGGAAGTATCTTTATACAAAACATAATTAACCTGTGGAGTTCTCTGCCACAAGATATTACTGAAGTTAATAGTAGGGTTCCAGAAGGATTAGGCATTTATATGGATAATGAACACATCCACAGTTACATTAGACTGGATAATTTTTTTTATAAGGGATAGAAAACTTCATTCTTAGGGGCTGGAGGATCTGCAGGAAGTTAGGGGGAAAACTTCCCCTCTGGACATGTTATTCCATAATTGTCTACTACAGAGTTTCTTGCACCTTCCTGAGGCGTCTGGCACTGGCCACTGTCAGAAATAAGATAACTAGAGTAGATGGATGGATCCAGTATTGCAAGTTCACTGTTCCATTGACTTCAGTGTGTTGCAGCACTTGCAGGACCAGACTCTCTTACTGTCATGCTGAATATACAGAATTGACACTGGTTAGTAAAGTCTTCCCTTGGTTACCAAGAGGAGAACCAAGAATGATGCTTTCACTATATTCTTAGATATTGATGCTTTATTGTTCCATACATGAATTCCTCAATACTAGCAATCCTAAGGGCTCTTACATGGAAGTGTTTTTATGTGCGTTTTTGTCTTCTGTAGTTTTCTGAGCAAAGCCACTGGTAGGTTTGGGGTGATAACTGATGCAACAAGTTCAGGTGATAGTAGCAAAAGTTACCTGGAAAGGTGTAAGAACTGAATGAGTAATGGTGACCAATAGCAGAACAATTGTATATGCACAAGCAATGGTTCTCACGATTTTGCTTGGCTGATGGTAACTAGTCAAATAGGCTGGATAATATCGCTAATAGGAACACTTCTTGTGATACATAGTAAGATATAAAGGGCATTTTTCTAGCTTGCTGGTGCACAATTGATAGGCGCTGTAATATCAGTCTCTAAAATTTCATAAATACATATTTAATAGTAATGTTGTATACTAATAAAACATAGAGTGCCGAATATAGCCTCAGACAAACCAAAAGGTCCTTCATCCCTTGATTATGGGAACATTTGGAAGTGGATCTATATCTGGAATTTATTTCATGCTCCTTCATAATAAAAACAGTGTTGAAAAACAATTCTGTTCACAACTATTAGATCTGTATTTTGGCATCTTACTGTTGATACAGAATGTTGTATGTTACACCTAGGTCTTCTACAAAGATATTAGAGAATCACACTATACTTTTAGGGTTATGCATTCCAACCAAAATCCTTGTTCCTTGTTAATGTGGCATTGAATCTGTGCGACCTCTCTAAACTAGTGTTGGGTTTTTGTAGATGTACTGGCTGTTTAAAACAGCCTTGTAAACACTTCTGGAGATCCTGGGCAAGGGGGTCACACACAATTAATGAGCACTTCTGAAAACATTTGGCCTTACGTTTTGTGACTGTTGTGCTTCTCCTGTCACTTACAGTTTTTTAGTCTAAAATCTTTAGCATAAAATCTTCCTGGTGGGTCTAGGGCAGGGGTGGGCAACCTTTTTGGTCTGAGGCAGGGCCGCCCAGAGGGGGGGGCAAAGGGGGCAATTTGCCCCGGGCCCCGGGCTCCGCAGGGGCCCCCAAGAGAAGAGCGGAGGCTCCCGCCTCCGCCCCTCTCCTGGAGCCTCAGCGTCTCCGGCGAGGCCCCTGAGCCCCGCCCCGCTCAGAGACGCGTGGTGAGCGGGGCAGGGCTGGGAGCTCCAACGGGGCCTGAGCCCCGCCCCACTCAGAGCGGCGTGGGGAGGGGGCAGGGCAGCTGCCTCCGCTCGGCGTGGAGCTCACAGCCCCGCCCCCTCACCACGCGGCTCTGAGCGGGACGGAGCTCAGGCCCCGCCGGAGACGCGCTCGGTAAGGGGCCGGGGCCGGGGGGGGAAGCGGGACCCGTCGCCGCCGCAGCGCAGCCCGGTCTTCGGCGGCGGGGGGCCCCTTCTGTTCCGGGACCCGCCGCCTAAGGGCCCGGAAGGCCCGCGGCGGGCCCCCCGGCCACCGAATTACCGCCGAAGACCGGGCTGCACTTCAGCGGCGGGTCCCGCTTCAGTGGTAATTCGGCGGCGGGGGGCTCCCGCCGCGGGTCTTCGGGGCACTTTGGCGGCGGGTCCCGGAACGGAAGGGCCCCCCGCCGCCGAAGACCCCGGGCCCCCGGAATCCTCTGGGCGGCCCTGGTCTGAGGGCCACATCTGAGTATGGAAATTGCATGGCGGGCCATGAATGCTCATGAAATTAGGGGTTGGGGTACAGGTGTGAGTGAGGGCTCTGGGGTGGGGCCAGAAATGAGAAGTTCAGGGGGCTCTGGACTGGGGCAGCGGGTTGGTGTGGGTGTGTGTGTGGGTGTGTAGGGGGGGGTGCAGGCTCTGGGCTGAGGCTGGGGATGAGAAGTTGGGCGTGCAGGATGGTACTCTGGGCTGGGACCGAGGGGCTCAGGAGGCAGGAGGGAGTTCAGGGCTAGGGCAGGGGTTTGGGGCACAGGAGGGGGTCAGTGATGCAGGCTCTGGGTGGCGCTTACCTCAAGCAACTCCTGGAAGCAGTGGCATGTCCCCCCTCCAGCTCCTACGCAGAGGTGCGGCCAGGTACCTCTGCGCACTGCCCTGTCCACGGGCACCACCCCTGCAGCTCCCATTGCTGGGGTTCCCAGCCAATGGGAGCTGCGTGGGCGGCGCTTGGGGCGGGAGCAGCATCTGGAGCCCCCTGGCTGCCCCTATGTGTAGGAGCCAGAGGGGGACATGCTGCTGCTTCCAGGAGCTGTGCGGAGCCATGGCACGCATGGAGCAGGGTAAGCCCCAGCCCCCACCCCCTGGCGAGAGCTCAAGGGCCGGATTAAAATGTTTGAAGGACCAGATGTGGCCCCTGGGCTGTAGTTTGCCCACCCCTGGTCTAGGGTTATCTTCTCCCCAGCAAAACATTCCATTTATTGTTATATTTCAAAGGCTTTGGAAGAACCTTCATGAGGTAGGGATTAAAGCAGGTCCTGGCAGGTATGGGTTCATCAGAGAACAGGGGTATAACTTCCTGAACAGGTGGAGAAATTCATCCCCAATTCAAACACTGTTAATTCTGCAGCTAGCTTGACATTTTATCATAGTTCAGATAGGTGAATGTAAAATAATAAATCTTACTGACTGTTAAAAAGTATCAAAGAGTGGGTCAAAAATGGACCTGGGACTGGCAGTTCAGGAAAGGTACATGTCTTGCTGGTTAAATTCAGTATTTGTGCCAACCTGCTGCAATTTATATACCTAGGTTAATGATTTAATGATTTAAACCCAAAAATATTAAGACAGCAAAATCTCTTCTGTATGCATTGCACCTAAAGACTAGATATGGTGACAGAAGCAAGTGTAATGCAGCAAAATCCATTGTTTGTCCTTCAGGCAAGACAGCATTGTGCAAAGCGAAGGTAATGCAGTATACAGTTCAAATGGATAGTATCTCTCTTGTAGTGTATTCTCTTCTCCAGCCAAAATGGGCTGTTACAATATCTTTATTTGCTGTCCTTTGTACGGCATGTCACATGTTAATTTTAATCACCAATCTTCAATTTTAAAGGCTTTGTGCCCTTCTAAAGCCTGAGGGGTTGGCTACTGTTAGAATTTGGGCAATGGACTCGATTGTCCACTTTTGAGCTATGTCCTTATGTATAACTGAGGCTGGCCTAGACGATACTTGATTCTGTTCACGGCCAAAGATGATGGAAACCGTGTGACTGGTAAAATGCATTTGGGGGGATCTAGATTCTTTATAATAGCGTTCAACACCATAGCATCTGAGCAGCTAAAATACGTTGATGAATCTAGTCTCTCAATACTCCTGTTGTGAAGTAGTAAAGTTTTTTTTATTACCATTTCATCACTGGGGAACTGAGGCTCCCCAGCAAAACATTCCATTTATTGTTATATTTCAAAGGCTTTGGAAGAACCTTCATGAGGTAGGGATTAAAGCAGGTTCTGAGCATTATTGGCTCCCATCAACTTCAGCTGGCATTGTGGGGCTAGTACTTCTGAAGATCAGGTCCAGGGTATCTTAAATTAGATGCCCATAAATTGGCATCCCTAAAATTAGTGGCCCCTCTTGAAAAAGTTGCCCTTTTTCATGGACTAGGTGAAAAGCCAGATACAGGACTACCCATGTCATTTCAACACTCTGGCCAACTCAGTCTGAAAGCCAGACAGAATAATTTGGTCTTGTTTCTGTCTTTGAATTTAATCTCTGCACCATTATCTGCCTCCCTGGCAACCTATTGCAGGTTGTACAGCTCTAGAACCACGTGAAGGACAATCTTGGTGTAAAATGTGTACAATTTTTTTTAATTAGACTTGCTGCACTTATCAATGTGTGTTTGTGTAACAAGACAAGGGGCCCTTCAAGCCTAGCATGGAGTCAAAGGAAGGAAGGAAAAACAGCTCATTTCCTCCATAATGATGAAACCGGTCAGATGCTTCAGTAAAATGGCATTTCAGAGGGAGTAATTTCCAAATGCAAAGCATTTGATCTTCACAGTAGATTCCCTATTGATCAGGGGTGCTGGAACTAGGGGTGTTAGAGGTGCTGCTGCACCCCTTGGCTTGAAGTAGTAATAACAAACACCAAGTACACGATTTCCATGGTTTCCACCGTCAGCACCCCCACTATAAAAATTGTTCCAGCATCCCTGCTATTGATCCTAATACTCAAACACATCTGCAGCAAAGAGATAAAGATAGAAATGAAAACTCTATTTTGCATTTGCCTTAGTCTATTGTTGAGAGAATTACATTTTGTATAATGTGAGCAAAATCACAAACTACCTCATTTTTCAATGGTGGGACACGAAAATGCCTGCTAGCTACAAACGTTCTTGCTGACTTATGAGCACTTAGGAAAATGACGTGGTTTCGTGTGTTTTGTTGTCATTAAATGAATTTGTTCAGGATTTTCAGTGGTGGTGCTGTGCATACAGGAAAGGTAAACATATAGCAGTGCTCAACAATGGCACAGATACCAAAGTGTATGCAGGCTTATAAGGACCATTTTGTTTGATAGTTGGGCCCAGCCAGAACTCTGCTTTTGGGCATGTCTGATTTGGATCCAAAGTTTATGGTTTGTGTATCTCTGCTGAGTTTGAAGGCTCCTGCATGCTCTCAAATTTCTTTTGCAAGATTTCAATTTTAAAGTCACTTTGAATATGTTACTACTTAAAATAATTATTTTTCCTATTTATTTTTATCATGTGAAAAGTATAAAGAGTCAGGTAAAACAACATGGGCATGTACAATAGTAGGTGTAGAGTAGTAATAGTATGAGCTAAGCTGTATCTTGCTATTTCGCACTAATATCTGGGATTCCTAGTCTCCAATGTAAAATATTAAATACACATAGAAAAGCAAGCATAATGCATCTCCAAAACACATTTGGTTCATTTATTTTGATAACTACGGATTAGTTTTAGTTATTTATGGGGACATTTTGAAAGGCACAGTGTCCAACTCCCTTTGAAAGTCAGTGGAAATTAAAATTCAACTAACTCCCTTGTGTGCCTTTGGAAATGGCTAGTTTTGTCCTACCTCTCAGCTAAGATTTAATAGCAGATTCTGTAATGAACTCATATTACTAATATAAGATGAATTATTTTTGAAAAATCGACATTTGAAGCATAAGGGAGCAATTTCATGAGTGCAGGGCTCATAGAGCATGTGAGTTGGTAAAGTGCCACTATACTCTAATCCAGTGGTCCCCAACCTTTTTGTGGCCAGTAGCACATTCATGTTTTCAGAAGAGTGTGGCAGGCGCCAACAATTACTCACATACAGAGCCAGCTCCAGGCACCAGTGGAGCAAGCACGTGCCTGGAGCAGCACATGCTACGGGGCGGCATTCTGTCCATTCTGCAGAGTCGGAGCTTTTGGGTTTTTGTTGTTTGTTTGTTTGGGTTTTTTTTTGGTTTTTTTTGGTGCCAGTTCTGGGTAGTGCAGAGAGAAGCTGGAGAGAAGCTGGGAGGACAGAGAACACTGGCGCCCGCAGCCTGCATCCCCAGAGTACTTTGTCCCCAGCAGGCGTGGGGCCCAGCTTCTCTCCCCTGCTGGTCACTAGGTGGGCCCCACGCCTGCTGGGGACAGAGAACACCAGCACTCGCAGTCTGCAGCCCTGGAGTTCTCTGTCCCCGGCAGGCGCGGGGCCGTGGCTTCTCTCCGGCTTAAGCCGCGGCTAGGGTGACCAGACAGCAAGCGTGAAAAATCAGGACGGGATGGAGGGCAATAGGCGCCTATATAAGACAAAGCCCCAAATATTGGGACTGTCCCTATAAAATCGGGATATCTGGTCACCCTAGCTGCGGTCCCGTGCCTGCCAGGGACCGAGAACACCGGCGCCTACAGTCTGCAGCCCCAGAGAAGCCGGAGAGAAGCCGCAGCCCCGCGCCTGCCAGGGACAGAGAACACCGGCACCCGCAGCCTGCAGCCCCAGAGAAGCCGGAGAGAAGCCGCAGCCCCGTGCCTGCCAGGGACAGAGAACACCGGCACCTGCAGCCCCGGAGTTCTCTGTCCCCGGCAGGCACAGGACCACAGCTTCTCTCCCCTGCTGGGCACTAGGTAGGTGAACATAAATGCCCCGGCGGGCGCCATGGCGCCCACGGGCACTGCGTTGGGGACCACTGCTCTAATCATACAGCTCCAGGAATACAAACACAATAACTTCAGCCATCTTTTCTATCTTTAAGATTACACTGCCTGAAAATCTTTCTATCTCTCTGCAGTACGTCTTTTTCAAATCTTTTTGCAGACTTTCATTTTATTAGACCAATATATTTGAATTTCAACAAATAGAATAACAGCAATCAAACCACATTACTGCTCTGACATTTTGTTTTTGTTAGCTGAATATATTAATCACAGATGATATAGTGGCATTCCATTTCACCCAGTTTGCTTAGTAATCTATTAGGCATATTCCCCTATTTCCTTTACGATTACATGTTTAATTTTACTGGTGTTCAATCACTGGCTGATTTTTGTTTAATGCTAGGAATAGG